>NW_025336059.1:2213167-2576240 GCF_004798865.1 Varanus komodoensis
GTTGCGTTTCAAAACAAGCCACACAAGAACAGGGTCTTCCAAAATGCTGAATGTGTTGCTCAGAAGCCACATTCGGAGCTTAGGTAGAGCGAATTATGTATAGACACAGACCTGGGCACAGCAATGCTCAATGCGCGTGTTTCTCCCACAAGCCACACATTTCCTTTTTGCACAGAAGGCTGCCATTGTCTATGAATGATAGCAGAGGAAGGAGGAAAATCTCACAAGTCAGCCTTCCCAGAGAGAAAAACAGCCTCCCTCATAAGCCGCTATATAAAATTGCCCGTCTTCAGTCAAGGGAAAGGCTGTAATAAGGAAGCGCTGCCACATATTGTTAAAACCTCCCATTCTCACGGTTTGAAGCTAAGCCTTTACCTGATGACTACTTCCCTGTCAATCTTGGAGCCAGCAATCTGGACTGACAGGTTGGGCATGACATGTTTTTCTGAGCAACAGCCAACAGAGATGCTGAAGCTGGGTCGGAATTGCTGGCAGCTGCTGCCACAGAAAGCCTTTGACTAAATAGAATTTTGCACTAGTTAAGGAATCCATAAGCACACTCAGAGTGAAGGCTGGAGAGTTACAGCCTCTTATGTTATGTGCCAGTGCGCAATGTAAAGAGAAGCTGGCTTTTAGAAATGAAAGCCTTCATGGGCGATGGCTTTTTCAGCAGCCCTCTAGTCCTAATAAACTGCTAACACTTCTATTTAATGCTTCTCTGAATAGCATGCTAGATCCTTACAGAAGACACAATCTTACAAGCCAGGGCTTTGTGTGTAATGCAGCACAGTGGTTAAGCCCAGCAAGAAATCACTATTTCTCCATCCAAATCTTGGGCTTAATAATATTTGGAAGCTGCCCTGTGAGCCTTTTTTGGCTGAAACGTGGGAGGAAATGCTTTAAAGATATCAGTACTACAATATTATTAAAATTGTGTCATGGCACTTTAAAAGAGTAGGAACGACAGTTATCTGCCCCATGAGGCTTACAAGCTTGAGCAGACAATGGGAAACAGTGACCCAGTTCAGGCAATAGCCACATGGGTGGTTTGTTAACTCTGCCATGTATATCAGTCACATTTCCCAAAGCACTCTTGTGGGCAAAGCTTGACATCTGAACCCAGGCATCATGGTTTGTCCGGTGGAAGAACTACCCATGGGCTCTTGTTATTTTAGGGTTGTTGCCCATGCTCTCAAACAAGCCACACTGCCCAGGTCTGCACAACATGGGAAGCCACAGCAGCAAAGATAATTAGGGAAATCTGCCAACACACACACCAGGAAAAATAACCCACCATAGTGCATTTCTCCTCTTGTGATTGCACAAACCAGTTCACAGTGTGCGAGTGGAGGAATAAAAGCACCTGCAAGCACTCAGTGGGCTTAGCCAAGGGACTCTTTCAGTTTCAACCCTATGTCTACAATAGAAAGATGCCAACAGTGGCCTTGCCTTTCATATAAGAACTGCCTACCTATTAGTACTTCTCCAGAAACTCAGGCAGAAAGAGTGCTTTCTACCCGACCCTTTTAGCTGGAAGTGCTTGAACCCAGGCAGTCTGTATGCAAAGAATGCACTCAGCTACCGAGCTACTGTCTTTCCCCTAAAAAGAAAGCAGTCCATATCCTTCTAAAAAGTGAGCACATTTAAAACAGAAGGAGGGGAGTCTGCCTTACACAGAGTTAGACCACAAGTCTAGCCAAGTGTTACTTGCTGCGCTGGAGAACAGCAGCAGCTCTCCAGGTTTTCACAGGGGCCTTTCCCTACCTTAACTAGAGGTGCTGCAGATCAGAACTGGGATCATGTGCATGCAACGCACGTGCCTTGCCTCTGAGTTATGGCCCTCACCTCATAAAGTGACTACATTCTGTGGTTGCAGCTGCTGGACTGGGAGTGAGGGCAGCAGAGAAGAGCCACTATCCTAGAAATCATGGGAAACACAGTGCCAGTTCTGCATATATTACCCTGTAAACCATGCACACGGTTGCCACATGAATTAAAGAGGAGAAAGCCCCATGGACGATGCCCTGAGTTCCTTGGAGAAAGGCCTGACAAAAGGTGATCACGAAGCACATCAAAAGATGGTGGCAGCAAGTGAGCCCGTGTGCAGCGGTCAGTGCAAAATGGGTAAGGAGAGGAGAGGCGTATCAGCCTTGTCCTTGCATTTTAAAGCTGTGAGGTCCCAGACAGGAATTTGCATCCTGCCCCAGGAGTGGGTACCTGCCCTGGACATTAAGGCAATACTTCACAGCCTGCCGATCCAGTGGCATCAAGGAAGTGAATGCAGGGATGGGAAACAGACACTACGTTTTGCCTCAAAGAAGGGTCCAAAAGCCTCGCCCCACTGCATAGCCTCTCCACAGCCAAACAACTACAGTTCCCTGCTGTATCAGGGGCTCTTTGACAACACACTGGACAGAAAGCAATTTCTACCTTGGAGAATGTTGCATTTATTACGCATTCATGGTCACAATGCATTCAATAGAACTGTTTCTAAGACAAATGTTATGAAGCCTGGAACCTTTGAAAAGATAGAAAATATCAAGAGACCAGGATATTTAGAATGCTTGTGCTAATGAGAAAGTGGCGGCGGCGGAAGAGGGAGGGCATCATATTTGAAATCTCACCCCTCAGACACTATTCTTGCTCTTTCTTTTTTAAAAGAAGAGACTGCAATGAATTCTTAGTCCCGGATGGATTTTACTCCCAACAATGACAACATCCAAAGAGACAAATTGATTTTGCTGTCATAACTTCAGGGCTAAGACACGAGTTTCTCTTCCCCTTGACACCCCACCCCCCCGCCACCCCCCCTCTCTGCCATTTCCTGAATGAGGCAACAAAATGCTCCAACTCTTTTCCCTCTCCTGAAGCAGCTGCAATCATCTTTTTTTTCCTGACAATTCACAAGAGGGATCTCATCCGTACAGCAATGAAGATGTTGTTTGATCAGAGAAACCTCTGGTTCCAGCCACATCCAGAGGCATTCATAGGCATGATGATGTGCCTAGTAAGTCTTCCAACTGCCCCAAATCCCCCAGAATCCAGGCAAACCTATTTCCTCACAATAACCAGAGTAAATGTAGCATGTGTGCTCTGGACTGGGTCAGTGGGCATCCCAAAAGGCCAGGATCTTTTTAAATTTATGCTCTACCTCTCCTCTAACTCCCAAGGTGGCTAAGAATCAAAGTGGATATTTAAAATAAGGACATAAAACAATATATTACAGTGGACATCTCTACTGCATACCATGGACTAGCAACTGGAACCCCCAAGGCAGAATTCAGTTCCTTTTCAAGCTGAAGTGCCTCTGTTTAGGTAGCATCAACCAGAGTAGTTGAAGCCTCTTATGGCTTTTTGCAGGATTCCTGGCATACCATCAGCACATGGAGAAACAAGGCAGAGAAATCGTTGTCAAGGCGGCAAAAAAAATGTGTCCCGCTGATGAAAACTCTTTCAAGAGAATATAAGGCACTCTGCATTTCTCTAACAACACCATCAATGATTGCTAGCTCTCAACCCACACCAGCAGAACACTGCCAAGTCTGGTGTAGGGAAAGAACCACATGTATAAGACTGTGCGAATCACAAAAAAGGATGGGCCCCTACAGTCAGTTCCAGAACCCGGAGAAGCCATCCAGAGGCTATGCTGTTCTGCAAGATTATGTCCTTTTTAATATTTAGAATTCACAGCCCAGGGTTATCAGGCCTGTGCCAGGTGAAAAATCCAACCATGAGAGTAGGCTTTGTCACACTTCACACAAGGTTAAAAACTGGTTCCTGAGAAAGAAAAAACACATTTGCAACTCATTTCCCATGTTGAGTAATGCATGGGAAAGCTAGCAGGCACGGTACAATGAAGGCAGGTATTCCGTGCTTTCACTGTGGTACCTGAACGGACGTGTAGACTTATACCAGCCATCCTATGGCACCTCCTCTGCTGCCCATGAAGGCTGAGGATGGTGGAAGGTGTGGTGCAACACATCTGGATAATGAAGAGAAGCTAATCTGCAATGCATGAAAAGCATTCAAGAACAGGGAGCTGGTTTGAACATCTGGATTTTTTCTCACAGAAAACAGAGGTTTGGGAGAAGCAGCATGCTTGGCTACCAGCTGCGATTTGTTGCCAACCTAATTTCCATGTTGTACTGGAACGGGTATTCTTCAGCTTGTTACAGTCATTCCAAGGTGGCACTCGGCACTTAAGTTGCCCTTGTGCAGGTTGAAACAAATGAGACCATCATGGGTGTACATTCCACACATTCTAACCCATCTGCCTGTTCCCCATAAGCTCAAATTCCCAGGGCCAAGTAAAAGCAAATGAAAAAAGTGAGAATTCTGAGCCAAAAACTAAGTTTGGGATGCTGATCAAGCTAAAATTATATATTTACTATCAGATTTTGACAAATTTATGACAACGTCATGAGATTTGCACCAGCTGCTGAAATGTTGAGGATCTTTGTTGAGACTGATCGAGATTTAATTTGATGATTTTGAAGTATTAAGTGGCACTTGTGGTATTTCTTTAGAGAAATATGTATTATTTCAGTGTTGTTGTTGTTTTTGTTTGGATGTATTCTATCTGATCTCTAAATCTGGGAGTTTCATTTGGATCGTGATCCCTGCTTTATTTTTTCTTTTATAAGCCTGTGTGTGTGTGTATGTGTGTCATTTTGGCTAATATAACCATAATGGCTGAAGCCACAGATATGCAGTTCTAAACTCTTTCAGCTTGGGCCACGTTCACAAACTACATTTGTTGTGCTTCTAGGGGCACAAGTAAAATTAAAAGGCCACACAAGCCAGGACTCCCTACACACAATCATTTTCATCACCAAACTGAACAGCGTATGCCTGCCAGCACAAAACCAAACATGTGCACACTTTTCTGGTGTTCTAACATGGTTTGCTATCTAATGACTGAGTACAGAAAGCAAAACTCAAGGGAAGAGGAGCTTACCCAATGCAGAAATATTGCTCCTCTACCCAGACTCATGTGCAACTCTTGCAGAGCTGGCATTTTTTCCATCAAGAAGCCCCGGAGCAAGGGAAATCAAAAGTCACATTCCCCTTTGAACTCAGACAAAACTTCCACCTCACCACATTTCCTGATGTAAGCATGGCAGCGACTGGTGGCGAGAGGGGAGAAAATGGCGTAGCATACAAAGATCTCATGCAGCCCACGGAAAGAGAGCGCACACACGGCTTGTCAAAGATGCACATACCCGAAAAGGCTTTCATGCCCAGCCTTGAGGGTTCCAGAGGACTTTTCTTGCTCTCATGAGCACATGCCTGCACAGAGGAAGGTAGCAATCAGCATTCAGAGAACTTAGAGCCAAAACTGGCTTCTAATCACCAACCCAGAACCAAGAGAGTCAAGGGATGTGGAAGGAGCCTGAGGCATAACAAGGGCACTTTCCAGCAAAAAGTTTACAGGGCACAGGAGTGAGAATAAACTCCCATATACTCCCATCTGCCATAAAGTGCTTAGAGTGGTCCTCTCATAAATATTTGCGCTGACCAAAGACAACAGAGCACAAATAAAAATGCCTGGAAATATCGCTGGCATTGGCCATAAACAGAAGAAAAGCTGCAGGGATCAGAATACAAGGCTAGCTTTAAGAACACAGAGACCAGCATCATCGGGGTGAGAAGGCGCATGCTCTGGCATGAGGCAATGGTGCCATAACTGTAGGACCTTCCAATAAGAGGAGTTACAAGCACCGGAACAGTGGCGACAAGGCACTGGTTCAAGGAACTCACAAGGGAGCAGCCTCCTCTCCGCTGGTTTAATCCTCATCAAACAGCTCTAACAAGGCATGCAGTGTGAGCAAGCAAGCAGCAGAGACTAATTGGGAAGGTGACTACTTTGGACAGCTTTGGGGAACACAATTCTTCAAACAGTCTGCGCCCCGATCAAAGAGAAGACCTATTTCCCCCCGCACCCGGCGACAATGCCCATCTTTCAGGAGACGGGGCCTCCGAGTAAGCCTTGCCTGTGTCGGCAACTGCATGCCCTGCCTTCCCCCCACCACACTGCCACTGAGCAGATGGCTCTGCCCGGTTTTTTTAATCAGGATTATACCCAACCTTTATTAATTAAGCCAGCAAGATGTCTGTCTGTGACTGGAGAGATATGCCTGGCGGGAGCACAAGTGCACTGCAGGGGTCCTTCTCTTAGCAACCTGGGGGTCTGGATGGAGCAGTCATCCCCCTCTCACTTGCGTCCTGCACGGCATCTCGTTCAGGCCAGCGCACAGCCTGAACACTCGAGGCGGTGCTCTTTCTGAAGCGAAGTGGGTCTGGTCAGTGTCTGGACAGAAGAATCGGCAGGGACTCTATGTACACAACCCTTTGGCTCCCTCATGCACCAGGAATGCGTCAGAAATAAAATGTTTCATCCCCGGGAAGGCAGGGGGATACATTGATCCAGGCAGCCCTTATGGGCACAACACTGCCTTGGGTTCTCTCTTCTCCTAGGTCATGTAAAACCCCAAAGCATTCTTCTCCAACCTGCCATGCTAGCTAGGGATGATAGCCTTTGTAATCCAACATGTCTGCAGGGGACCGGGTTGAAGGAGGCTGTGCTGACACGTGAGAGCGTGCTCCCCTTTCCACTCTTGAACGACGCGTTCCTGGAGAGGCCGGTGCAAGTCTGTATAAACCTCTCTGTTTTTAAAGCATAGGGCACTGCACCAACCAACCTGGAAGGTCCCCCTCTCCCTCCAGGGCTTCCAGAACTAGTCATCTCAGCACCTGCAACATAAATCAAGCCACTCAGCAAGGAATGGAGGCAGCCTTGGAGCTCCACTTCTCTCCACAACACACAAAGAAAGACAGCTCAAATTATCTGTGTGCCCATATAGCTTTCTGGCAAAAGCTGAGAGAAAATTCACTACTGGCTGAACACAAAAGGAATGGACAGCTCACAGCTAAGTGCAACTAAAATGTAATTAGCCTCTGTCAAGCTGCAGTGTGTGTGCTGCATTTCCTAAAGCACCTCATCACCCTTGACTAAGCGAGAGTGTGATAAAGTCCAAAACCCAGCAATGTCAAGAGGATTCTTTCACCACAGAAACCGCTAAATATACGGCACCATTTTTTTCCATTTAATATATCAAGACATTAAAAAATCCACACACCACCCTTAGGAATTTTTCCACACAGGTTACACTGGTATGGGGAAAAGGGCATCATGCAAAGACAGCTTTCTTCTTAAGAACGTTAAAAGACATGCCCTGGCAGACTCTGGTCTGAGAAAGTAGGAAGCATCTCACATTTAGAATGCTTCCCCCTTCACCCAAGGCTGAAAAAGATCCCTGGTTCTATATACACCAAAGCAGCCTTCCCCAACATATTTTTTCAGATTTTTTAGTGCCTTTTCCACTGCCTTCAGCAGGTATTTGCTTGTGTGCGAGGGTGAAGAGAGCTGAAGACATCTGGAGAACACCAGCTTAGGAAAGCCAGCCTAGTCAATACCCAGCGTCATCAGTATTTCCAACTTTCAAGCAGATCTAAACACTACTAGTAGCAAATTACCTCCCTAAGGGAGCCAGTCACACTAGCTTGCCTTACCCATATTTTTCCTCTGTAATCATCAGTTCCCATGATGATTCTAAGATTAAACTGCTTAAAAGACAGATAAGGAAGTTTGTGTATATTTTAAATCTCTAAACAGGATGGGGATAGTGCTGGAAAGTTAAGCAGGCAAATATACGAAAAGGGACAAACAGACCTTTTGAAAGGAAATTCCTTGCCAGCCCCATAAAAGTCATGCTCAATCCGTGCAACTCCTCAGTGCTGAGTCATAAAGGAAAAGGCAGCTCCGTCGAGGGAGCCAAGCGCTGCTTCTTCCATCATTCCTCCCATGAAACAACACTTGATATTTTCAGGGCTACGTTGCAGAATCCACGAGATGACAGCAAGGCCTTTCAGGAGCAGAGCAGGGACGAGAGGGCGCAAACCCCACACATGGCAGCTCCACCCGGGGTGATGCTCAAGCACGATGGGACAGAGACTAAAGGAACTGCAGGATGGACGTGCGTGTTTATACTGGACTGTTTTGCAAACCAGCACAGATATGGAACAGGAATGGAATTAAAACGTTTAGCCAGGGCTTAGACTTGAAGCATGCCAAAGGTATAAATCCACACCCAGTACAGCACTTACCACAGAACAGCTGCTATTTTGCCGTGGGTGGTATGAAGGAGATGAAGGGAATGCAGGGCCATTCCACCAGCCCTACTGAAAGCCCTCGTCTTTTCCCCTTCTTCCATCCCCATTTCTTTTTCCTTGGCTGTTACGCCTTTTTTAGACTATATGTTTTCAGACAGACGGTCTCTTGGTTTTATTGATTATATGAAAGCTGTTCCGGAAGCCATTTTAGCTGAAGGGTGGGGATAACACACTTCAGAATAAGTACATGTTTGCATCGCCACCTTTCCCCTTTGGAAATTAAAAGGCTGAAGCACAAAAACGAAAAAAGGCCCCCTTTCAAAGTACAGTCTCCACAATGTAAATAGCAAAGGCCAACAGAGAACTTCACTGGATCAGAGCAAAGCTCCATCTAGTCAAGCAACCTGGTTTCCCAGTTGCTTCCAGATGCCTCAGAGTGGCATCCCCTATTCCTCCTCCCAAGAGGTGGCATAGCACCTGTGATCTTGCGAGTATTACAGAGCCATCGAGAATAACCACTAAAAGGGCCCCTTCTCCTCCATAAATCTCCTGTTAAAGTCATCTAAACTAGCAGCCATTACCAAGTCCTAGAGCAGCATAACCTTTTCAGCCCAGAGTCAAAGCATGAGCATCTTCTGCAGCTATATAAGGTCTAAGGAGGGGATTTCGGCCACCTCTGCCATAACGTGTCGTCACTGTTCAGAGCAGGTTTTTAGATCATCTCCTGCGTGACCATGAACAGTGGTTTAAAGAACAGCATTTGCTTGGCCAACAGTTACACCACTTCTTCTGTGACTATCTTTGTCCCAGTAGCCACAAAGCAAAGCCACTGATATTTCTACTTCTATGTTGTGGCTGGTTGCTGCCGTTCAAGCAGAAATTGGATTATGACAATATACATCTTTACCTTAGCCTGTGCACGTTTTCAGGTAGTTTACTGGCAAGTCAGTTTTACCTTGTTTTCAGCTGTTCTTTCTGCTCTAAGTTCAAATAAACACAGAGATTCGTTTTAACTATTCTTTTTCATGTTATGCCAGCTCAAGCCTCTCTGGGAGTTATACATCTCACTGTTGTTTTAAAAAGCGATCAAAGGATGCAGAATCTGGTGTTACTTTTTAAGTCCTTAAGCATGCACACAGTGTGTGAATACATGCCCAAAGTCAACGAATGTGGCATCACACAAAGGAAACGTTTGTTTTTTAAGAGGCCCGCTTTGGGGTCGTTTATAAAATGGACCATGGTCCCGCTGTAGCTTGCCCAAGTACAGGAGCAGCACTACCTCAAGAGCATCGCTAGATTTTCCAAGTTCCATTAAGAGGCAAGTGTGGGAAAGTTGCCGTGAGCACCCTTCCACACCTCTACCCAGCTCACATCTCCCAGGCCTGCCACAGGCACAGGTCCAAACCAAAAAAAAAAATTCTAAGTACCAGGAAGATTGCAAGGATAGCACCAGGAAACAATGCAGCTATTCTTATTTCTTCATGAGAAAGACAGGAGACAGAGAGAGAGAGAGAGAGAAGTAAAGCTAGACGAAAAGAGTCTTCACTCACTCACTCCAGTGTAATCCTATAGCTGCCTATCCAGAAGTAAACTTCAACTTAGTCTGTGGTCAGTGTGTTTTAGATTGCAAGCCTAGGTGAGTTTAGACAGAAAGCTTTTACAGCTGCTAGATGTGTTTGCAGGCCTTCGTTGTAGCTGCAGGCCCCTTTTCTGTCAACAATTGCAGCCCTAGCCCCCACCCCACCCACACACCACTTACGATGTATCTCAATAAAGAAATGTTGGAAATCAGATTGCATACTTTTTTCTTTTTCTTTTCTTTTCTTTCTTTTTTCTTTTTTACCAAACTGCTTCCAGGCAACATGCCGGAGTTCTACATTATTTTATGCAAGCTTCTGTACATTCAGAATCCCTGTTGGGATGAGGCTTGCTGTTTGCTGAAACTTATCACGCACCCAGAGCTAATCCACTTACTAAACATTATTCCTCTTTCACAGATGTTGGGATGGGTTAAGCACACTTGCCTATTTATACATAATTGCACCTGAATAATATGGAACCTATAAAACTAAACATCAGTACAAATATATGTGCATGTGTGTATAGACACACATGCACAGAAACTATATATTGGTCTAAGTTATTGTTGGGGGTTGTTATCTAAGCATGCTGTACTAATACATCACATATATTGCCAAATTCACAGATGTTTACACAGATGTTTAAAGCTGGGATTAGGACAGTAGAAGTAAATACACTTGGGGAGGGGGAAATCCTAGTAGGGTTTGGCAAGCATACTAGTTTAGATTTTCAAGCAATCTCTCCCTCACTGGCAGGCTCCCCCTGCACAACTGCACACAACAACCATCAGCCCAGCTGCTTCTGCCATCACATCACACAGGAGAGGAAGAACTTGCTGCTCACAGTGACACAGGTTGAAAAGGATTAAATTTCCTTTGCGGTAACTCACAGTCCCCATCCGTGGAGTGTGCCATGGAAAGAATCCTAGCCTATCACAAAACAGGAGAACAGAATGGACATGGGAAATTTTCCCTTATGCCTGCAGGAGATATGGAAACGTTCGTGGTGGAACAGTATGTGCAGGACCGAATGGCTGTGCCAATATGCTTACAAGGATGTAGTCCATGTTTGCCAAGAGCTCAGAAGGCCAGAAGAAAACTGGGGAATTTCCAACCACAGTGAACGACAGAGCAACCATTCTTGATCTGTGCAGAGTATAATATACAGAAGGACCCTCCACCTGCGCAACTCAGGTGTGAGACAGACTTGATGCACAAAGACCCTTGAATCCTGACTTACATCCAGAAATAATATCAGGGCTTAAAGAATACCAAGGCTCATGAGAACTCAGACACGTCACCAATTTTCCACACCAAGATTCATCCCTGGAAAATTCTGAAGGGATGTACTTCCTTAATCATAAACTGGGGAAAGATGCAAAGAACCCCAACGGCTGTTCCATAAAAATAAGACAAGGGGCCCTCCTAGTTTAGCAAACTCTTCAACCGTGGCCACAAGCAAACTGGCAGCCACACTCCTTCCACTGTACATCCCTGGCAGCTGGTTATTCCAAGGTATCCTATCGTCAGAACATGAAGCTTCCATCTAGATATACTGGCCCAGTCACCAGTCATAGATCTCTGTTCTTCACATCTGGCTAACCTGTCATCAAAGCTACCTAAATGAAGGACCATAGCTACAGCCTTCATATCTGTTTTCAGTCACAGCATCTCTTTTTCCAAGAATTAAGCAACAAATAATAGTGTGATGGGACTTGTGATGGTCATTTGGCTACATTATAAAAAAATATTCAAATAAGCATATTTTTATTGCTTTCTTGGCATGAATGGAGTACAGGAAAAAGGAAGGGGTGTGTGTATGTAAAATAAAGTGATATAAAATTGCCAAAGTATTTTAAACAAGTACAATACATTCAAGCCCACAAATATCAAAGAGACCAAAAATATATTTCTATCATTCAATACACTATGGAAGTTCAGAAAAAAGGAATAATTATTCTGTATACTGACAAATTTTCCCATCACTTCAAAGCAATAACAGATCAACTACTTTTTAAAGAGCTTCTTTTAACATTCTGTTAATTGTACTGTGTATAACAGAATTTCCATTTGTCATTAAATTCTTCAGTCTTCTATTTACAAAATTATTTAATTTTGTCATCACGTGATGCTTAGCTGGAAATTTTAAATCCTGATTTTTGACATGCTGAAAGTCAAAAGGTGGGTCTCTTAGGACTGATCATTAGACAGTTACCTATATGCACTCTTTCTGATCCAGCACAGATCTCCAGGAAACTTACATAAATGGACAGGCAGGTGACTGGTTCATGCAGCCTACCTGGTTTCCAAATGCAAATAAGGCAAAAGCAGGTGAGCTCAGATTCTTGCTGAGTATTGTTAAACAGACATTCTGTGGAGAAATATTTCATTTGCCAATTCTGGTAGTACAAGTCAAATGCAAGTCTAGAAGTACAATTCTTAGCAATTTCCGAAACTAGTGTTCCAGCAGCAAGTGAGATGAAGCAGAAAAAGAAATGAAGGACGGTTTATCAAGGAAACAAGGCATACTGGAAGAGATTACGTTGGTGAGACGGCAAGAGCAGAGGAGGAGGAGGAGGTCTGGCACCAACCAAACCAATGCAGGGAACATTCTGAATCACAGAGGCAGATGTCACCCAAGTATTGGGCACATCAGACAGTTCTTCCATTTATCGAGCTGTTCCAAGCACATTAAGTTGCTTGTCAAGCTTTAGCATGGCCCAAGCGCACACAAAAAGCACCGTTAACCAGTCACAAGGGCTCCTTGTGCCACTGCAGTCATACCACTTCCAGCCAAATCCTGGAAAACACGTGCTGCCCCAAAGGCCAAATGACAATGGTTTTCGCACTGCTGGCTAGAAATTCTCACACTGAAAAAGGGCCTTTTCCTCCCGCTGTAGGTTTAATCCTTCCATAGCCTCATCCCTCCAGCTTCATTAACTTTCATCAATCCACCACTATTTTCAATGTCATTACTTCTGTCGTGACGGATGTGTTGTTCTTCTTGGAAGAACAGATTAATTCCTATAGGGCAAAGGTGCAGGCAGAGAGTGAAGATCGCAGTACGCATCAGTTCTTTGACCAACGGCACCTCTCCAAAACCCACCTAGGTATGATCAAAGCCAAACCTGTACAAAGCTACAAGAAGTGGAGGAATACGATAGACAGTGCAGCTTTCGATCCGCTCTGAGATTTACAGCAGTATAAAACATGGACAGCCAGCTAAACTTACAAAGTTATACCAAAGATATGAAGAGGCAAGACGCACACCATACTTGCAATACTAACCTAGACATTCTCATTCTCTCTTTCCCTGTGCTAGGAAAGGCATGGAGCTCCCATCCCTAGCCAGGTTCATGGCTCCAGACAGAGTCCAACAAGCCCATGCGGATATGGAACACCACCAAAATCAACTTGACCCAGAAAGGGACATGGTAACCACATTGGTCAAGTGCCACCTCTACCCCACGCTTGACCTGCTGCTGTAATTTCCAAATAGAGCCGACAATGGGGATTTCCAGAGAGGTGGGTTTGGGGGCCAAGCCACACCCCCAGAGGGTCCTAAGCTGCTTCAGTGGGCCACCATTCCTTGGAACCTCAGACAACATTTTCTTGAAAGTTACAAAAATCTTCATGAATTGGGACAGCAGAATCACACAGGACTCCTTCTGACAATCTAGCTGCCCCTGGATTTCCTAAGAGCCGGTAGTTGCAGACTAGCAAGGGGAAGGAAAAGTAAGAGAATCTATCGACCGACAATTACACTAGTAAGTCATCAAGATTCTGGCTGGTGTTGTGCACCTTTAATCTACCTTTGCCTCTACAGATCAAAGAAAAGGCTTGACGGAAATGTTTTCAAATGAAAGGTACAAAACCCAGCATCACCAATGGGTGCAAGAGGGGAAAAGGCACCATGGCATATTTGCAAGATCAGAAGAAAAGGGCCCCAAAACCTGCTACTCACATTAATACCCACTAAGAGGTTTACATACTTACAGAGTCAGGTTTTAAAGATAATGTGAAATCAAGTCCAACGGCAATACTACGAGCTCATACTATCAAGGCAACTGAGCAGGCAGGGTAACTAAAAATATGGAGATGGGTGCTCCCTCCTCCTCCCACCCCCTTTGCTCAAGCAAGCCAGACAGATAAATCTTTTAACAAGATTTGCATGGGTCATGTGTTACTAGTCTTAATAAACACAACAGGCCTATTCTTCCGAGAGCTGTTAGTTTCATATTGCAAGATAAAAAGGCACTGTGTTCAGCAAATGCCAGATTAAAAAGGAGGTTGTGAGGTGCCACTGCAGGAATGAAGCCGGGCTCCCTTTCAAAAGGAAGCGGGGGGGGGGGCGGTTGGAGAATGTGTGCTCCTAATTTTTGTCAAGGGAGAAATTTTTTTTTTTTTTTGCCTTGTTCACCTTTTTGGAAAGGCGAAGGTTTATCTTGAAATTGGACACAGACTTTACTTTAAGGAGGACTAAAAGCTACCCACAGGGGAAGAGGGAGCTTCTGAGTAATTTGTAAAAAGTAAGCTTCCCCAACTGCATGTAAAAGAACAATCCATGCTGCTAGAGGCAAATAGTCACTGAACGGATGAATGCGACATGATAGACAATACTTGGGTAATGTATTTCTAACAAGGACACCCTGATAATGCTAAACAAAGGCTGGTAAGTAAGTTTTAAAGCATTCTAAACCCTTAATGCTCATCACTATTACTTGGGTCTCTCCTGCTCCAGGTGTTACAGAATTATCTGGCTCTGCAATTATCCACCCTAGATTATTCTTTCAAGCTAAGCAAGCTGCAAGTACAGAAGACCACACTAAAGGAGTATCAGCATTGTAAATACACATTAAAAAAGGCCCCTGCAATCAGATGCACTAGGAGCCCAAACCAGAGTATAATGGGAGAAAACACAGTTATGCAGATTTCCTCATTTTGCACAGCCTCAAGGAAAATTAAACATTAAATTGCCTGTACTTGCTAAGAGAGGAAAGCCATTCTTCTGTTGACTTTAGGGGGGTGTATTTTAGCCAGAACAAAGGCTTCTTGTATGCAGCATTTGTCCTGCCTGAGGCACTTTCATCTGGGGTCAAAAAGTACCCCAAATGGAACTAAAGGTAGCTTAACTGTTAACATGGAATGTTTAACAGAAGTGAGAGGTAAGACTGAACGGAGTTCACAGGTGTGGGGCCACCTGTCCCAGGTATCAACCTAACAGACAGATCTGTGATACTGGCAGATATAGAGCAGAGCTTCAGAGGCCAATCTGTGTGTGTAACCAGGTTCAAAGAGATGTAGGCAGTTCTCCAGATAATCTGGTCTCACACCATTTAACATTAAAAGGGTTAATACTTTGCGCTTCAATGTTTCAGCAGTCCTCACAACAACCCTGCAAAGTAGGACATTCTGGCTTCTGAGGCATGTAGTGAGTTCACACTGAGATATGATAAGGAACTGCTTAGCTCACAGCTCTCTCTCAGCCATCTACACATGCTTTAGTGCTCCGAGGTTTAGCGCTTCTTTCTTCAATTCTGTACATGCTCACATGGGAGTAAACCCCATTAGACACAATGGGACTTGCTTTCAGATAAACATGCACCATCAGCCACTGCATAAGACACACAAAGAACTACCCAAGCCGCATAATATAAATGTTTGGCACATATTAGTGGATAATGGTTCATTATTTGGTTGAGAATAGCTTTCGCAAGCTGCAGTATGGCTTTCTTCCCTCTCCTCCTGAGTAATAGCTGGAGAAAGCAATCTGGAACTGTCTGCAAGAGCAATTTATCAAGCCCGGGTTATGGGTGCACAGCGAGGAAAGTGCCATGTCAATTCGGGTCATGTTTCAATGTTTTGCTTCGTTTTTTAAAGGAACAAGAAAAACAGAATACATCCAATGCAGAGCCACAAACTAGGAGATAATTGCACTTGGCTGGCAATGACTGAAAAGGAGGAGGAAGGAAAATAAAATTATGATGACACATCACCTCTTGTACTTACTGTGCTAGGGACCAGAGAGCTTCTAGGGAAAAGGTAACAGAGGGTAGGGGGAACTGTAACATTTTGAGGTAGAGAGCAGATCAGAGGGATATATACAAAACATCCTGTTTTTAGAAAATTCCATTTTTCCAAAGAGGGGAAGAGCTGTACCCTTGTAAACATGGCAGCCTAGTAATCCATACGCCCACATACGCCACTCTGGCCGCTAAAAGTTCCTGAAGGGGCAACTCGCCAAGCTTTGCCTACGCAGCTGCATGACATTAGAGAGCTTGTTCAGCCGGCAGGGCAAAGCTAGAGAGGGGCCACATCCTGTGACATCATGCTGGCTGGGAAGGAGAGGCCATTGTTAATCATACGTTGTTGTTGTTGAAGATGATGAGGATGATGATGATGATGATGATGATGAGTTTTTTTCATTTCCAACTTGCTTTGCTATCAAAAACATGTAGGACAGTTTACAAACTGCCAAAATTCAATCAGCAACAAACAATTCCACCACTACATCACAATTCCACCGTACAAAGACTGCAAGAAACATGCTTAATGTATTTCTCACATTGTATTTGAGTTAGAATGCCCATCAAATACTTAGGGAGACGCTTCACAGATCAAGAAGTCACCCTCCCAGAGTAGGAAGTTCATTGTACTGAGCCTAAACGATTGGCCACAGGAGAAGGAAGCCACCAGCTAAGCAAACCAAATGTGCATGGATGAGTTGCCCATGCAGATGCTTGTGTGGTAGGGCTGGATGCTGCTCTTCCATACAGGTGCAAAAATGGGGGGGGGGGGGGGGAGGAGAGACCCTTCTATTTCATTTAAGGCCAGGGTTTTGGTACTTCTTGGTTTTGGAAACCCAAAACAATTTGTGGTTAGAGGAAAGAGGGTAGTCCAAAGGAAGGAAATGGGCCTTCTGGCACACCCTGGAGCATGGGTCCTCAAACTATGGCCCACAGGACAGATCCGGCCCACCATGGCCATCCATGCGGCCCGTGCCACCATTCACCGCCCTCACTCGCGCCTGCTGCACGGGCGGGGAGGTGGTGGCTTGCTCGCTCGGAGACGGTTTTGGACTCGCTGGGAGATCTCCGAGCGAGCAGGCCACCGCCGTGCGTGCCGACGGCACCTCACTGGCCCACACCCCCAGGCACCCCCACCTCATCGGCCCATGATGGTCACCGCAGTCTTTCAACTGGCCCCCTATTCAACACGTTTGAGGACCCCTGCCCCGGAGAGTCTGACTAGGACTCCCTGAAGGCCGAATTCTGCTCCTAATAATTCAGCTTCAGTCATTGCTAGGACACAGAATTTCAAACAGTTTGGCCCTGATCAACAGAAAATCTTTCCCAGCAGATACAAGGAGACTATAATCCCAAAAAGAAGGACCAAGGCCCTCAAGTCCATACAGACCACAGCAAAAAGGGTGCGTTAATACAGCTTCCATTGAGAATTTCATTCTCACTAACGCATTTCTAACAGACTTCAAGTCTTAACCAAACATTCCAAATCTCTAGGAAAGAAACTAAAATAACGGCCCTTGGGCCATTCAGTGGAGCTTTCTGGGGGGTGAAGAGGTAAGCTCTAGGTTCACTGCATTGAGGGGGAGGATGGGTGGAGGTTGTTTCGGCCCTCTTTGATCTGCCTGGTTCAGTCATGTTCTCATTAAGCCAGCCATAAATAAGACTGTCACTTGGAGAGGAAAGAGAGTTGTTGGGCGTGAAATGCAGCTTCACACATCAGCACTTTGAAGACAGAAAGTGACATCCAAGTGCTAAGTATATTGTCCTTTTAGTTCTCTCTACTTATCCAGCTATATTTAGGGAGAAGCTAGCAGGTTGGGAGAGAGGTGGGGGGTAGGGAAACAGCATTTCTTGAGGGAGCTTTCTACATTTTACAACATGTGGATGCTGTCGAAACTCATATTTTCATGTGTGTAAGCTTAAAAGAGATGTCTTGTTAGTGCCTGGAAATAATGGCCCATTGTTTAAAAGAAAATTGGGGGAGGTTATGTTTCCTTAGGTTGAATCACGCCCATAAACAATGAACTTATGTGGGAAATACCAACAGGGCTGCTTTGGGGAATACCAAAGCAGGACCACTAAGAAACAAACGGAAGGCCTCAGCACACTCAAAGAAAACCATGGCTGCCGAAGTCAGAAGAAATAATTGTTTTGGGGGGGAACCTTGGAGGGGAAGAAAGTTACACAAGTTAGTGACATGCAAAAAATATTCTGAGTCCATCCACAGGTACTTCTGTCATTTGTTGGCTGAAGGAAAACAGAACCTACTTTTGTAAAGGCTTTTGCTGCTTGGTCTTTTTAAGCAAAAACCTACAATAAGTTAAAGGCGCTCAAAATTATGAAAGGTTTCACACATAATGTCAAACCATATTTGACTGCAGGAAAAAAGCGCCAATCAGAAAGAGAAGGGACAGGAAACATACCCAAGGCTCATCTGTGTGATGCTAAGCCAAGCCAAGACATGGGCCTGTTTTCTACAGAATACATACTGACCAATCCAGATTTTGCCTCAGACTGCTTTATAGCAACATCCAAACAGAGCAAACTAGGATTACCACAAACCAGAAATGGAAAGCTAGTTCAAACCCAGAGGCCAAGTATAGCTTGCAGTAACCATAACTGGCCCAATTTCAGATGTCATGACAAAATATAGTTTTTGCAAACCAGGAGATCTGAGCATGCAAGAAAAGGAGCACATGAGCCCAACGCTGGATATCTCCATTGGCCCAGTCCATCCCAATTCTATTCTGTAACATCAAGACAAGAAAAGGCTTGCTTTTTATTGCCTTTTTATATGAAACATGCTTAGTATGATGCTCTGGTTAAGGAAAAAAGCCACACATGTATTTAAACCTAGTAATGACCCATATCCAGATTCAGAACAGTGCAAGTCCAATTTAGATAATTGTTTAGAAGTAAATTAGTAATCACCCTCTAATGGTTAACCATTATGCACAAGCATAGTATTTAAAATGTGTGGTGAATAAGCAAAGGAGTGGGAAACAGCTGAGAAAAGGAAGTCCCAAAACATGTGAACCAAGCCAACCACTTCAAAGAATCTGGCTTAACAGGGCAGCCAAGCACTCTGCCCTGCCCAAATGGAGCTCTTCAGTGGATGGAACTCAGAGTCCTCTCGGTCCTCTCCAGGTCAGGCTACTGTCCCCGCAAGTCCAATATTGCCCATGCCGACTCTCCAAGTGTCAGGCAGGAGGCTCCCCCAGCCTTATCTACTGGTGCCACAAAGCGAACCTGGTACCACCTGCATGCAAAGAAACCACTCTGCTATAGAGGAGGATTAAATTACAATCCCCAACGCAAAACAGGTGGGTTGCACATGCACCTCGGATGTCTTGATCCTCAACGCTGGGTCAGGGCAAAAGACCTCTCTCCCTTTTCCCTCCTGGCGATTTAGCCATCCCGTTCAGCACATGGCCTGACCTGCTTGCAAAGCTCTGCGTGCCGTTTTTGTACCCACTGTGCCCTCCACTTCTGTCACAGTCCATTCTGAAAACACAGAGTGATCTTCTGTTGAGATCGGCAGCAGAAGCCCTCCTCCGGGAACCCTCTGTGAAAGACATTAGGAGACAGAGTACCTGGAGGGGGGCCTTCTCTGCGGTGACAGCCTGACCATGGAATGCACTCCCCAGAGAGGTCCGCCTGGCGCCGTCATGATATGTTTTTTGGCTCCAGGTCAAGTCCTTTTTATTTAATCAATATTTTAATGTGTTTTGATGCTGAATTTTATTGTTGTATTTTATTAATTTGCAGCCAGAGTGGATCGTCAATTTCTCTATGTTGTAAGCCGTCCAGAGACGCAAGTAACTGGATGGCATACAAATTTAATAAACAAACTAGGCAGGACGGCAACTTGGAAGACACCTAGCTCTGGTCAGAGAATTGGACCTGACGTGGCCCTCTGAATCTTTGCTTCCTGCTTTCCATGCCCTGTGGCTAAAACAACCATATTGTCCAACTGTCTATGACTCGTTACGCACAAGAATGGGGCCGCAGCTTGAGTGCATGTCAGAAGTCCCAGCCCCTGGTACTTCCAGTTAAAAATGGATCTGGTGGCAGGCAACGAGGTGGTCCCCGGAGCTCCTGGGAGTCCCTGCCACTCAGAGCACACAGCACTGGGCCCTGTGGTCAGCAGCTTGATTCAGCATGAGGCAACTTCTTACACAAAGGCACGTCTGCCTGTCTCTCACACTGGCCAGTGAGGCCAAGCATCCAATCTGCTTCCAACAACAGGAAACATCCTCCCCCCCGCCCCCAGAAATCTCAAAAGCAGAACAAGATGCAAAGCATCAGTCCCCTTGTGAGAAGGCTCCCCTTGAGTGGCACCCGTCCGAAAAGCAAGAAGATCTGGCTTTGGAAAAGTCCCGAGCTGAAGGACTAATTACATGGCTACATAGCGAAAGCATCACCAACTCAACCAATCCCACACCCCACTCCTGTCACTGAATCGGCCGGGCTCTCCCATGTCACAGATTCCTGCTTATTTTAGCACATTCCTCCACACCCGCACTTCTATCCGGCTGCCACAGGCAGGCAATTTAGCTTGGGTGGAGTGTGTGTGGGGGAATGGAGGGGTGGCTTCAGAAATGCTCTGCATCACACTAAGCAGATAAAGATAAATCGGACTAAAATTAATTAAGGAGAGAGGGGCACCTCCATCCCAGCTTCTTTATGACACACCAAGCCTTCCCTATATAATCCGTGGTCTCTCTCGCTTCCCCTCACTGGTCTTTTCAAGACTGTAAACATTTTCATGCCACCAGAGGGCTTTACCCATAAACAGGAGTTAGGGTTACATATTTACATACGGTGGCTCTGGCAGGTTTTCCCAAGTGTCCACAATTAAAAGCATGTTTGTTCTCTCCCAGCCGCTCCCTCCTAATCAACCCTCTCTAAACAGTCTACAAGTGGGGGCTGCTGTCGGCCAGAGGGGTGGGGAACTGGGTGGACAGCGCATGAGGCCCGGTGCTTCTATCGGCAAGCTCTCTTGCCAGATCATGGACAATCCTGCTTCTGGAGCTGGGAGAGAGATGTTTCTTTTGGAAAAGCAAATAACCTGTTTTCATCCCTTCTGCAATTTCCTTCAATTTGACAGGAGGGATATAGATAGAGCTCAATTTTCAGAACCACGTTGCTGCTTTATATATCTCCATCAGAGGTGCCTGCTTCCGCAGAGGTTTTTTTGTTTTTGAGTCACGGCCTCCATTATCCTACCAAATCAGCATTCTCCTCTGGCAAAAGCCACCTTCACACTGATCTGCTCTGACTCGGGGGATATTATGCCATCACTCCAAAATCCAGGTCGGGGCTCTTATTTGACAGATGAGTTACGTGTGATGGCTGTTTGGACAAGATCATCTGTCTGCCGCTTCTTCAAAGGCAAGACTTACATTTGAGTAAAAGGGCAACAGAAGGAGGCAATGCCCTTACATTTCTGCTCAGACCTACTAACCAAACAATGTAATCATTTAAATTTCCATGCAACTGATAAAGCAAAACACTATTTTACAACACAAAATGATCCAAGGCTAAACAAGAGGAGACAGCATTCATAGTAGTGTTGATTGCATGCATGGTTTTAAAAAAGGAAATCAGAGAGAGTGGGAGGAGGGGGGTTCGATCAGGACTGGAGAGACAGCAGAGGGCAAATGTTAAAGCTTCTTGTTTCTGCCCCACCAAAGGCCTGACCTAGACTGGGGACCCTCACACCTATTTACTTTTAAAAGATCATTTGCAAAAATCAGAAATGACTGAAATAGCCTCTTTTCTAATTTGGAACAGAGATCTGTAATACCAGTGCGCTGCAATATAGCATCCTCAAAGTACAAAATCCCAATTACAGTATTTTAAGAAATAAGTAGTAATCAGGATCATGTGCTAAATATATCTTCTACCTGTGGATATATGAGGAAGGAAAAGATCCACAGAAACCAGGGCTCAAAACTGCTTTTACTTCTTGCCTGATCACAAAAGTTATTCTGATAGGCAGGGCCGGTGCTGGATACGAAAAGGACTCTCACGGCGTCTGATGAGCTGTGGAAATTTTCACAGATTCAGAGTTGAAATAGACTCCAAATAAAGGCCAACTGCTTGCCAGCTTCCCACAGACCAAAACCTACATACAATCAAGACTGTAGCGTGCCACCAACAGAAAGCGGTAGGGTACTTATGAAACAAACACCTCCAATCAGTTGGATAAGCTGAAATACATATAAGGAATAATCAGTTCTCATCAAGGTCTCTATAACCATCTGGCCTTGTGAGTATCTTTTCTTCCACCCCCCAGACACTGGTCAGGGCCTCTCACAAACAAAACCACCCAAGGGGAAATTACAGTGCGGCAGCAAAGCACCCCCCCCACCCCCTCCATCTTTCTGCTGGCTTCCCACATGGAATCCCACCAAGTTCCTCTCCCATCCACTGATGTAAAGTGGGCTTAAAAGTACAGTCTCTCAATGTCTGTAGGGTTGTGCCAAATACTGCTGAAGGAGTCAAAATATAATGCCTGCTGGGTTTAGGAAGGCAGGTCAGGCCAGCAGAAGGCCAGGAAAAAGCCCCCAGTAATAAACAGGGATGGGTAGCTACACGGTTGCTTGCCACTTCTGCAAATCCGCTGTTTTTCACCACTTGTTATGGACATCATATTTATGTCCTCTGTCCTTCTTTAATTCTCCCCTTTGTACATTTTTATTTTATTTATTGCATTTTATACCACCCAACAGCTGGGGGTTCCTTGGGCAGTTAAGAACACACAAACAACAAAAATGACCATAAACAACAAAACCATGGCAATCTTTAAATCCTTAAACAAGTTTCTTGAAAACAAGTTTGAAAGAACAATACACCCAAAGGGTGCAAGATCTGCAGGAGTTATCCAAGTGAAGAATTTGGATCTGTGGAAGAGTACAAATTCTCCACCTTTCACTAGATCCAGAAAAGTACTGCAAATTGCAAATTCCAACTTCAGGTTTCCCAGGTTTCAGGTTGTAATTACTCCAGTTACTTCAAAGAATGTGCCATTTTTACTTCTTACATTGCCTCATGTAGAAACTGTAAAGAAATATTGCAAAATAAATGGAGACAATTGCTTCTTCTCTCTCCCACACCCACACTCACACCCAGCATAAGTCAAACATCTAAGAGCAAAAGCAAGGGAAACCACAAAATATTAATCATACCAAGACTTCAGATAATGCAGCGCTTTGACTCCCTTCAGGAAAAAAAATATTGTTTGGAAGAATAGCTCAGAGTGATCTATAAAAGGCTGGTGTTGCTACAAGGGTGATTACCAAGGGGATTGAATGCAGTCTGAAGCACAAGAAAGTGCATCGCTATTTCAGGATGTCAGACAGCTTTGTAAAAGAGAAGAGCTAAAAGGGCTTCACCAGGGACATACAAGGTTTTTTTTCCCCCTTCAACAGAAAGAGGAGCAGACAGCAGGAGTGCAAAGCCCCTACCTAGGAAAGCACTAGGCATACAAAAGCAAGATCCACAGAGAAGGTACGCCATGCTGCAGAAATATTACAAGTTGCTGAATGCTTCCAGCCACCCAACTCCCAAGGCAACATGACTCCATACATGGATTTACAAAATGAACACCATCTGCAGGGATCTCTGCTTCTTTGTCCATGCTCTTTACCTCTTCAAAGCAAATTCCCATCTTACTTATAGCCTACCATTATTGTCTGGTCCAATGGTGCAGGGTTCCCACTACTACTTTGGATTTGAAAACAGGACGCCTGGTGGGAGGCTAGCATTGATGCTGAATAACCATGGTTAAGAGGGACAAGAAGTACAGGCTGCCCATCCCTGAAAGGGTCCCCTGCTTTTACAAACCAAGCTTTACATGCAGCTCCATTATCCATGACAACACTTTCTGCTGCTTGGTTTTGCTGCGGCTCTCAAGCTTTTGACTAGCAAGACTCGGCAGGAGCTTGTCTCTGTCATTCAACTTCAGCAAAATTGCTAGGTGTCCTTGGAAACCCTAAACTCATGCCACTGCCTCTGGCCCACAGATTTTCAACATTTCATTTACTTAAGTAACGTAGCCACAGTATCACACACATCAATGGAGCATGTTGACCTTTTACGATGAAACACATGCACAAACTTTGAAGCTTTTCCAACTGTAGTTACAAGGCAGCTGCCCAACTAATCTAGAGCAGACAAGTTCTAAGAACAAAAGAAAAATGTGGTGGAAAAGGAAGGCAATGTGCTCAGTGTAATGGCCGGAAATTATTTATACATCAATGTCTATTACCAAATCCCTGGTGAATTTTGTCTGGTGCTAACAATGCCATCAGGACACCGCAAATCAGTAATTGTCCATCAAATTATTTACAAAAATCAGACTTTTCACTACACAGTCATATCACAGCTGCTGTGTTAGATCATTCCCAAGAACAGTAAGGGACTATCCTAAGAAGAAACCACAGTTTTAATTCCATGCACTGTCTCTTTTCGGAGAGACAACTGGAATGTCAGCACGTTTGACTAAGATCTAATTCTGACAGCAAATATTTGACTTTGGCACACCTAGTGCTGTTCCAAAACCACAAATATTTGCATTGCTTAATCATTCCCAATATATTTTGGATTTTTTAAAAAAGAAAGAAAACATCACATCTCCAAAAAAGAAAAGAGCTTGAGCAGGATTCCAGTATTGTCATCATGTTTAATTCAAATTCAAATACTCACATTCAAATCAGCTCTCATGCAGAGATTAAAAGCCTAAGCCAAGCTTTTCCCCCTTTTTAGCATTGCTCCTCTGACAGAAAGCAAGTCTTAAAAGTGTATATTTAAATCTTCAAAAATTAAGGTAGGTCGGTTCTTTTGAGATGACCCACATAAGGAAAGGAAAGGGCACCTCCAAGAGAATGCTTGTTTCACAATTAGCATGACCTCCTTAAAACTTTCTGCTACTACATGGACTTTGTATTACGTTTACAGGCATCATAGCATCAGATCCCAGAACTATCAAGATGGCAGAAACAAGTAATGCCAACTGGCTTTGCAGGGCTTCTGGTATTTATTTAATATTTTTAAAATCATATCAAATTGCTGCATTTCACACTAATTTATGAGGGATAAAACTGTAGTACCTGAGCCTCCTGTTATGTTCACAGCATTAACAAAGGGAGGAAAAAACACCCAAGCATGCTAACTGCCATTTTTACATATCTACTCAGAAGTAAATTCCAGTGAGTTCAATAGCTTCCAACTTGTTTGTAAGTGGTATAGATGCCACTCAAGCTTTGTTCTGTGTTTTATCTGTATTTTATTAGCATTGTATTTTTAATTGCTGCAATTAGATTTTTATTGTGGGTTTTATCTTATGATGGTGAGCCTCCCAGAAGCACAATAGGCAGCATACAAATGTTATAAATAAATTGCAGATTAAGTTTCTATACCTCATAGTTGCAAGGCGAACTAATTCAGAGCCCAGGCTTAAAATCAAAGTGTGAGACATTTTAAATTGGGAAGGGGATGAAAGAGAGAACTACCACCCCACTGCCTCAAAATCCTTGTCACCTGCTGCATACTCTGTGAATCAGAACTCCTCATCACTAGCCACCAAAGATAAAGGCAGGGGAGAGGAGACAAAGCATCACATTGAAAAACAAACAAACAAAAACCACACAGCTCTCTAATTTGAGGAAACCCGTTTCAGGCACAGAATCTCCAGGCAGAAAGATCTTGTTTGCACAATGCATCTCTACTCCAGGATCTGGATTTAAGCCAAGTGTCGCCCCCAATTCCAGCAGCGGATCGCCCCCACTGAACAAAAGTGAGTCTAAAGGTGTTGACAATACTGTTCCAAATCTCCTCTTGTTATAGAGAAAAGAGCTGTGACTCCACTGGGACGTTAACGTAGTATTTCAGAAACTCCTAAGTGAAAAGCTTCCTCGGGCAAGAACCCTCTCCCATGCTATCCCCTTGTTCCTTAAATACTTTCAAATACAGATTGAGCTTAACAAGATTTATGGTTGAAGACGATCCAGTGTTAATTTTAGATACTGGGTTCGTTCTCTCCAAAGAGCAGCCTATTTCAGTTAATGACAGAGCAACTGTCAGAAATTTCTCCCCCTACAAAGCCCTCTCTTGCCTAGTACAGTAGCGCTCTTGTAATCAGGAGATTAAGGCTGCTTATTCATGTGTGAAATGGAGACTTGATCCCTTCCTCTTACCGTAGGCGGCAAAAGGGGGGGCAGAGAAACCCACATATTCTTCTTGATTCCATAAATGCCCTAACTGCCACAAACTGCATTACACACCACTTCCTTTATTGCATTAGCAGAAGAAGGGGACCATAAATAGTTGGCATTTAAAACACAACAAATCCTACCTACCCAAAGCACAACCTTTGAACTCTCCTCCAAAGCTACATAATCAGTGTTTTGCCATGAGGCAATAGGAAAACATTACTCAAAGGGTACGCGTGTTCTCTGCTTGTTCTTGTACATTATCTGGGGTGCTTGCTTCCAAAATGCTGCAACCAGCTAAGAGACTTTGAGTATGAACAGTGCAAAACGACCTATTTAAAATGAGTTGTGCAGAACGAGGTTTATATTGGTTTTTCTTCCACATGCTGTTTCTAGAGAAGATTCCATCGGCAACCTTTATGTTCATTTATTTGATGTTAAAACGCCTCATTAAATCAGGAGTGTCAACTGTGGTTGTCACATGCTGAGTCACTTGCAGCAAGCAATGAATTGGTATTTCTTGAGTTAATATGAATAAGAACATAAAGGAAAGCCATGCTGGGTCAGAGCAAAGGTCCATCTGGTCCAGGAAAACATTCCTTCACGTAGGTAGAGATAAGAGCCACACAGGGTTTTAAGCCTTTGAACAGGGCCCAAATTCAAGCAATAACAAATGCCGGACCGGCGTTATACGGTGACATCAGCCAGGCACTAAAGGGGTTGGGATCCTCTCCATCACCTCCACTGAGGCCCAAACAGGCAACATTACCATGTGTGGACCACCTGTCTCGTATATTTCGTGGACTTATTTCTACAGGAAAGAGTGAGTGTGCGCAAGAGAGGGAGAAAACACAGGAAGGACTGAACAGCAAAGAGGTGCAGTACTAGCCAATCCAAAAGGGATAGAAATTTTTCTCCAAGTCTCAACCATCTCCACAACCATTTGTAACATACGGTTCATAACTATATTGTTTTTGGGGGAGTGAGCCTAAGAACAAGGGTATTCTCTACAGAGATACTGCACTGGGTCAGAAGACTCAAACACACTTCTGGCTTAGGCTGCTAAACCGGTATGTGCTGGCAGTGAGTAAAAGTTGCCTCTAGGTGACCAAGCCAATAACATTTTCTGTAATTTGCACTTTGAGTTATGTGCAAATTACAGAACCCTTTCACTACAGGGTAATTTTGTGGATTCATTTGCAAAACTTTGTTAATAGGAAGAACTTTATGGCTGGGTTCTTTGCTCTGGTGCTCCTCCTATATCCTTCACGCTGCCACACTTGTGCAATATTAGTTGCATTAAAGTCAGATTGGTTAGGATACTCCCCCAAGGATTAGGGTTAAGTTCTCTGCATGACTGATCTACTTCACAAACGTGAGCAAGCTGCACTGCCGTGGTATCTCTGTACCTTTAAAGATGACCAAATAGTACATGGTAAGGTGGTCTGTCCATTTCTGTACTGCCTATACCACTGAGGAGAGCGCTGCTGCCATTTCCACACAGACTTTTCCCAGTAATACCTGGAAGCAGGGTGGATAAAAAATTAATGATTTTTTTAATGCTTTTTCAGGGGGGAAAAAACTATCAAGAAAGTTTTCCATTTAAGATACATTATAGTCCAAAGGTTATTCATTATAAAATAAGGATTGGTTTTTAATTATGCAGCATGATGCTGTATGCAATGTTTAAAATTTTTGGTAAATGCATCCCATTAATCCATTCACAATATCATGCTTTTCTAGAGGTTTCTTTAAGATTACTGGGTAATTTTTTTATCTAGAAGATATTATCACAGATGCTTGGTTTTACAGTTCTCAAAACTGTGAATGTGTCTGAAGAGAACACAGGCTGCTTCTTTACAGAAAAAGTGTTATAAAATAAACGTAAAGAATTGAAAAAAGAGACCTTATTCCCTCAACCCCTTACCTCTTAAGTACTAAATTTCAAAATATTCAATGAATAGAAGAAAATTGTTGGGAGTGGAATAGAACTGCACAAGAAGCTAAGTGTGAGGAGGGAGGCGCAAGCAATAAAAATGAGAGTGAAAGCTTTTGAGCAGAATACTGCATAAGCCTTTGAATCTTTTATGTATAGCCTGAGCTTTATCATATTATTCTTTCTCTGGAGGAGAAACCTATAACGACAGCAGGCCATGAAGAGACCCATTTTGGGAATTATTTAATGAAGTTCCTCTACCTACAGGTAAGGCAGGCATGCATGCTCACTATGTAGAAACCGTGATTTAAATCTAGTCTTATGACCAGTGATCTGAAGCGGGATTTAAATCAAATCCACCCTGCCTGGGAGAAGCCAGAAATTAAACCTGGAAACTTCTCCTTGGAAATGAGCACTCTGCCATTGAGCTATCGACTTCCATCACTATTTCTTTCCAACTGAGTAAGAACCACAAGACATTCTGGTTTTTCAGTGCATGAGGCCTCTAAAAAAAGAGATTGCTATACATGCATGCTAAGAGAACTGCACAGAAGGCATTTAACCCAAACCACAAAGCCACAGCTCCATCCAAGACACCTCACAAATAGCTGAGCTCAAGAGGGGCAAAAGAGGCTGGTAGAATTCACCTGAGAAACCTCAGGTGGCCCGTCATACAACTGCCATCTTCAGTACAATTCCTCCAAACATACTGGTAAGCCCTAAGTCATATATATGTACGAGAGAGAGAGAGAGAGAGAGAGAGAGAGAGAGAGAGAGAGAGAGAGAGAGAGAGAGAGGGAGAGAGAGAGACAGAGATCGTAACAGTGTAAGGCACATGGAACAAGGATAGATCAGAAAGAAGAGACGCTCAGCCTTCACAATTACAGGCTAATGTACCAGACGAGCAAATGCATCAAAGTAAAAATCATAGTTAATATTTCAGGATGCCAGTAATTTCTCAACGCCCAAATCCTCCAAAGCAATTGTGTGGGAGTGAACCTGAAGCCCTTCCCCCTCGTGTGCAAGATGGATTCCCAACCCTGAAAGATGATTAATGGGATTGCAGGAGAATCCTATGAGATCAGGGTTATTCAACCAGTTTGCTTATCATATGCAATTCTGATGCAATCCTGAGGCTAACACAAAAGGGTTGTGCACAGTATATGTAACAAAGGGTTACAAAAACACAGTTCAGAGCAATACATCTTCATTAATTTTGAATCGGATTTAAAACTGAATCTCTAAACAAACCACTAAGCTTCAATCTTGCAAGGCAAAATTATGAAGACAGTCCTTGAAACTTATCTATCCAGCCAACAGTCACACCTTGGACTGGAATGAGCTTACCTAGTTACCTGCATCAGTTAAAAACCACCACCAAAAAAGCTTAATAGGGTGTGATGCTTCCAGCCCACAAGCTTTCAAACCACAAATTACTCACATAGGAATGTCTGGTCAGGCAGACAAATACCTGTTTATGGACTAGCAGCTTGTAGAAGCTTGTGGATATATTGGCATTCCTGGAGAATATCTGGAGACAAGAAATTCCAAGTAATAGAGAATAGCTTCCAGAAAATCTCTTGTCCAGAAATGAAGTACTACCAACATGTAAAATCAAAGCAATTCCATAGAGACATTTCACTCATACACAAGAACACAGAGTTGTCCAAACTTTGCACTCCACGTTGTTTTCCCTCACGAGTGAAAATGATCGTGGACTGCCTCTCGCAAGACAAGATGGTTTTCCCTGGGGCACACAGAATCTGATACAGAACCAAGGAGGTCTTCAGAAGCGCTCCTGATGCAACAAAAAATTCACAGGATTCAATTAAGCAGACACACAGGATCCCGTTAAACCTATTCAGCACCGCCTGGCTTCTCCTTCGGCAGTCTAACTTCGCCCATGAGAGAAATTCTAAGATCTGCAGGCTCAAATGTAATTTACTACAGACTGGCCAACCCCTGGTATGTGCTGAATTGTGATCTATTCCCCCAGAGCGTGAGAATGAATGAATGCAGGAGCATGAAAAATTCAGAAGGCTCTCCAAATCCTTGTTTCAATGCAGTCTGGTATACAATACTTTCACATAAAGCCATTTCCTATCATCTTAGCCAGGGATGGTTAACCAGCTGCCAGACAGCCAGCCCAAGCCTACAAGAGAGCGGTCCCCAGAGGCCCTATTAAAAAAAATTGTAAACTGAGGTAAGGCAAAATACTTATCTCCCATTTCACCCTGAGTGGAAATAAAAATGCTTTTATCTAAGAATACATATTTTACACCTTTAATATTTGTCTCTTGCTCTTGGATTGGGTATGTAGGACATATAGTGACCACAGGCATGTGAAACTCAAATAATGTGAAACTCTGAATACAAAAGGGTGCCGTCTTTACTATGCAGCCTGACTGCCAGGGAAAGGGTCTTTTGGAGAGGCAAACAGAAGTTCAACCCTCTGAACTGATGTTCCCGGAAGGGAGCACTTCTCTCTCCTCCCCACCACCCCACCTGCCTCTTATCTAAGCCAAAGGAATCTGGCTCTTTGGAGGTTGAAATTTCTGGAACCCAAGTGACCAGAACAACTAGTACCTATAAATGGGGGGGAGAGGGGGTAAGCCTCATGTCACCGTAGTATGACATTAAATGTCAGAAAAGAACAAACATTTATAAAAGGGAAATAGATGTTTTAACCCTATAATTAAGGAGTTGCATCTCCACAGTGAGCAGGCCAATAGTGCTGAATTTGAAACATGCATGTCCTCTATAACTGACAGGGGATAAACTCTCATTGCCTGTTCATCATATTATATTATCCAGCAGTGGATTAACTGTTGCTGTATTTATGGCCAGCATTAAACCTTCTATCATACATGCTACAACCAAATGTAGTAAGTTATCATGACACCCAGGAATAAATATTCATTACATTAATTCAACTCGGAATGAATACCTTTGATATGACCAGCAACTCCTCAAATACTCTGGGATTCAAGGCACACCAGCACCTTCCAAAAGATTTCAGACTCAGTGCGCATTCCTGGATTAACACCAGGGGTGGCCATTTCTGTCTGTTAATAATAACCTCCACTTTATCACCCTTAGCTTTCCCTGCCTACTGGCCCCCAAAATACTTCATGCAAAAGCCTTATTTTGCTGTGATGGTGAGGGGGGAGTCCATCTTCCCCTGGCTCCCAGTGCCTCAGGTGTAATGGAAAGGGACCAGAGCGCACTAACTTGCATGCAGGCGGGTGCAAGGTCCAAGCTGTAGCATCTCCAGGTAAAGGGATAAGGCACTGAACCCACCCCACAGAGTGTTCTCGCGGAGATTTTCCATGCTTTTCGCTTCCTTCTTGGGCTCTACAGTTGCCTGAGGAAGGCCTTCTGTTGCAACTGTCAAAGACACTTTAATGTTCCTTCATGCACATCAGCAGTAACACATTAGTTAAGAAGAGATGTTTAAGGGCCAAGTGTTCCAGAGCATTAAATGTTTTATCAACCAGAGTTATTGTTATTATGAGCAGTCCCCAGCAGATGTTTGCACCAACTACATTCAACCCTGCATAAGTGGCAAGGGCATGCTGACTGTACAGCGTATAGCTAAGTATTTTAAAGTGCTGCTTCTATCTGACACCAGCTTCTTAAATATCGGTGTATGTGAGACACTCTACACTGGGAGTTGATGGAAGCTACTATCTGCGACAAAAATGGTAAAAGCTGAATTCATGAGGTTGTAGGGCAAATCAGGTTCTAAAGCAGGACTTAGGAAACAATGGCTCTCCAGATACTGTTGAACTACAAGTCCCATCATCCCTCATATTTGGGCAAGGTAGCTGGTGCTAATGGGAACTGGACGAAAAAAGCTTCACCAACCTGCTCCAAAACAAAGAAAACTCAAGCCCTGAGAATTCACAGCAAAAACTATGAACTAGCAGGGCTTGCGGTCTGTCATTTTCATTTGGGTCAGTAAATGCCTATTAGCAACTATGGAGATTCTACTGCAAACTAGATCTACCCAAAACCTCCAAATATAATTTACGTTACAGAAAAGGGAAGAGAAGGAAACTAAGTCCAAGAGGAAACATTTATTCACTGGCAAAGTGGCAGACGCTTGGACTTGATGATCTCCTGAGACAAGCAACCTCTAGATGACGACACAGGAAGATGGTTGAGTTAGAAAAATGTCTGTTCTTTCAAAGATGGTGCTCTGTATATTTACAAACTATAGTAGCCTTTGGCTATGAGCAAGAGTTCATGCTTAGGAGACCTTTGCCACACGTGCTGTGTGCTGGTGAGAGAGCTACTAACATCGACTGCATTTTTGCAATGCTACAAAGGACCGTTGCTTTCTTGTTTGCGTCTTTAGTCAAAAGTCTTTAAGCTGTTTCGAGTATGGTATGTCACTACCATACTCCAAATAAGCAAACCATACACAAACGATGTTAGAAAACTTTCCTTCCATTTTTTAAAGAGACAGACAGCAATAATGAGCTGAAACAGACTGCAGCCAATTTTTGTGGAGTTATTCATAATTACTTTATTACACTGTGGAAGGATAATCAGTCTGTGAATGATCCAATAACCTTGGCTTGCTCATAACTCCCCTGCATCAGTCTCTACAGGCTAGATTCTTCAAGTCAATTTACTACATCCTAATATTAAGCTCACAGTTTCAGGGCCTTGTGCCCACCGACAGTCAAAAGCTTACACACACAAGGATTACCTAAGGCAGTTCGATCAATCAGATGGGAAGGGAGGAAGGAAGGGAGGAAGGAAGGACAGATTCCCAGCCCTAATCTCAAAGGAATTGCTTTGTTTCTACAAAGGAGTGGGAAAAGCAAAAATAGGATTTTGTTTTGGCTCCTTTGTTGGATTTTTTTTAAAAAGGAAACTGAGCAGAACACTGTATGTTTTGACTACTTATAAAAGTCAAGTCTCCATGGAATGGGCTACCAGATTTAAGCAGAGGGATTCTCCCTCAACCGGCTCAAGGTTTATGTGCGTCTCCTTTCCCCCAAGGTCATTTCCCCGGACTGCCCTGATGCTGCCTTGTCACACAATCACAGTGGACATTCACGGGTGTCACTCACCACAAAAAGGGGCGGGGAGGGGGGTGGAGGAGGAAAATACACCTCTTTGTTACAGGACTCCGTTGGAAGGAAGAATGGACCACCAGAGAACCACACTCTAGCGCAGCCTTCCCCAAGAAATTCAGCAGAACTACAGGCGACACAATCTCTCGGCCTCATCACCCCATGCCACTGCTGGCCTATCTGTCCAGTGCATCAACACTGCTCACATACCAGAGATTCACAGCCAGGACCTCTCTGTTTATGCTAAACACACAAGATTAACACAACCCACAGGCTGTCAGGTACATCCAACAGCCCCTTCTATTTCAAAGAGGGCCTAGTTGCTCCCAGATTGTGCCCACTGGCTAAGCTGCACATGCTCCCCCTGTCAAAATGTGAAACGTTTCAGAATGTAAATGAAAATCCTTGCAGCAATTCGACCTTAGGCAACGCTGTGACACCTTCTGTGGAGCACAGCTCAATTGGGGGAGCAGGGAAAGGGAGCGCAGCAACAAGACATCTAACTTCTAGGAATTAAGGCTCCAGCACTGCAAGTCTAGCACAGAACCTGAGGTTGTTGCACCTAAATTATAGCCATTTTCACAGAAGAAGCTAATCACAATGAATCATTCCTGGGAAAATTTGCACTCTTACTTCCCCCTCGAGGAAGTGTGCAGTCATGCTGCTAATGCAGAATTTACAGCTCTCATTTCCCCCATACTTTTGCAAACGGTGAGAAGAGAGATTCTCTTCCCTGCTGTCAGATGAGAAATTGTCCTTAATAATAGAGACAAACAAATACCCAAGCTTGATGCTGCAGCCAAACCTTTATGAAAGCGCTGAGACCTTCTCTTGGCAGGACTGAAAGAAAACCAGACTTTTATCAGTCATTTGTGTCTTTCCCTGACACTATTAGTCCCCGCAGTGCATTGCAAGACCAGAATTAAAACTCTTGCAGGGGAAAAAAGCAATTTGGAATATCTAAGCGAGAATCTTAATGGGAAATCCAACTTTTCTTATGTTACAGCCCCTTGTCATCCTACCTGCCAGGAGAGTTTTGTACCATGCAGCACAAATGAAAGTGTGATGCTTAGGAACAGAAGGAAAATAACACTTGCTTTGTTATGCTTTCAATCCATGTTCAAATATTTATCTTCGTAAACAGAGCTTCTTTTATAATAACCTAGCAAACTTTCAATCAAATAACACTGAGAGTATTGCCCAATAGAGACATTCCTGAAAACCATGGTTTGTACACTGCAAGTCAGCCTCAACAAACATGGCCTGATTTGAAGTAGGATTTGTAAACCGTGGTTATGAAGGACTCTTGTTCACACTGGTACACATTTAAATCCAAAACCATTAATTTGGATTATTTTGCATTTCGGCCAGGAAGCAAAGGGAAGAGCACGCCTTCATCAGACTGATCCCCAGCTGACAAGCCATGGAAATCCAGGCGCATTTCTTAGAGGGTAAAAGCATTTCATAATTAATATTCAACAAACCTCAGAAATCTGCCAGGCATGCCAACACGGTACCCAAATTAAAGACTGGGGCCTGATGCAGGGGGAGTGGCTTATCTTAGCAGCCTTCCCTCCCTTGAGAGGTTTCACAGTTTAAACGGAACTTTGATTCAAAATGTTCTGGCTTTTAAATTGCTTCAGGAGTGTGTGTGCTTTTTTTTTCTTCCGACTGACTAACACCTGGCTTCTCCCCACCACTCCACCTTTCAGAACCCTAATCTTGACAGCGTGAACCACAAAGGAAACACTGCCTTGACAGCCATCTTGCCACACATCGACTAAATATGCTTATCGCCAAATAATCTCCTGGCTCATTTTCATAGGTGGAAAGATAGCCGTCAACCCAGGCATGACATCAGACAACAGCACGCCATACACAGGACTCCGCTTTAAATCTTTGCCAGGGTTAGCAACCAGGATACGGCCTCAGGACGGCACTATTATTAGCTGGCATTTTTACATTATCACTAAATAACCTAGCGTGGGGGGTGGGGTGGAGACGCCCCCCCCCCCAGGCATTTCACTCCAAGTCCGCTTGTCAAACATGCAGTGCTTACTTGCTGCATTCAGGGGAAACGGGTATACCAAGAGCCGAGCGCTAGCCTACCTTTTACCAGCAAGGGCCCAAGTGCATGGCTGATCAACTGTACACTTTCAATTACCCTGAAAATTGCTGCAAAATCCTCTCTTCTTCATGCTGTCATATTTTAAGTACTTTTATAATTAGGAGCCAACACGTCTAACACACAAGCAGCTTCAGAAGCACATGGACAGGAGAGGTCCAACCAGCTTATGGGGAGTGTGGTAATTTAGAGCTGGTGTGGTAAAGTGGCTAAGAGCACAAGACGAGGACTCCGGCAATCTGGGCTCTAGGCCCAGCTCAGCCATGGAGTCCATTAGGCAGCTTCGGGCCAGTCACAGACTCTCAGCCCAACCTACCTCACAAGATTGTTGTTTTGAGAATAAGACTCAGAGCAGGAGGAGGAGGAGAATGACATAAGCCTCTTTGAGTAAGGAAAAAGGTGGGATACAAATCTAATAAATCACTGGTAGACACAAGCCTGCTTTGAAGAAGTTCCCAGACTCCACTCTAGTTTCATCTCTAGTTAAAAAGATACGATAGCCCCAATTATTATAAAAACATAGTAAATGACTTCTTGCGTCAGGTCCGTCTAGTGCTACACTCCTGTTTTTGACCTACATGCTCGTAAGACGAGTGCGATGGTGATGAGCTATCTCTAGATTTTGCCTCTCAGTATGAAGGATCTTTATAATCACACGGTGAAAAACATGAGTGACCATCAGCTCGAATAGACCTCACAGGATTGCTGGAAAACCACCCTATTCAGAGCACTGAATTAATGGCACAGAGTTGCCAGGATGTAAATAAAGCTGCAGACCCTGGAGGCTGCTGCCACAGCAGATAAGGCAAGATGGACTATCAAGCTCACGCCAGAGGTCAAGCAGCTAGCTCCCTATATTCGGGACTGCAGCTGCAGTTTAAGCCCACTCCTAACCAAGTGTGAGGCCATCAGACTGGCGGTACTGCTCAGGGCAAAGACAGCAGGAGGAGCCTTGGCCTGTGCCCAAAGCAACAAGGGCTGTGGTGCCATCCAGTGCAATTCCACTCACGTTGCACATGATGGGAAGCTACAGGGAAAGCCTCGTGTGACTCAATAGGTACTTTTTAAAAACAGAACTCCCCACATACATTCCAGTCCCCTGTACACCCAGGCACTTTAAATATCCCCATCTGCTACACTCGGTCTGAGAAAGGAGACGTCTACTCCTTACGGAAAGGTGGAATCTGCTCAAAGCACTTATTATTTCTCCAAAGAATTACCCTAGAATAGCATTTACCTCCACTTCCTTCCTGCCTTCTTCCAATTAATCAGGTCCCCACAGTCAAGGTACCCTATTAGCTATATGTGCAAACAAATTTCATGCATGTTGGGTTTCGTGGCTTTGACTGATTTCCCACCCTTTCCTCTGCTATTCTTTCACTGTGCACACGCCCTTATCAACATCACTGCTTTAGGTGCTTTCCAGAAAATACGAAGGGCAACATATGCTTTTCGAAGGAATCAATCAGAAGGGAAAACATAGCAAGTTGCTGAACCAGCAAAACCTGAGATTCATATTCCTGGCAAAGCTATTCACTCTTGGTCCCAGTGGTAGTACCTGATGTTGTAGCATTGCTCCAGGTATGTAGGTATGGAACTAACTACTCCCTCAAGCAGAAGGCCCTGAGAAGCCCGATGTAAGAACAGTACACCTCTTTGTGTTTGTGTGTGCGTGCACGTGCGCGCACACACACAAGAAGCATTACCTCTTCTGGATTGGCTGCATTCCCATCACACACACAAAACAAAATAAGGGAAAGGACATAAGGAATTTGATTTAAGAGCAAAAAAGGCATTGTCCTCTTTACTTCAGAAGCTTTAAACCATAATATTCCCACACGCTCATCTGTTATGCTCCAAACATTTGCACTGATTACATGTCTCTACTAGCCTTATCTGTAAGTTATTAGTGGAGTACACACTCCTAGTCTTAGTTACATTCCTCCAACTCTGTACCATTCTTTCGGGACTTGGAATGGGTACAGTTTGATGTACATCCCTATTTCATTTTCCCGCTTTCGTACAGCAGTCCTGTAAGGCACATTCAAGCTGATGGCCTATAAGTGGTCCGTAAATGGTTTTCCACCAGGTGATGAGGAAGAACTTTCACACGCAGAAAGAGGCAGTATGTAATCCAGAGGGAACTCAGCTCCATCCCACACGTCTTGTGACCTTCCGGAGGAATTCGGTTGCGAAACAAGAGTGCAGCACTGGATGGGCCGGATGCAGACAGACACTGCCCAGGCTCTTAGAGCAGCCGCCTGGTGGGGCTTCACTGCTGAAGATGAATTTGCCCCTGAGGTCCCCATGGCCAAGCACTTACCCAGCTTGGACAACATCACAGCCACTCTTGTTTGTTACCAGTGATTTTCTCTGAACAGGGATCACGTCACCAAGAGTGGTTCGCTTTTTCAAACAAACCGCCCTGCAGTGTCCATGGGCCGCTCTAGTTGTTGATACCCACAGTGGGTTATTGTGTCGTCGGAACCCAGATTACATGACCTGCCTTAGGTGAGTTCCAACAGCCAGGAAGCTGCTTGGGGAGTGAGGAACATCCCTTCCTGCTCTTAACAAGTGGCTGCCAGCTGAGCTCCACTGACAGCAGCCTTCAAAGGGCCCAAGCAGCACTACAGGGCTCCTGTGGTAAATTTCCCCTTGCCCACAGTGGTATGGAGCAGCCCTCCACACTGGTGTCTCAAGAATAAACCTCTCCGGCCCCTGGCAAGGTTGGCTAGGGGGCAGGGGGCTCAAGTCACCTCCTGCGGAAAGAGGACCCCCCCACCCCAGAGAAGAGGTGGGAGCTAGAGATCTACTCAGCACTGCCTACCCTGTCCTCAAGGTGGCACTGCTGAGCTGATCAAGCACCTCTACCTCCTGCTTTAGAGGAAATGGGGGGGGGGGTTACCCAGCAACCCCCCTCCTCTCAGTTACGCATCAGAACAGGACCCCTGTTTATGGGAACAAAGAAGAAAAAACATATATCCCTGCACTTGGCCCCAACAGTTGTTCCCTACTGCACCTCCGGGCTGATGTCCCTGTTTGTGACAAACCTGTGACAACTGCAGCCGGCTGAAATCTGCTCACAACTGGGGCTGTTAGAAAGAGAAAATTCTCCCACAGGTGCTCTCTAGGATACCTACTGGAAGAACAAAGGGAACAGAGGGAGAGGAAGCAAAGTTCTCGGGAGGAGTCTGACCCTCTGTCAGGCTGTATGCAGATACTGCACGAGACAGCCAAATCACCAGCCTCTACCTACAGTATCACTCTATCGTTTCTGGGGTTCAGTGCCATATAGAAGAGTGTTCTGTTGCTGTTTTGTGCCAAGGGAAGTCATCAGTAGTGGGCTAGACATGACACAAGGGCAATGGGCGGTGGACTCACTTCTCTGCACAAGGCGCTGCTGGCTCGCCATGCCATCGCTCAGTTGGCCCTTCCGTGGGGAACGTGACTGAGGAGCAGACAGGTCAACAAAACGCATACAGCTCTATTTCCTATCTTCTCACATCTTCCATCCCTATTGCCTTCTCCCTACCAAATCAAAGCAGTATAAGCACACACACACACCCATCATCAGAGAACAAAAGGCTGTCTCATCCCATCAATTAAAAAAGAGCAAAAAGGAAGGAAAATAGGAGAGGTGGAAGCCAACCCAACCAAGAAATTTCAGGCAGCCTCCGGTGTAGAATACACCACATTGCCAAAAGGAAGCCAGTAAGTTCTGACATAGCAGCTGTACCCATTGTTACAATAATTAAAATAAAAGGCTAGCGCAGATCACATACAAGCAATTCAATGAACCCTGAACTGAGAAGGCCATGCAAGGAAGCGCTGAAAAAACCGTATAATTTAAGGAACAAGTGGACTACTTATGAAACACAAGCATAGATGAAAGGGTTATAGAAGCAAGTGAGAAACAACCACCTCTGTTTGAAGTAAAAATACATACATGCACCAAAAAAGAAAAAAGAAAAAAAGCAGCCGCACGCTATAAACTAGGAGAAAGCACACAAAGGAAGTGGCGAGAGGCAGAGATTACGTCAGCCCTCGCCTCAATTCATAAATGCTAACCACAGAACAAGGCAAATTCTGAACGGCCTCCCCCTCAGGAATCCTGCTTAAAAGGGAATGCACACACAGTATGAGGGCTTGAAAATATGCTAGTAAACAACACAGGGCTGATGCATCAACTTTCAGTAGCCACAGGGAAGGAGGGGGGGGCAACGGAGAGAGAAGAGGGAAAGAACCCACAGTGTAATCCTAGTCATTTCTATCCTGCAGCCAGATCAAATAGCATTTGAAGAACTGCCTGCCAAGCTCAGAGGCTGCCCAACTTGAGTAACAATAAGCACTCTGGAATGGTACAGATTCAGAAAAGACACACACTCACTCGCAGGTCTCAACAACACAGAAGTTACAGCAGAGGAGAAGGTGAGAAGACAAGGGACCGATTCAAACCAAGATCTCATAAGGCTCAAGTTGTTGGTGCACGTTCCAAGTTTAAAAAATGCCTGCATGGTGTAATTTTGACTGGGCAACTGGAGCTGCTTGAAAGTCTGGGCTGCCTTTATAGAACAACCCCACCTCCCTCTCTCAAAAACTGCAGAGCTGGTTGAGAGTCTGGAGCTAATTGCCCAGAGATCAATGCCTTTACAGTGCAATTATGCCCCTTAGTCTTTAAGACTTTAAATCCTACTTAACTTCTTTTCCAGAAATATACAACATGAAGAGTACTTTTAACTCTTATTTTCTGTCTTCAGTATAAGAATAGTGAAGAAAATTGATTCAGGAAAAAAAGAGGACACATTAGACTTGGCTCCGAGTTCCCTTTCTTTTCATGGACCTTAAGTTCCACAGCAAGTGGATGGAGGTCCTTGTCAATCGCCATTTGGGTTCACATATTGTTAAAAAAAACTTCCCATATGGCTGAAAGGAAGCCATCCAAATCAAACACACACACACACACTGCCCCTTGCAGGGCAAGGCCACAAACCCTCCAGAGAAGCTTAAAACAAAATCCAAGTTGTAGAACAAAAGGAGAGCTGGTTTCTGTCTCGAGAAACAAGAAGCGGTTGGGCAGGTCCCCCTGTCACATCAACTGAGAACAAGGTTGAGTAAATATTATAAAAGGTCCTTTTAGACAGAGCTGGGCACCAATTAAAAAACATAAAAGGCATTCCAACACATACTTCTGCTCCACTTCAGTGAGTGGAGTGAAAGATCCCCTTCTGCCCTACAAAAAACCAAACCAAAACAAAAAACTTCAAGCAAGAGGGCTGCACGGCTAACTTCTCATGCACTTTTTAAATCCCAAAGCCTACTTCAGGTCACCGTTGTTTTAAGTTCCATCTAGCACCACCTTTTTGTTTGGCTTGAGGGGATGAGGACGTGCAACAGTCGAACACACTCCCCTGGCAAAAGGGAAACTTGTAACCTTAAAGAATTCTGGAATGGCGCCCTGGCCCAATAAAAGCTATCGCATCACTTACCAAGTGTATCCAAGTTTCCTGGAAATTATTTCTCCCACTCTGCACTATTACAATTTAAGTGGAAGAAGTCAAGTGTTCCCTCTGCTCAGATGGAGGTGCTTTTCAATGACACTATTCTTACATGCAATTTTCAAGGCGAGGGAAGCCTTAGCCAAGGCTCTAGAGGAAAGACAAGTTTATTTTGAGGTCCCTCGACCCCCCCCACCCCCAACACACATCAATGTAAATGTCACCACTTCAAGGAGGAGGACCCCACTTAGTGGGTGGGAACCCTAATCCAAAGCAGCAAATATCCTCCCCTGGCTCCACTTGTGAGTGTACCTGGAGGACACCTTTCTCACCCACCCCCGGAGAAAAAAAATGTGTCTACAATACACCCTCCTTCCAACAAATCCCAGGCCAGCCAGCCAAACTTGCTCACTCACCCCAGCCAGCCTTGGACTTTCCGCTCTGCAGCGAGGAGGAGGAGGAGAGGAGGAGGAGGAGGAGGAGGAGGAGAATTCCTGGAGATGCGAGGCCAAGGCAACCGGCCTGCAATCACAGCAGCTGTTCCCGTCTGACCCCAGCGGACCTTGGGCTGCTTCTCCAGAGCACGCGAGGGGGGAGGAGGAGCAGCGGCAGGAGGGGGCCGCTGTGGCTGCTGTGTTCAACCCCACATGCAATGCCCATGGAAAGGCGGGGAGAGGGAAGGAGGGGAGAGGGGAAGAGAAAAAGGGGGCTGGCGAGAGAGATGCACTTGGCGAACAAAAGGAGGCCCCCCGCTTCACTGCAGCGCCGCTGCTGGGCCAAGCAGTGGTGCGGGCGCGAGGCGGAGAAGCGGCGGCATTGCCCGGGCCAAAGACGGATCCCGACGGGAGGAGGCGGCGGCGGCAGCTCCCTGCCTTGGCGCAGCGGGCTGCGCTCCCCAAGCCCCGCCGCGGCGCATCCACCAGCCGCCCCGCTCAGCTGCCGCTCCTCGGTTGCAGCCACCTCCACATGCCTCTGTGTGACCCAGTCGCTTTTGCTTTCAACCCAGACACCAGGAGAGGGAGAGAGGGAGCGCGCGAAGCACAGCCTCCCAAAGACAACAAGCGGCGGCGCGCGACAAAACCCGGAGCGGACTCTCGCCCGGCGCTGCCTCCGCGGCGAGGCTCAGCGCGAACGGCAGGCGGCCAGCCTGGCAGGGGCCGGCGGCTCGGAGCCAGCCCCCGGCCCCGTGCTCGCCCCGGCCCCGGCCCCGGCCCAACCCCGGCCGAGGAGGGTGCCTCGGCTCACGGGCTGCTCGTCATCCCTGCCGCGCTCGGGCCGGGCGAGCGCGAAGAGCGCCTGCCTTGCGAGCCGCTTCCCCCCACTCATCCGAGCCGGAACAGGGAGAAGCTGGCTGGGTGATTGATGGCGGCTCTTTAATAGCGTGGTCAGCTAGAAAATGCATCTGCAAGCAAGATATTAAAGAGGCAAAGCGTCCCCGGGAGTGATCTGCCGCTCCTCACATCCGAGCGCGAGCGAGCTGCAGCAGCCCAGGAATATTAATGCAAAAGCAACCTTCCTTCTCTCATACCACCCCCCAACTACCACAGCCCTCCGGCTTTCACGTCTCACAAATGCAGATCAAATGCACACACACTGGGACAGAGAAGATGCATATCGACATGCAGAGAGGTGGGGGGAAACGTAAGGGGAGCGCGCAAACAAAACGGGACACACAATGCTGAGGAAGGTTACACACAGAAGGACTGAGTTGCCATTGAGTCAGCTGGTAAGCCATTTTGTTGAAAACCCACCTGCAGCACCAACCTCCCCTTTTCCACAGAGATCCATCTGCCAACGCAGGCTCCCTTTCTGTACACTTGACTGGGAAAAAGATAGGTCGCTAATATGGTAAAGGAGCAACTGTGGATTGTTCCTTTACCACAACAACCCCTTGAGAGCAGAGTCTCTCAACGAAACTCATCAATGCAATTATAGTAATAGTTTTGCAGCTATTCAAGATATACACAAGCCAGTGTTGTTTCGGTGGCTCCTTTTTCACTAGCCTATACGTACATTGCATGGCAAGGAGGAGAAATGACTAGGCATCAAGCAGCGGAGAGATCTTGTATTATTACGGGGCAGTCATTCCACTGAACGCAACTACCTCTGCGAATTTTTGCATCTATAGTCTTGCACAAAGCCACCACCAACTCTGCGCCTTTTCAAAAAATGCACACTTGTGCTGGACATCCCCAAATAACTATCATGCTTAACTCAGGTTTGCAATCACCCACCGGGATTACAATCTGCACTCTGCCCATGAGGATGCAGCGATAGGATGAAGGGGAAGGAACGGGCGGTCTAGCATTCGAAGAACTTCCACTAGCCAGAAGAGTAGAGCACTTAGAAGGGCCAACTCATCCGCACCCGCTGCTATTCGGTCTTGCATTTATTGCTTATTTATTGGCATTTTGTTTCTGCTCTGTCCCCAACATCTTTGCCAGGTTTAAGAAAAGGCCCGTGCTTCAAGCCTTAATCTATGCCATGCCAACAACAAGCAGCTGCCCAGACCGCCAGCCCAACTAATGAAGTGGAACACCCTCACCACCCTGGAAGGCTGCTCTGTGATCAATACATTCTGGAGGCAGAGGGCACCGCTTGCTCAGCTCCCTTGAAAGAGTGTCGTTGCACATTCGCTTCTCAATAGGAGTCCATCCAAGGGAAATGTGCTCAGTGAAAATAATCAAGATGCTCAGCAGTGGAACAGTGCTGGCCCGTGCAAAGAAAAAAGAATTCAATCTCCAAGTCAAGCTACAAAGCTGAGAATGCATTTAAGCCGCTTGTGCAATTTTTGCCCGCCACACAGCAGGTTGCAGGAAGCACATCTCATGCCAGCCACTCAGTGCCTGCCTCTCAGGGATTCTAAGAGTATTCTTCCTGGTGTTCTGCATGTGCAAAAAATCTCTCTCCTCCATCACTGACACTGTTGTAAGTCTGCATGGAGAAAGAACGCAAGCAAGCAATGTCTGAAAGCCTTCTGCAGTTTCACTCACAAATGGTAAGCCCAATTCTTGATTGACAAAGTGGAATGAGCCAGAAAGGCGGAGGTGGAGACAGAGGTGATGGAGTCACTTATAGGGTGGCTTTTCAAGGGTGGCAATGGCTTATCTCAGTGAGATGAGGGCCATTTTCTCACTTCCTGGAGGATCTGCAAAACATTGGGAAGACCAGAAGGTCATGAACTGTGTGCTCACCATTTGGCTACAGCAAGGTGAAGAATTCAGACTCACACATGCAGACACCCCCCCCCCCAGCAGTGGGAATCACCCCAAGGTGGCTTCCCCACTTTGGCTAAAATTCAGTCCAGAACTGCCACAATTCTTGGAGGGGAATCAGGAACTAAAAAAGAATGCTCTACCCCAGCTATTTAGGATCAAGAACACCAACTCATTCATTTGGCAACTGTCTCAAGCATCCCTGAATGCTTATTTTCCATGGAACAACTAAACTGAACCAAACGCACTGACCAGAGGGGTGACCACTACATGTTTTTCAACATACCCACTCCCTTTCTGAGATAGTGGTAGGGCCCTTTCCAGTAGTGAATGCAGCTGTTTCAGACTGGCAATAAAGGGCGCAGTGTGAAAGCAGCAGCCTGCGTTATCTTGGGCCAGATATTTCTTACTGCAGCTTCATTATTCTATTACAATGCTGTTTCTGTTCTCCTGGCTAACATGTCAGAAGCTATTCCGGATGTTGTGGGTCTAGGTGCAGATTCTAAAGCAGGAGGTGCATTAAAATGAGCTGGCAGGGAATAGTATCCAGCATTATAATCACATGCAGTGCCTCTTCAACCTAAAGAGAAAATAAGCTTTAAAAGGAAAAGTAAACAACATTTAACATAGCATCTCTAGGTGGATTTACAGATTTTTAAAAATAATTAAACATGAAATTTAGAAATCATCTCTCCCCAGCACACCTGGACACTGGAATTCGCTGCCAAGTGAAGTCCAGCTCATGTCCTCTCTGATGGCCCTTTGATGCTATGCTAAAACAAGAGTTTTTCCAGCAGACACTTGGCCTGCCAAGGTGTTAATATTAATCCCCCTGATTTGGTAATTGAGGAACTTTATCAGCTATTCCCTCCTGCTGTTTTACTGTTATTTTTAAAAATTGTATTGTTGGCTTCAGCAGATTGATTAAATTGTAAGCCATCTGGAGGGTTTATTTTAACAAAAAGATAGGCTAAAGATACTTTTAAACCAACACAGGAAAAGTAAAATCACCTCCCCTTGTCTGTCCCCAAAAGGGAACAGGATTGTGCTGAAAGCACACAAAACTGCAGGCAGAGAAATCGGGAACAAGCCCCACCACAGAGTGTCCTTACACCTCTCACAACATCCAAAAACTTTACTATAAAAATGGCAACCATTCCTTCCCCCCTAAGGAGAATATATGGGGTCCCATTCATTTTATCCTCACAACGGCCCTGTGAAATAGCTTAGCCAGAATTGTGGATCTGGGCCCCAAAGTTACCCAATAAAAGCTTCATGAGCAGGTAACAGAACTGTGACTTACCCGTCCTCTGAACATTATACCACACATTAGCACTCAGCCTCTCATTCATACTGCTTTTTATTCAGGAGAGTTGCCCATGGAGGTTTGTACATCTTAAAAATGAATGTCATAAACTACCCCCCAATGACAGGTGAGACACCATTAACAAATGTAGAGCTGGAAACAGGTTGTTTGTTTGAACCAGATTCAAGACTTAAATGGACTTCCACTTAAGCCAGTTTAGAATTCAACTAACTGCATCAGCGGTTTGACTTTGGAAGGGACCCACATTCGTCAAAGCACGAAAGAAGCCAGGAAGCATCCAGGCTAGGTGAGAAACAATGTTGTAGGTCATTGTCATGGCCACAAGGCTTTCGGGTCAGGTGCGCAACACAGCACAAATGCTCAAGCAGGCGGCATGACTGCCAGATGCAGTGTGCGGTCTGTTTCCAATCCGGAGCAGAGAGAAATCCAGGCCGTGTTTCAGTGCAGCCTCCATTTATCAAAACAACCCTGTCATGTTGAGTACCATTAACAGATAATGAAAGGAGACAAGGGATGCAGTTACAAGCAAAGCACTCAGCCTTGTACAGGCCTAAGCATGCAGCCAAGTGAGCTGACATCTGACTTTATTATAAGCATTATAATTAAATAGAATACCTAGTTTAAGTAACATTAAGGTTGTGACACAAACCAACAAAAGCTGGGAAAATTCAAAGTTAAAGCTTTGACACAGCTGTCAAATAACTCCTGCTATTTGTAAGAGAGCAAGCATTTTTGAATAAGAGCATGTGTGCGTTTGAGAACATTCTGCAGAGGCGCACACAGCTCACTTGAAGGACTGGGAAACCTCCTACAGTTTTAAATACTCCCCATTCTTAGTGGGTTAGACCAGTCATTTTAAACCAAGGGCTTCCTTGAAAGCTTACCGGGGGTCCTCGAGTAGGATCAGTCCACAGCAGACCAGCATCTTCGAAAGACTTGCAGGTGCTGGGGTGCAGGGATATGTTTCAAGGCATACCCTCCCAGTTCACACATGCATTAGGGAGATGCCTAGTCGGCTTTTCACATGAACCAATTACTTCTGCATACATACAGCGTAATGAGACAGAAATGTGGGGCAGAATGAAGTGGAGCGCTTCCGACTACAGTGCGGCAAGAATTCGTGCTCATTAATGAAAACTGGGGAGGGGGGCCTCTTTACAAGAGAAAGAACAATTGTGTCCACTTCCTAACATGCTAGCTTTCTCCCTGCAAAGTGTAGCTATGAGCACCCGAAAATATAATTTCTTTCTCCCCATCTGCAGACACTGAATATGAAGGGGCCTGATCTCAGTAGGTATGTCTTGTGCTTTTTACACCAACCGGCAGTCTGAGACAGGAGTACTTCCCCAACCCACCCGAAGAAGCCAGAGATCCAAGAATGCTACTGCGTTCTCCTGCCCACAAGCACGCCACAGGACACACCTGGAGTTGTGTTAAATGAGTAGCATGCAGTGCAGAGAGAGGATCCCTTGGTGGCAGAAAGTTTCAATAGCTCTGCATTAGACAATCCCTTTCTGCACATTCCGCCTCACTGGACTGCAGGGGAGATGGTTTTTCCCTGCCAAGGAGCGCAGTGGAGCCCACAAGCCTTCAACAGCTTGCCGTGAGGAGCCTTGCTTTATAGACAGTTTTCACAGAGCACAGAAATAATTTATATCCACTTGTGAGAGCTTTAGTACACCTGAAGAACATTAAATGGAGATATACCACAAGATCTATTGAGTAACAGCCATTCTCAGGAATTCCTTCTGAGAGAATTAGCTCTTATCAAGGCATGCATAAATACTTCACCTACTAGACAAACTGCGCCAGGAGGAGGATGAGGCAGCCGCTTAAAGGCTACCAGATAAACATACTTCAGCAAGCAAAACTAATTGTAAGAGCACTTTGCCTTAACAGATAGATTGCATTAAAATGCATTATTAAAATTTACTAAGCACTTAAAGCTGAACTGATCACAGACATTGGTGGTGGAGGAAGGGAGAAATCATAGCAAACCACCTTTTTGACTTTCAGAACAAATTTACCACACTTGGTTTAGTGAACACAATTTGTGCTAACTAAAGAGTTAAATCCATTATTAAGGACAATAGATGTGCTCTTGGACAAAATGTTTCTGAAAACAGGTTTGATGTGTTTTTTCCCCATGTTCTGGAATCCAACCAGGCAAATCTGTTTAATTCAATATGATACAGAACTTAAGGTGTGTTGACATTTACCTCCACACCCCCAGTTAGTTTATACTTCATTCTACTTTATAATTAGAAGGGCATTTAATTCCCTTTGGGGGATCTCAAAGCATTCTAAGCTGCTCAGCTTGAAGCGGCCAGAGGAGGAGGAGTTTACAACAAGGTGTGCTCAGAATAGTTATGCCAACAACTCAAAGCATTAAAACTTCCCCTTGCTCTCTTTTCAACACCCTGCATAGAGCAGACTGATGCCTAAAGTACAAAACCACTTAATATTTGCAGATATGGAGACCAGTCCTAACATTAAGTTATCTGTTTCAGCACAAAGCGATTCTTGGAGCCTACAAATTATAAAAATCACATTAAAAATACACAAAACATTGAACATGTTTTTTATGAAAAGAACCATCACAGGCACAATGTGTTAAGGCTTCAAATACAACTTCCAGTCATTCACTGGGCATCGGATATTACCTTGTTTTACATGCTGGGGTGTTCGGCCCAGGAGCAATGAATCCTTGGGGTGATTTCCCTCCCATTCCCTTATTAGCCTGAACCATGGTATAGTATTTATTATTATTATTATTATTATTATTATTATTACATTTCTATGCCGCCCCTTGCCGAAACCTCTGGGCGGCTTACAACATGATAAAATACATTGAAATACAATAGTATCTGTAACTGTGGGCTGGCTGTGGTAGCCAAACAAAACTGCCACCAAACCTGCAAAGCCAAAGCCCTCCTTGGACCCCTTTGAAGGGAAGGGATTTGTCCTCGTGGTCACACTGGTCTGCTTCTGAAACTGAAACTGGTCTGAAATCCTGTCTCACCTTTGGGGCAAGCGCTTCAAAATGTTCTTGATGGAGTAAGAAACACATCCAGCAAGAATGTTTTGTGAGCACTGATCATGTTTGGCAGTGATGTCTGGGCTAGCATAAGCACCGTTTGCACTAAACATCGTTCACGTTTTGAAAGCAGATTGAAACTGGGGTTTGACCAGAGTCTGATTTAAAAGGCAAACTATGGCTGGTGTTTAACTATCCTTAGGCCAGTTCAGACATGCATACCAAATGATTAAAATTACTCTGGAAAGAGAGGGGAAGGGGGACGAGAGATGTCTATAACATCCTGACCCCTGACAGCCCCACCAGGATTTGACAATCAGCCCTGCACAGCATTTAAACTACACCACTTGAACCACGTTAGAACCACTGCAGGTATCAGAAAAATTGGGAGGGTCTGTTCTGTCTTTTTACCACACTGACTTTGCAACCTACGCACATTTTCCTGTTCAGTCAGTTTCACTGAACACAGTGGAACAAAATAACCATGCCCAGCATTGTATTGTAAGGAAACCTATTGTGAAAACAAACAAGGCAGTCCAAAAGGATGTTCACTGGATTCAATACCTCCAGCATGACAATTTCCAGGGCTGCGTTGTGGGAAGCCATCAAGAGGGCTGGCCTGGCACAACGTAAGGCTGATGCAGCAGATGCTTTCCCTCTGAACACTGGCACCATCTATACATGTTCAGCCAAACAAACTCCGTGGCTCTTCAGTGCCTCTTCTTGCTCCCCCATCCTTGCATTTTTTTTCTTTCTTCAGACCTTTAGCACATCCTCGGGGTAGCATGTTTTCTTCCGCTTCTTGTAATGAATTACCCCTATTCTCCTTTCATCAGCCTGCAGTTTAAACACTCAGCAGGGTCCAATTGTGGTGGGTGGGTGGGTGGGTGTGTGTGTGTGTGTGTGTGTGTGTGTACCATGCCACCAACTAGTTCACACATGCACCCATTCACACCAGCAAACAAACCAATAACTTTAGATTGCTGCACGGGAGGAATTTCACAGGTTATAGGACCAATGAAACAAATCAAGTGTTGTTTCAAAATGGAGGGAGGCAGAACGGTAAAACCTTTGTTGCTTATGAAGGACACTGATCCCCGTCACATCTACGACTGTAGAACGATTCTGTATGTGTTTCCTTTGAGCTCAATCTGAAAGCCATTATGTTCAAGCAGAGCATTCAGACCCCTAGGCTGTTTCAGGGCTGTAAGAGACCCACATGCCTGAAATCCTGACACTGCCACATCACACTTAGCCCCTTCCATGCAGAGGGACAGTGCCAGTTTCGAAGAATTTAACAACAGTGGACAGGAGGGGGAATTTCCAGTCCTGAAACCTGCTCCTATTACTCACTTGATTATGACTACGATGAACGTACCACAAAAATAACATTCAAACATGCAATACCCAAACGTATCATATTTCTATACAAGTAAATCTTTGGGGCAGGAAAACAGCAGTGGCAGCATTTATAAAGCTCTTTCACATATTCATGTAGTTTCTCTTGTTCATGCTTCATGCAAATATTCTGTTATATTCCAGGAACCCTGTAAAACAATAGATTGGGATCCTTTTTCTGGGGTTGGAGGGGAGGGTAAAAGAGTCCTGCTTGTCTAGGATTGTCTAAAGCCCAGTAGTCAATTGCTTTCTGGGTTGTAGTTTTCTCTGCTATGCCTCATCAACTGATGGGCCAAGCCCTGAAAACTTGCAACTACGGGCCACTTGACTACTGAAAAGCAGACTAGCAAGTAAATCTACAGAATACTGGTCTAGACAAATGCAAGGCAGATACTTGTACTCTCTCCTGTAGCAAGATATCTCCTCCAAATAATGTTTTACGAAAGCTCCCCTGCTTCATTAAGCTTTGGGGGGAGGGTACCCCCTTTCAGGCCACCCCTGTGCATGAACGGCCAGCCTGGCTCCCAATTTGAATAGATACTTATTCAAGGTTCCCCACAACTGAGGGCAACTGGACAAGAAGATTTTTTTGTGAGGAAGGGACAAGTAAGTTTGCAGACCTGTATGGCAGGTTTCTTTTGAAATGTTAAATGCCCAGCCTTTTCCAAGCCAGGCCAAAGAACCTGTGCATGGAATCCCACCTGTGTTTTACAGGCTGCTTTAGGGAAAAAGAAATAAGCTTGGCACTACAGGAATGTCAACTTTAGACAAAACATGAGATGAAAACTGTCTGTGTGTCTAGTCCAATAGACGAATAAGATCTCCAAGGAGGTTGTGAGGTTTCTTCCCTTGGAAGGTTTCAAATAAATCTTTTACAAGCCTCTGCTGGAAATGCTTCGTGGTCGACAGCTCCCTTCAAACGTTTTATCATTCTGCAGTAGACTGGCCACGTTAGTTTTGCTCTGATGGCTGGGCAAGAAAATAGTGACATCACAAGAAACCATGAAGAAGAAATCTTAACTATGGTTTGGTACAATAACTGAACAGATTTGCAACTGGCCAGCAAGCCAAAATAAAGAACCATGGTTTAAAGAGACCTGGAACCAGAGTTTTACCCAGTATTTTCATTGATGCAAGTTATGATTTTTTTCTCTTCTTCTAGGGTCTACAACACCAACGAGAAAAGCTATTATAAAGCCTTGGCTTGTTGGTTGCATGTCAGGAACCTCAATATATGGTGTGGATTCTAAACTATGGCTGCCAATCATTATCCATCATGATATCTGAACCAGACAAGGTATGAACACATCAAGTGTGGACACAATTTGATACAGATGATTATTCTACCAAAAATTTAAAAGGATGTGTCTGAGCACCTTAATTATCAGAATGTGAACTGGTAACATTTTGGAATTTAGCTATAAGGTTGAGATATCTTCTCCAAGTATTTCAAGTACAGTAAAACCAAAGAACTTTATACATCTTATCTTCCTACTGAGCAACTAACTCAGATGTCATATTGCTGTTTTATCCTGAAAAAAATGTGTCTTTTGAGGCACCACAGGTAAAAGGACAACAGGCAGTCATAATGGAGGTCAAGCAGCTTCAAGTGTGCCAGATATTCTGGTGCCAATGAAATGTGTACACACATGCATGCTCAGAAACGGGTTAAACAATGTAATTTTATTTAAGAGAAACATTTCGTAAAACGCTCAGAGCCAGCAGGTTTTAATAACTTAATTTAGGAATGGCACTGTTGTCTTCAAACAGAACTAGCCTGTTCCAAACTTGCAGACAAGTAAAAATATCTAGACACAAACATTTGTCAAGACAAAATTGTTAATGTTTGTTTAAACTACTGGAACGAACCATGGAGTTGTTCATACTTTTGAGAACTAGTGCTTTATTTAGGCTAGTTGTTTTACTTAGTCTAAATAAAGCACTAGCTATTCAAAGTATCAACTACTCCTAGTTCAACATGCCGGTTTAAAATAAGACAAAGTTTAAAAAAAAACCCTTTGTAGTTAAAAACCTACTCTCTCTCTCTCTCTCTCTCTCTCTCTCTCTCTCTCTCTCTCTCTCTCACACACACACACACACACACACACACACACACTTCAGAAAAAGTGGCCACAAGACTAAAGTAATCACCCCTCTTTCAAAGTTCTAAATCAAACCCAATTTTAAACAATAAAAGCTACTCTGCCTTTCTTGCACCGTTCTCAAACATACATTCAGCTCTTGTGAATGGAAAATATGATACCTCTATCAACAGCCTGCGGTATGTTTAAACTATTATAATGTAAAGCATGCTTATTCTCACAAAAAACATGAGCGGAAATGACTACCAAATGCTTCCTTTACAATCTCTCCAGACTAGGACAGATTCTTTAAACTGGGGAGTTGGAGGGGAAGGGTTTCCTCTGACATACCAAACATCAGCAAAGCAGATATCCTTATGAAAGGAACGTTTGCTATCAATTTATCTTTTATTGTAGGAATAGTAAAGTGGGTGGGGGAGGAAAATTGGATTCTCCACATTTTCAGTGCATCAATCACTTTAATGTGCAATAGCTGTATAAAAAAAAATATCCAAACAGCCCTTTTTAAAAAAAAGTGACAGTAACCAGAGGAAGTGACCAAAGCTATATTAGTCTTTCCCTCAAGAGGGCCAGATAAGCTCTAAAAACAGGAAGTCTGCAGTAGAATGATGAAAACATTTAACAGACTCGGAACCAAAAACCTACAGAGCACATCCCAAAGGTGAACAGATGGCTAAGGTGGTGCCGCTCACACATGGAATCTATGCAGTTCGGCGGGTGGGGTGAGGAAATGCCAACCGGTGTTTCAAATGTATACCTGGAGGGATGGAACTAATAGAATGAGGGTCTTTAGCTGGTCTCAATGATTAGAAAAAAAACCTAGATTTTATTTATTTATTTATTAAAACATTTCTATGCCGCCCCTTGCCGTAGCCTCGGGGTGGCTCACAACTTAATAAAATACACAATAAATTAAAACAATAACAATTAAAATATATACATTGGAATAAAATAAGCCGCCCTGGCCAAATAAAATTTTGCTCTCTTCAGCAGGCTTGGGCTGTGGTAAATACACATCACAGGAACAGATGGCCAGTCCAGCCCTTAATCATAACAGTGTTAGTACTGCTGACCCACCTGCACACTATTGATCAACTTCAGTCTTGCAAGAGACATTGCTAATCTCAAGGCACGGCAGCAAAATGTTAAGATATTAGCCTCCCTCTCAGTCAGGCTAGATGAAGTACAGAGAGGCACCCTTTCTCCTGGCACCTCCAGGAGATGAATTCTTAGCATTTTTGTTGTCTAGCAAACAGATCTAGCATCCTTGTGCCACAAAAAAGTCAACATCCAATTCAACTTCTATCAATATTAAAGAGCTTCTTGAATCATGGATCTCTCACACAGACACATTGTACAAACAATTACCCAGGAGCTGCTTCCCAGCATCATTAAAGGCATATTAATCATTTGCAATTGAAGAACTGCAAATGATTGCAGTGTACAATACCCTGGTACGATTCAACAGAGACAGAAGAACTAAGGGCACCCGGCTGCTCTGCTGCCCAGGCACCTTAATATTCTGGTATCAGCACCAAGGAATAAGCAATGAGGTCTGGCATCTTGCAGAGAACCATGTACTGGAACTATTTATTTTTACTTCTGCCCAAAACCCTGCAGCACCTGTCAGTGTTGACAACACTAGGCTAGATAAGCCAGTGTCCTGACTCTGTAGACAGCAACTACTACAGTTTCTGTGACCCTTTAAAGTGCGGCAGCAGCAAACACACCGAAAGCTCAGGGAGTTGACTTTTTCCTTTGCCACCATCCACTAGAGCTTTTAAAAATGCATATGTGTATATTGTGTGTGAGTGACTTTTCACAATACTCTCGTACTCCACTACCTTGGAGGCCTGCTGTCACTTCAAAAGGCAAGACACAATTATTTTGAACAAACAGCAGCCAGCCAGCAAATCAAACGACTCATTATCCATGCAAGTGCCTGGCCCAGAGCCTCCTTCCCTATGGAAACCCGTACCTGCTCCCACAAGGTTTCCCTGTACACTCAGGGAACTCCCACCTTTTAACCTACGTTACTACACTGCATGGGAAACCGAGTACATAGATTCACAGTACACGCAGAGCAGCAACCCAAGCAAATTTGTACCAGGAAGCTCTTGGTGCACTCATTTATTACTTAGTGTATTTATTAAGGGTGCAATCCAGATGCCCCTAACCCTTCTGTGCTTGGAGATTTATGGGCGTCCTACACAGAACAAGCCAAGTAGCAGAGATAAGCTGTTTCCCTACTTCTCCCACTCTGCTAATCTGCAAGACAGTCCATTTCAGCTGTCTCACTGTGACACTATGGAAAGGGATGGAAAAGGCTGTCGGGATAGCTGGTGTACTGATTCCCTCCCCACCCTCCAGAACACCCTTTTTACACTTTCTCAGAGGTCATTCTTACAGCCCTGAAACAGCAACAGGCTCTTTCTATGCCGGCTGCAGGGGCAGATTCAGAAGCAAATCCTCTCTTCTGAGTCAGAGCTCACTGAGCACAGATGTAGAAGTCCGAAGAATCCTACTGCCCACCAGATGTTATCTAGGGGTAGCAGAATTGCTGTTAAGAAAAATTTTGTGCTACTCCTCAGTCAAAAGGGGGCTGAGAACAGGTTACAAATAAATCAGTAGAAGAAAATTGAACTGTTGTAAAGTTCATGGCAAGGGCATGTTACATCCATATCCAATCTACACACACAGAGGGAAAGAGATTCAGGGGAAAGCACATTCGTACATCCACTGTGGGAATTACATGTTGCATTTACATTTGTAGGAGAACAAGTTTCATGAGGTTCCTGCTTAGAACATGAGGATGGAGAAACACAGTGTCCTTTCTTGAACTCGCCTGAATCTAGCCTACTTCTAGAAATAACATTTGATACATAAATATAGTTAAATCATGCAGGGTATGACATTAGTTTGAAGTAAATTCATATTGGTTTGGACCAAGTCAGCCTCACGTGTTCTCATGAGTAATGTAGCTGGCACAATTTGTGTAAATAAGCTTCACATTTTGGAAAACACTGTATTTCAACTCCCCAGATACCTCCCTTCAGGTCTTTTCAGAATGAGAATTTGGCACCAAAAGGAATCTCTGATCTTCTGCTTATTTCTTTCCCCTCACGGAGAGTAAAGGAAAACAACGCATTAAGACTTCGGGGAAGAAAACCTTGCAGGTTTGATACACAGAAGGCAAAATCCTTCTTTGGAGCTTAATCCCTGAGTCCAAAAGCAAAAGAATGAAAATGCTCAGTTTAGATGTGTGGTTGCCCTTTCATGATTGATGATCTGGCTAGACTGGATAAAATGCTTTTTAAACTTGCATCCTTCTTGGAACATATCAGCGTTTTTCACTTTTTTATCAGCTGTTGAATAATGCTTGCCTTGCTTATGATCTGCCACTAGGTGTTGCTACAGCGCACTCTGCACAGCTAAAAAGCAGCATTACGGCAGGGAGAAGCCAGCAGCGACCACATCAAAAACACATTAGCTCATTGATGTATAAATGGAAGACATCTATTATCAACAAGCCATCCTTCATGAATTCTTGATGGAACGGGGCGGAAAATTGCTCCAGAGGTGAAACAAGCTGTTCCAGTGTCATAAAGCTATGGCCGAACCACAGTTAACATTAACAAAATGCTGGGCCAGGGACAGGAGAGAGAGATCAAAGCATACCAGGCGTCATGTGCCAGGGCTTTAGGAAGGGCCCTCACCCAGTAATGGAGTACATGTTTTGCATGAACAAGCGGCAAAGTTCAGTTCCCAACACCTCCAGCTAATGAAACTTGGAAAGCAGTCTGAGAAAATATCTCTGCCCAAGGCCTCTAATAGACAGCGGATCAAAGAACTTACTGGGCTAGGTGGACCAACGGATTCAAGTCCAAGGCAACTTCCTTTATTCACATAGTCTACATTTTCAACCACATGTTCGAATACAAGTACCAAACCAGGATTAAAATAATGGAATGATGCATCTTTGGCTGTGTAAACTCACCCCAATGATAACAGCTGAAAGAATGTTTGTGTAAGCAGAGTGAAAATCATTTTCGTGTTTTTTTAATCATTATCTGTGGAAAGAAAGCCTGTGGATTATAACATTAATAGAGCTTTTAAAACAAATCCACCACCAGGGGAAGATCACTGAGCACAGACACAAAATGCCTGCTTTTTAAGCAGTTCCAAAGATAACATTTTCTCTGATAAAAGAAACTGATTGCAGATGGTAAAGCCCAAACTGTAACACATGCAACTATCAAAAGGGACATTTACTGAAGAACAAGCACCCGCTTATTACGAAAGCATTTAAAGATTGTACATGGAATTCCAAACAAAAAGAAATTTGAGGGTGGGGGATTAGAAATAAACGCAAGTGAAAATCTACAGATGGTGACAGTTGTTTGCCAAGATGAGAATAAAAACTGTAGTGGAGCAAACAGTGGACCAAGTTAAATGCAACTGAGAACTTTTTCTTCTTTATTGTAAGTGAAGAATGACATTTTTTACATGTGGGTTATGCTATTACTTTAACCAATGGTGGCTTAAATAAGCCACTGTGGTTTGCAACTCGTGGGCAACCAGAACATTCCATAACCCAATCCTCACTTGAGGGTTCTCATGTCAAAACCCAACAGTTGGTGGCATGGTTAATAGGCCACCCAGAACCTGTGTGAATAGTTTGTTAACCATATTAACACCCTCAGCAAGTGGGTAAACACTCCATTTACAGATTAAACCTGGGATTAACATGTGAGGAGGCTGGGATCTGAAGCCAGCTTTAAATCCATTTTTCTTCTTGGAATACAAATTCTGGCTTGGTTGGGTGCACTTAACATCCAGACATCAACCAAAGCTATTCCTTTCCTGGCTCATTTATCTCTTCATGCAAAGGAGAAAGCCAGAGTCAGAGCAAACATACCGCATGTTTATTGAACTAGAATTCCAGGCTTATTACATGTGAATGATATACTGGTGGAGGAAATTTTTAATTTAAATTTTCAAGGAAAATTTCAGTTCCTTGTGTGGCAGGCCAGCATCCTCCTGCATGCTCTTCAGGAATCACTGAAATCACTGAGTATTTGAACAGCACATCTAACCGTGGCGCTATAGAATTTATATATTCTAAACAGATTCCAGAGAGATAAACATTGAAAGAAAAGAAAATAGAGAAACGAATAAACAGGGTATCGGTAGTGTGGCTGGCCACTCAAGGAGCTGAAATTTTCAAGGAAAATTTCAGTTCCTTGTGTGGCAGGCCAGCATCCTCCTGCATGCTCTTCAGGAATCACTGAAATCACTGAGTATTTGAACAGCACATCTAACCGTGGCGCTATAGAATTTATATATTCTAAACAGATTCCAGAGAGATAAACATTGAAAGAAAAGAAAATAGAGAAACGAATAAACAGGGTATCGGTAGTGTGGCTGGCCACTCAAGGAGCTGAAACAAAGGTATGTTTAGGAGGTGCCAAAAATACCGTGTTGCTGCCCACCTGGCTTCCAGAACCAAGGATTCGACACAGAGGGTGCCACCACACGGAAGACTCTTCTCCATTTGGTCCCCAGTGGCAACACAGACCCATGCAGAACGGCCAGAAGGAAGGCTTTCTCCCTGGATTCTTCCCACCAGTCTCTCCCCCATCAGAAGGGGCTCTTTGTGCATTAATTGTAGTCCATGCTTTCCGTCTGTTCCAGACAGCATGGCCAACGGTCAGGAATGCTGCGAATTATCATCTAAAACATTCGCAAGGCACCAGGTTGGGGAAAGCTGTTCCATTCAGTTAACAAAGTTGTCCATGTTCCGCCAAATGTTCGGTCTTTGGCAAAGACTAATGCTGCTCCCTTACATAATGTGTTGCTCTATCTTTTCACTTGGAACTTAGCTTTGGGTTTTAATGGCGCTTGCCTAGCTAGGTATTGAGGAGGCCTGAGGTTTTTTGTACTGTATTATGCCAAACCCCACCTTGCACACCATATTTTTATTTATTTTTTATTTATTTTTCGATTTATATCCTGCCTTTTTCTTATGAAGGGCTCAAGGCAGCTGACATAATTCTCCTCCTCCATCTTATCCCCACAACAACAACCCTGTGAGGTAGGCTGGGCTGAGAGTGTATGACTGGCCCAAAGTCCCCCAGTTGGATCCATGGCTGAGCGGGGACTAGAACCCAGATTGTCTGAGCCCCAGACCCATGCTCTTAACCACTGCGACCTATATTATTTGTGCATTTCCCAACAGGGTGTGTGAGCTCACATTTCTCAAAGAGCAGGCATCCATGATGTGGAGCAAGCTGCTTCTGAAACCACGGACGATTTCAAAAGCAGGCTTTTATAGGACCTGGGGAGTGGTGTGAGAGATCTATCGCTTGAAGAAAAAGGACTTGGCCCCACCTATGAAGGCAAGAGAGCCAGAACTGAGGCTCAACTATACAAGTATCCTGTTTCCAACAGTGGTCAGCCAAGTGCCCCGGGAAGCCCTAAACCATGGCATTTAATAGTCTTCGTGTTTTATTCCCCCCAGCATTTGGCTCTCTGAGGTATGTCACTTCTGGATGCCATAGTTCCACTTAACTATCATGGCCTTCAACCGCACCTTCATTCCCAACAGCCATTTCAACGATTTTGCTCATGTACCAACCTGAGAGCTAAAACGACGGGGCATCCGTGGAAGATAACATTCCAAGCGATCGTAAACAAAGCTTCAAGGAGTGTGTTAAGTTGCGTAGCCGCCACATTTCTCGGTATCACCTCAGAACAACTACCTTGTCCTTGATTAGGGTATTGACAGACAAACCGTTGAACTGTAATGCTAGTATTTTGTCAATAAGTATTCACGCACACTTCCCAAGTTCATTAATAATCCATTATGGAGGCCTAAATTAAAGCTTGGCAGGCAGGCAGCTTCCCTGGGCAACAAGATCGGCTTCTTCTAGGCTGGCAAGGACTGAGTGTGCCAAGTACAGTGTACGAAGATGATAACATGCATTTTAAAAGTTATGCGCGCAAACTTTTTCAGCCTCCCTAATCAAAGGTGTTGGGGCACAGCTGCAGAAATGGACTAAGCGTACCTGTTCCACTCCAGTTTTCACCTACAGCTTTGTCAGGTTACCTGGGGTAATTCCAATGCAGGATAAGGACCATGTTTTCAGATGGAGCATGATCAGTTTTTGAAATTCACTGATGGTGAGGGGCACTAATTCAGATGGAGGCATATATTTAAATCAAGGATTAGGGACATAGGCAGTTGTCTTCTACCAGGTTCAATTACCAGCTCACCACACCAAGTATTGAGCACTCTGACGACAGCCCCAATAACCCTCAAGAAGCCCCCTCCTCACAGCCATCCACTGAGCCGCTACCTGAGATCTTTCCAACTTAAAAGGTTCCCAGTCTTGGGTCCCTGAAATTCATGGGCTCAGTTCATTGGCAGCCAGCAGGATTAATGGTCAATGGTGATACACTGGCCCCTGGCAGAAAGCAAAGCTCTAAATGGAGCTGCCAGAAATTCAGGCTCAGGCCTTCTCTAGGTTCATGCACTGCAGCTCTATCAGCAGTTAACTATGGGAACAATACAGAACCGCCACAAAAATCCCCAGCAGGGGATCAGCAAGGGAAGAACAGCCTCTCCAAGCCCTGTGAGCTTTCTAGGAACAACTGGGTGGCCACTGTTTGAAACGACCCAGGATTGTTTAGCTTATGAAATGCCGCATTGCATGGAGACAGTGTGCAAGGACAAGCTTTTCTCCCTATCCGTAACACAAGAATTTGGAGTCATCCGTGAAGCTGCCTGGTGGGAAGTTCAGGACGCAAAGGGGGCAGCTTTACACAGCACATACTTCAACACTGCCACAAAATGCAGAGATGGATGCTCACTTAAATGATTCTGGAAAGGGGATTAGATACATTTATGGAGGAGGCTGTTATCAATGGCAACTAGTCATTACGGCTATATGGTACTTCCTGGATCAGACACAGCTGCTTGGGAACACAGGCAGGAAGGAGCTTTTGCACTGGCATCTCCCTCGCTGGCCACTGCAGGAACGGAATTTTAGGCTATCTGGGCCTTTGGGTGGATCCAGCACATCTCTCCACGTCCCTACACTGGACTGAATGGATCCGGTTGATGCAAGTTGTTTTTCAAATTCACATCAAGTACCTACAGCTAGCTGTTGCATGCTATCTGCAGAGAAAAGCCAGTCGCTACAGGTCCGTAAGACTGGATTCAAAGAAATGTCCGTGAGCCAACTCCGAGAGATTCTGGGGCAGAGGGGCTGTCTGTTCGTGCATGGGGCTTGTGACAACCCTCTCTCTATGGAATGGCCTCCCCAAGGAAGCTCATGTGACCCTTCACTATCATCCTTTTGTCCAGAGGGAAAAAAGGGATTTCTTTCCCCAGGCATTAAGAGAATGCTTTTTGCAGTGTGAAGCAACAGCAATATTGAATTAGGAAGTGGAGGAAACACAGAAGAAAGAGGAAGGCTAGTCCCTGAAAGACCACATTTGCGCCAACTCCAACAATTCCACAAGTCTCACTATGTGTTTACCAATCAAAGTCGAGAGAGTGCACTGGAGTTCTCCATTCACACCCCCCTCCACTCAGTGGCTATAAAGGACCCCCCTGAGATCCCTTGATTGAGTATCCCCTGACGACTGATACCAGACAGGTGCCACAAAATACCACCTATGAACAAACCTTGTTTGTTTGTTTATAGATTTAATATCCCTTTCATCACAAGGGCAGCATACAGTGCCAAGTGCAATTTACTAAAACGCCATATATCATACTGTAACAATATAACACAACGGATTTAAAAATCAACCACTCATTGACTAAACAAATGTTTAGGGTTCCTCTAACATCTAAGAGAAAAAACATTGTGATCTCCCTAAGGGGGAAGTGCCAAAGTGATGGACCCACGGAAAACGCCTACGCACATTAGGCAGCAAGAGGGGCTTCCGCATCATTGTCAGCCCCACAATACTATGGGGTGAGGTGGGCTAGAACCCAATTTCTCATTCCTCATAAAGTATGTTGGTTGTGTTTCTCCTACTTGGCTTCCAAAATGTTCAAGGGATTGACAGGACTCGTCATCATAAGATTTAGCTGTTTTTCAAATGTTCGTTTTCCGTGAAAAAAAACACAGTATTTTATTGCATTGTTTTCATGAACTAAACCACCCAGAGAGCTTTGGCTGTTGGAAAAGAAAGAAAGGGAAACAATGACAATAATAAAAACTGCACAGGCCTCAACAAGTGAAGCGTTAGTGACCAGGCTGAGACAACACACTGCTCTTTAACCTATGACGGGCCACAAGGCCCATGAGTACTGCTTTGCACATCCAGCCCGTGCTCAGGGGGTTGTCATGTGGTACAAAACTGGCAGTGTTGTGTGGTGTGAAGGTTAAAACACCGCATGGTTGCAGGAAAGGTCATTTAACCCTCACAGAGCCCCAGCGGGCTGGATGCATAAAATGCCAACCTCCAAGCAGGGACTGTACACTGAAAAGAGCAGCTTCGCACATCCTGCATGCACCACAACATCACTCAGGTTTAAAAACCCGCAACAGGCGATCGTGCCATGGAAATAGCTCCAGTGAAAGAACACTCTTGAAGAGAAGAAAAAAGGAAAGAATTTTGAAAAGCAAAAATAAAAGGTAGCAACAAAACCGGGAAGCTACCTAAATCAAAACTTCCATTTTTGATTGTAAAAGATCAGTTAATAAAAGAAACAAGATAGTTCCGAAAAGAATGGAACATCTGTTCCATCTGCAGTAGTAATTGTTGTATCCCCCTCCAACCCAACCAGTCATTTTAAGGCTAATTCAAGGTTCATTTCTTGATATATGCAGTTACTAGCTCTAAAATATGCAAAAATGTTTTTGGCAGAAAGCAAGCAGGAAAGGGGGAGTGGGAGGGGAAGGAAAGATCGCTCCAAGTTCCAATGCAAGAAAGTAAGTTCCTTCAGACAAAAAGCAGTAGCAGCTGGAGCTATCCCAGAAGTTAATAAAAAAAGTTTTAGGTGTTAATGAAAAAGACAGTGACACAGGAGAGACTGGATCCACATCCCACCACACACACACACACACACACACACACACAGAAGGCAGGTTACACCAACGTAACAAACTTTTCCTCTGTTGTGCACTGTCATTCCACTAACGCTAGGACCTTGATTTTGGACACTTGATCTGGTAATACTGGGATCTTACACTGCACAAGAGAGCACGTGCTCTTATTCCAGGCAAGATTTCAGTGCGTGCATGTTCCCCATGGCTAGAATCTGACCCAGAGGTGTGGGAAGGAAAATTTTTCAAGCCAGAAAGTTTTCCAGAGCTGCATTGTTCTATGGAAACTTTTCCACACTACATGTCTGTGTTTATTCAGTTGTCTGGGCGGTCGAACTGCTATCAATAGTGTTAGATGGGCTAAATATAGGATATGAACTTCTGTATGTTATGAATGCTTCTAAAGCAAGCATTCACAACTCTAGCACTAAGTTGTCCATGGGAGGAGAACTGAGAGGTTCCAGTATGACAGCCCCTTCCTGTGCACAATGCAGACACCCTTGACTGGGTCTGAACCACAGTCACGCATGATGCCCCTGCCTCCCCAAGAACGAACCAAAGGAAAACTGAGACTAAAACTGATTGTGCGTCTCACTTCAGAACATAAGAACTGCCATGCTGGATGAGATAAAGGGGGCTAGCATTCCGTTCACACAGTGGGCAACCAGTTGCTGAAGCGAACCCACAAGCAGGACTCGAGTGGAAGATCACCTGCTTGCTCAAGTTCCTCAGCCATTGTCCCTAAACCCACCTCCATCCTTCAGTGAAATCGAGAGTTCAATTAGCTCTTCTGAATCAGAGTTCCCTCAACTGGAAATGGAATTGATAAGCAGTGCGAGTGTGAGAATGGAGAGTGAATGAAGCGGAAGATGCTACGGGTACCTTAGTGAACAAAAACTAAACTCTTGATACAAGATATAGCAGCTCTCTTTGGGTATAAATCCTAAGAACAGTGTGCTCCTTCATGTATACTCATTTTTGTTAAATATGAACAAGCATTTATACATGCTATTCCCTTTACAGTTTTCCAGATATTTCTATAAAATAATTTCCACACAGAGCTTTGAATGTATTCAGATATAACATTTAAGCTATATGGTGTGGTTAATTTCCATTAAGGAAATATTTCAGTGAAATATTTGTAACTATAGAAAAAAAATAGATATATTTAAACTGCACATAAAATTGACAGGGATTGCATTTTTAGTTCTGTTTACTGTAAGGTATTTTATGTTTATTGAGGGAGAATGTGTGTTGGGGAGTTAAAATACATCAAACCAACATGCTAAATCAGATACCATTATTTAGAGTATTAGAAAATTTTGTAGTTCTATTTTTCCTGGAAAACCTACATCAATTACCATGATGATTAAGCCACAAATCACTTAGAATCCACCATTTCTCTCTTTGTTGACCCACAAGGCAATGCTACTTGGAATGTTATCAAATGCACAGCACTTTACAAAGTACAGGTCTCTGCCCTGAGGAGCCTGAATCTAAAAAATCAACACAAGAGAATGAGTTCTCTTGCCTGTCAGGAGCAGCTGAATCTGTGCGCAGCTCCCTCGTGTGACAAACCTCTGAACTGCAGGCAGGTGGCAGCTTCTCAGTAAAGCCCCAGAATTCTTCTGCTCACCAGGCCTATCAAACACCTCTTGTTGGAAGGAGCAGAAAGGGGCCTTCCTGTTCCGGCTGGGCTTGCTCAAGCAACAAGGCCTTCCTGAATTCTGGGATGCTCCTATGCGCTTACATTTTGGTCCCAGCTCCTGGCCTGCTCCTCCATCCAGAGCCCTGGGTCAAGTCTTCAGTCCGGAGTGCAGGTTTGTCTTGTGGTTCCCAGATGAGCACTCACAGGTTAAGCGGAGAGAGGGGGACCCAAGCAAACGCCACAGCTGCGTGGGAATTTGAACATGGGTCATTCTAGCCCAACGCTCCTTCCACAACAGTATTCGGGCTATCTACAAAACTAGCTACTTCGCGTACTGTTGTATTCCTAGCCAGTTAAAATCAAGATATTTCACCGAGTTTGGAAGCTGATGTGGACCCACACTGGAATGGTCTTTGAGTCCCTACCTCATGGGGGGGGGGGGTTAAAAAAAGCAAACTAAGAGAACAACAAGGAACAGGTTTGACTGCCTAGATTACTATTGGGGCAACAAAGCGGGGACCCTTCCGTTTGGAGATCATTGTACAGTGTACAGTGAGTGGCGACCATATAGGGAAAGGGTTCCGAGGTTAACCCTGCATTGTATTATTAAAGGTAGACATCAGCTGCTTGTACCAAGCACTAAAGCAGGTTTGTCAATAAGCAATCACTCGGTGACCTTGGGCAAGCAATGAGTGCTTCTAGGTGATCAGGCGGGAACCTGTGCAAAGTTGAAAGGAATTGATTCTTCTCTTTCACCTCCTTAATGAGCTGCCAGTGTTGGGTGAATGAAGGCAAGCAACATTATGGACTAGTCTCTTATGAGCTTATCTCCAATGCTACACTAAGAGCAATAATCTACCAACTGTAACTCAAAGTGGAAATCCCCCGTTGGGCTACAGTGACCTTGCTAGAGAGCCATTCTCGCTTTATCTCCAAACATCACCTCTAATACGGGCATAATCTCAACATATATTCTTTACAAGGCTGTCTTTTTATTCCCATTAACATGGGCAATCTTTCCCTGGGGTCTGAGCACCTCCATCTCCGGTACATTTCATCTTTTATTCTATCTGACTGAATTGAGTTATTTCTGTGTCCGTACATTTTTTCCTTTAAGTAACTCATCCAACTGTAGCATCAGCCGCTCACAGCAGCCCCAGAGCTGAAGACAAAAGGAAAGGCTTGCAGATGAAGGAAAGCCCTGCTATTTCAAAGCTCCTCGAAAACCTCAGATGCTATTAAAAAGCTCAGATACTATTCTAGAGTGCAATACGTGGAAGGGAGAGGATATGAAACACACTTCAAATATAAAAGGTACTTCTTGTGGGCAACATGCATGTTTCCAGAATGGGAGAAGACATAATAATCTCTACTATCAAGATGCCAGAAAAAATTGCATTACCTTTGGCTCTGCAACTCTAGAAAGAGGGGAGAGGGAATCTAATTATGAAACGTATAATGGGGCAAATACCATGCAAGCAGCTCTGGCAACTAAACATCTTCCTTGCCTTCCTGCTGTGTGGGAGAGGGGATGAACAGCCACACAGAAAGATCAACATACCTCCTCCTTCGCTGCCGCCAGTCGTTCTTGACATAGATACTTGAAACCAAGCTACTATGCCCCCTCCACCAAAAAGGGGTGCTGCAACTTCTCTTTTCACACACACCCCTTTCAGGCTCTGTTGCAGATCTGATCGTTGTTATCGCACCCATAATGCAACTGCTTTCATTTTAAAATCTTAAGGTGACTCATTACAGCAGCAGATTCAAAGCCAGGTGGGTGCCAAAGAATAGGTATTACAGATAATATCTTACACAAGGTTACATTTGTTATTCATTGAATTAGGGCCCCAGGGGCTTAGCATGGGCAAGCTGTTACAGCATCCTAGATACTCTAGCTTCTCTTATCCCAGGCTGTTAAAACAACAGCATGAACAAAAATGGTTTGGAAGATGGTTAGGGTCAGGCTTTGGGGAGAAAAGAATTTAGCTTTGTAACCTCAGGTCACCATATCTTGAGTTTCATAGTTTTACCTCAAAGCCAATCCAGCATACATACCCAGATAGATGCCATCATTTTTTAAAGCTAGCTTGGACACACTCAAATGATTCCAAGGTAGAAGTGTCCATACCCACGGGCGAACAAGTCAACTGTGGTGGAAGAAAATCAGTAGGGGCCACTGATCCCCTTCAGGCACATAAATAACCTCACTCGTGTTTTGCCTCTGCTTCTGAAATACTTGCTAGATGCAGTGGGATCTTTTATATCCCCTGGCAGAACTTTGCAAATAGGCCCCCAAATGCCAGTCGCCGATACGTTTCTTCCTAGCTTGTTGGGGTCCAGCAGGGAAGGAACAGAGCACCACACTGCTCTGCTGAGTATGGGGGCAGACCCCTCTCCCCTCCTTTGGGTCTGGTCACGGTGCCCTTCCTCCACCACTTGATAAGAGAGGAGGGAAAGAATGGCAGGTCCTACAGGAAGCTTGAATCGTCACACTGCCTTGTCCATGTGTATCATCTCCTTCAAATATCGAGGAGGAAAAGGGGGTCCATCACTCAATCAACGCACGGGCCTGCTTTTGAAGATAGCGCATCAGTGCCGGAAACGGAACTGTAATGTGGTGGCACACTGGAAAAGTAGTCAACTGGAGTCACGGCCCCAGCCTGAGTCAAACACGCCTCAGGTAGCGAGGTGTGTGGAAAATTATGTTGTACTGCTGGAGCAAGAAGACCATTGGCCTACATGCTCTCCAATACAAAGCCAACTTCACAGGCCAGGATTCTAGAGGCTCCGGCATACATTTCTCTACAATTCATGGGTTGGTACAACATTCAAGTTAGCAAAACACACCTAAGACCCATTTCATGTCATACTTGCACATTCACTCTGAGCATTTACCCCAGGGGCTCTTCTGCTTCACTTTTACGTATGAGTCTTTGTTTCAAAAAGGCCTTTCAGATGGTGTACTGCTGATTAACCCATTTTCATGCCTTGAAGAGCCTGATTCCTATTAGTGCAGAATGCAATCTGCATGTTGATTTTCGCCACAGTTGGGATGCGGGGGGGGGGGGGGGGGGGGAGAGACCTGGACAAGAAACGGTTTTAGCAAATTCAGCAGCTACCCACCATGTTAAATAGGACAACCGAGTGTGTGAGGACACAAGCTTGCAAAACCAAAACACATCAACTAAATACAGATTGTGGAATGTTTTGCGCTATTTATATGTTGTTATTTATTGTGGGATTTTATTCATGTAAGCCATCCTGAGGCTTTTGCAAAGGACGGCATACAAATGTCTTAAATAAAATATGTGTTTATGTTCTAAAAAAGCTGGAAGTGGAGGGACATGGGAAAGGGAATCTGCTTTTTTGCATAACCATAGACATTCCTGCTCTTGCTAGCAAGGATGCTAAAAAGCTAGAGACCTTTCAAAAGGATTCAGAATTAGAAACAGACTCTTTGCTAGCTCTGAATTAGCATTATTTTATTCCACATAAACCCCCCACAAGCTTAAGTAAACTTCTCGAGTTAAAATGGCCTAGCTGGTTTCCTCACCTCATATCTCCCACACAGCCTTGTTAAACAAAGGTTTTATGCCAAATCAATCTATACAGTTCCTTGACAGCCTTTCTCCAAGTTTCTCTGCAAATCAAAAGGCTTCATTCACTGCCCACAGCAAGTTTCACCATCTTTAATATCTGACAAGGGAGACAAGTTTTAATCTTCTCTCCATTTGAAATAATTATCATTCCTAAGGCCAGCCACAAATTGATAGTAAAAATCACTTGTTTTATATTGTTGGATGAATATTAAGAGGAGGAAAATGTTTGACTTGATCTCTAAGGATGGTGGGCTCCGGGTAGGAAATACACTTTTCAGGAATATAATGACTTGCTGCTGACTGGTGAGGATGAGCAGTAGTTATGAGTAGTATTCAAAGCAGCAAATATACCAAAGATGGCTGCAAGACTGGGAAAGTTCTGACTACCTGGAATTAAGGAGTCTGGAGGTCGTTCAAGCTAGGCATCCTGGAGACTAGCAGCACATACTAAATCTCTTTCACCAAGACTAGAATTCAAGAACAACAGACTTCAGTGCCTCTAAAGCATGCACAGCTCAATCGGCTGATGTTTCTCCCCAGTCCCATCCCCCTTTCAATACAAGGCTCAGCACCTTGAACCGCTGGTTCAAAGAGGGGCAGCTAATTCCATGATGCCACTGCAGCAAGGAGAAGGGGTGGAAAGGGCTCCTATCCAAAGTCTCTCCTGCCCATGCGGTCTGCTACAGCTGCCAACTCATAGCCGAGCAAGGCTTTCCACTTGGCGACTGCAGCCAAGAGCAGCGCAGGACAGAGCAAACTCCGGCCCAGCCTCCTTACTGGTCTTCAGCGGACCAGATTGGTAAGTTACAGATTAAACTGCAGGTCTCCTGCTATCAGGAGTTCTCGATTTAAGACCTCACAGATCATACTTTGGTCAAGCTGCAAGTATTCAGTGGTAAACATCTTAACCCATCCAGGCCTAGCAGTATGTAGATGAAAGGCACCAAGCAATGTAAACATTTTTGTCGGCCATGTCTCCAAAACAGGAATTATATTTGGCACAATTATGTTATGTTACCCAAGGCCAACAATCTAAATAGAGCAGCCTTTTATAAATAAAGCCACAACAAAAGATGCTTGGGCTCAAAATATGACTCTGGCATTAAGACAAAGAAACACGTTCTTCATAGTGACCACCAAGCAAAGTGCTTTCCTTCTTGTTGGGCTCGCTGATTGCTTGACACCAATGGGGCCCTAAAAGAAAAGTCACCACGAAGAACACCTCCCTGCCTTGCAAATAAAACTCTGCCCCTCTACCAGTTTTGTTGTACTCTACAAATGCATGAAAAAGCTCTTGCACTATTGGAAGTGATTTAAGCCAGCACGAAAAATTCCGGTGCTGTGCTTTTAGAGCCACAATATTTTTCAAAACCTTTCTAAGAAATCCCCTGGAGCTTAATAATTAAGACATATTGCATGGAACCGTTCTCTAAGCCAAACCCAATGGCATTCATGGAGGGGGGGGGTCCCCTACCAGGCTGAGATGCCTTGAGATTGAAGGAAGAATGTACATCAAATTTCCACCACCTTAACGCACTGAAACACAAGCGGTTTCATGTAGGGATCAACAGTGCAAAGCTTCCATACACATTGCTTTCTAGCACCCTCTAGAGTTTTCTTCCCACATCATCCCGTGAAAGTCAGCTATATTTGCTAGCAATATAATACACTTAAATTTCCAGAGGACTTTGGCTCCGGAATCTTATTTTAAAAGCTTTTAAAGAAAAGCAAGCCACTTACCAGTTACCACAGCTATAGTTACACCCCAGACAAAAATTGCATCCCTCATTAAATCACCAAGTGAAAAATATAAATTATAAAATCTTCCAAGTGGGAAGAGTGGAAAGGAAGCCAAACCAAAAACACAAACCAACTCCACATGTGTTGATATCAGTTTTCAGTGTCTGGAGTGAATTTTGGCTTCTTCAAACAGCTATTAGCACTTTAAAAGGAGGTTTTTGGATACTGCTCACCCTGTAGAGGTTAATTACCTAAGGTGCCATTCAAAGAGTGCTTAAATTAAGGCTGTAATTATTGAAGTTTCAATAACAATAAATCTCATGATTATGACAATTGCAGTGTGTCGACCAAATTCCTTGCTAAAATCACTTTTTCCTCTTTAACCAAGTCAGGTTAAATATGCTCTTTTAAAAATAGGCCCTTTCCTGCCCATTCTTTTACTATTTGGGGTAAGTGTACTGAGCGCATGCAGGTCTTACAAGAAAATTCAGACTGTGAAATAAAATGAAGCCTATGTCTTGAATAGCCACTTCATAACACCACACACACACAGAGAGAGAGAGACAGACAGACACACACACACACACAGAGAGAGAAAAGGTGGGGATAGTAAATACTGGATTAAAATGACTCACAGAACCATGTTATTTTATTTACCCTAGGACTATAAATCAAATATAATGCGCCATGGTATCCGATTATAAGCTAAGCCTCCCACAGCTGAAACCTGCCCATCTCCCTGCTTTTTATATTGTCAAACCCTTGCCATGCTAACCATCTTCATGGACACTATCTGAAGTCAAAACACTCACTGTGATATGTGCACCTAAACTCAGAACCTAAGCTCACCAAATAGCGAACTCAAGCTAAATATTCTCCCAGAACCAATCTGCTCTCCAATCTCAAAAACAATGCCTGCTATTTGATAGGCATACCCCCTACCTCAGTTCTTCAGAAAGGGCTCCATAATAGCCATTTACTTTTTTTTCAGACATCAAAATCTGCACAATTTAGGTCATAAATCATCTTTTCTGCCACTTGATGTTCCCCTTGTCACGTGCATCAAGATTAAAGAGATAAGCAATATCAGTTTCAGGTACTTCTTCTGCATGACTTCTTCAAATTACTTTAAGATGCAGGCAGGACCGTTTAGAACTGCACATGCCAATATACCCTGAAAACGAATGGCATATTATTGAACAGCCAAAACAAGCTGCAGAATCTAACAAGACTGCGTAGCTTTCACATTGGATCAGCAAGATTGTGACCTCTGCTGGCAGTTTAAGAGAACCAGGCAGGGAAAGTGAAGCACACATCTTCCACCAGCTGGTGCTCACGAGCAGAAAGGGCCTTCTGCGATCTGTGAGCATTTCTTTGATGCAGGAGAGCCCTTTCCAGCTAGATCAAAGTACACTGCGGCCAAACACCAGCCAAACACCAGCTTTTATCCGTGAGCAAACTGCTGATCAACCTGAAGGGCAGCCTGCATGTAGGAGGGACCATAACCTGCAACAACGCAGGGAAGTGCAGTGCACCCGTGATGTGCTCTCCACACAGACCCGTACATGCACCCTGCAGGTCCTCAATCCAGCACCAGCAGTAAAAGGCACTCTCTCCACAAGAGTATTGCCGCTTTTCTCCATAGGAGTGAATGGTGCATTTGGAGACCTCACCAAGAAGGGGAATTGACGTCTGCTCCTCCTAGCAGTAGAGCCCCATCCCAAATTTTTATTATTAGTAGGCTATGCTCTTTAAGAACACCGAAAATTGGATCATACAAGGTCAGACCGTCTGTCCATGTAGTCCAGAGCTGCCCCCTCTGCCTTGATCTATGAACTTTCACTAGAGCCTGCCTTTTAAAGAGTCACATTTTACTTGGGGAATATTACTCAGGCCCATGGATTCTCCAGCATTGGACTCTAGCAGGGGTGTCATCCCCCCCTCACACACACCTATTTAATATCTCCATAAAGCTGTTGCATGGGGTCACCAGAAATTCTGGATTGTGTTGCCAATGGCATACTGTTTCTCCTCTTCATTGGGAGAGGCTATAAATGTGCTAAATCAGAGCTTGGCTATGGCAATGGGACAAGAAGATGAGAAGTAAAACTGCAACTCGGACCGGACCAAGATATGGTCAGTGGGCAATTCTTCTGGCCAGATGAAAGGTGGTCATCCTGGGTGGGGCGGCATGCTCCCCCGAGGGAACATGTTGGTAGCTTAGGGCTCTCCTGGGCCCAGCATTGGTCATTTGTGTTTCAGGTGGCCTCCATGGCATAGAGTGCCTCCTATCAGCTTCAGCTAATGGCCCAGTTCCAGTCCTGTCTGGACAGTTGTAACTTGGGTTCAGTAGTCTATGCTCAGGTAACCCTGAGATTCGATTACTGAATTTTGATTACTGCAAGGTTACTATACTTTGTAAACTGGGCTGCCTTTGAAGGCTTCTTGGAAACTGCACCTAGTGGCGAATTCGGTGGCCAGGTTGTCAACAGGTACCAGCTGATGTGAGCAGACAAACCCAGCTGTGGCTCCCTGCACTGGATGCCAACTTAATGACAGGCCAAAGTCAAAGTGCTGGCTTTAAGCTATAAAACAGGGGTCTCAAACTCAACTGACCTGGGGGCCGCTGGAAGTAGAGTCTGGGTGAGGCTGGGCCGCATCAAGTATTCCACCACCGCGGTGGCGGTGGGCCGCTCATCCGGAGGCCGGCCCGGGTGCCGCCGGTGCTTTGAAGGCCGCAGGGCCCCTCCCCTGTGCCCCACCTGCCCCAGTCATTGGCCCGCGGGCCGCGAGTTTGAGACCCCTGCTATAAAACCTTATATCACCCAGGACCCTTCATATTGCCCTTCTCTGTATGAACCAGCCATGCCTCATGATCAACACAGGACCCCCTCCAAGGGAGAATCAGAGAGTGGCAACAAGGCCTCTGCATTAATGACCTGCTGTTAGTGGAATTTTCCCCCCAGTAAGGCCACCCTGAGTCAATATGGTTATTTTTGCAGCATGTTAAGCCTTCCCTCTATTCCCAGGCATTTGATGGCACATGATGAGCTGTTTAATGCATCAGTTGAATTGTTTTACTTGTCAATTATGTTCTAGTTGTTTTATGAGGTTGCTGAATTTCAGTGGCAGTTGCTTTTAGCTGTGTCAAATTTTCTATGTTTTAATTCCGTTGTAAATCACTTTGGTGACATTCTTTGATCCCTGTTCCCCTCCTTAAAGTCTGTGTTTTCACATTAAACTGCTTTAAAATCAAAGTCCATACACAAAAATCTGGCCCAAACAGAAGAATGCCAGTGAAAGCAGCTTATTGCTAGATCAGTAGTTCACCCTCTGCCCCAGCATATGCAGCTGGAATGTGGTCATCTATTATTATTGTCCATCAAGGTATATTAACATTTTAACAGATGGTTAGAAAATGCATGGCACTGAAATTACCTCAACAGTTAACCTGGAATAACATCGTGCAATACAATTTTTGATTCTAATACGGTTTTGCTTGGTTAATTTCAAAATGCAATATTCAGCATTCTGTGGTTCTAGGTGGGGAAAAAGATCAATACAGCAATACAAGAGGCAGCTGAGTGACCTTAAGTGCTGCTGTGTTTTTAAATTAAGATTTACTACCTAATGCTGCCAAGGCGGCCAAATCAGTTTTTAAAGGTTTCAAGCAATGGTATCAAATCCAACTCCAAAACCCTTAGCTGTCATTAATGAGAGTGAAGCAGATCCCTTAACCCTCAGATACTAGTTCTCTGAATTGGCCATCTAACAACTTGAGACTAAGTAAGTCTACATATTAAGTAATCTTATATTATTCACATTTTTAAATCCACCCTTCCTTCAACTGCTCAGAGAAGCACATTGCTCATTGTTTTACCTCCATGAAACAGGTAAACAATTGTGAAAAGCATATACATCAGCGAACACTAAAAAGTGTTCAAGTACAGAATGTATCTGCATAACAATATCCTTCAAAAAGAAAATAAGCAATTATTGGACACCACCAAGCCATGTGCAACACCAGCAACCAGCCAAGTAAAAACAATTCTGTACTAAAGAAACATTATGTCAAACAAGCATGAAGCAAAACTTTTTGGTGACTAGGGCAGGCAGAACCCAAGATTCATACAAATGATGGCAAAAGTGGCAGATCCGTGGTACATGCAGCAGTTCCGCGAGTTCCCAAGTGTATCCGGGCCCCACTGAATCGACTCCAGATAAGGCAACTACCTGCGTTTCCACCTACGCTTCTGACACTCTCCAATGATTTGTTCCCAGTTCACCTTGCCCTTTCCTCACTGCTGGCTTCCTCCTTTTTGGTCACTGAAGCTTACGGTTTCAAACCAAAAAAATTGCTACCCAACGGCCTGCCACAAGTGGTCACAGAGAGCGCTAAAAACTAAGCCAGCCTTCGAAAAATATTCGATTAAAAGAATGTATACCAAATGTGGGTAAACTCTTCCCCCTTTTCTATCACCGACCCTGTGCCTACTTAAAAACAAACACTTTTATCATGTGCTGAATCCCAACACAAGGTTTCCATCTACTGTGACAGCTAAATATGAGTGGATACCAAATACCAAGCAAGTGTAGTGAATATTTATTTCAATAAATTACCAGAAGAAAGCTTGGGAGGGGCGGCGAGTACTGGAATAAATGCTGCAAGCCGAGGGCATACTGATGGATACTGAATCCTTCAGGCATTACGTGGCTCATGCAAGCTGAAAGATCAGTATTACAGCAACCATTTTCTGTCAAAGACTATCACTCCAGGGAGTTTAGCTTCTGCAGACACCTCCTGTAACCATCAAAGGCCACAGATGCTGGAAAGAAGAGAGAATTATGGACAATCTGTCATAGCCAATTACAACCAATGTTTTATTAATGCCAGGGTACAACCAAGGAGCAAATAATAAAAGCCAATTTGTTGCAAGACTGCAAAATGCAAAACGGACTGCATTTTGAAAGCATCGTATGTACACTAAAGTCTGACAGGACAGAAGTAGGACAGGCAAATAGAGGGGGGGAAAGCAACAACAGTCCTTTCGAAGGGGCTGCCAAGAAAGCAAACTGAGAATGTGGTGTTTTGATCTCCCAACACGGAGGGGTGCAGCTCAGAGGTAGGGCCCTGCTCTGCGTGCAGAAGGTCCCAGACTGGATCCCTGGCATCTTCAGAGGGTTTGAAAAATTCCAGCCTGAAATCCAGGAGAGCTGCTGCCAGTCACCATTGACAGTACAGAGCTAGATGGAGCAAGCTGCAGTTCACACCGCCACAGCCAGGAAAGGTGACTTCTTTCCCCCCACTGCATATGGGGCGAGCATCTTGGGGGGAACAGTGGGATTGCCCCGGGCAGTGCAGCTTGTCCTATTGCGAGAGCCTGGGCAGAGTGGCTTATTGCTGCGCACTGCTGCAGGTTCTGGGTGCCCCGTTACACCGACATGTTACTGTGGCCAGGTATGTACAACATGACAAGGGTAATTATGCACATTTCCTGGCATGCAGAGAGTGGTTAACAAGCTACTGTAGTCTATTAGCCACCTTGTGACCACGCAAACCAGGTCAGTATAAGGCAGCTTCCCATGCTCCCAGCTATTAAAGCCTTTGTCCTATTTTTACAGGAAGCAAGTGTCTGGTTTGTAGACAAGAATGTGAATGCTGAGAGGTGGGAGGATGACAATTATACAAATAAAATTAATCTCCGAAAAAGGACACAACTCAAATGGCCTATACGCCTGCTTTTTCTTGCACCTGTGCTTTGCTTCCTTCTGTATTGATATTTTTGGTGAGCAAATGAGAAGGGAATGCACAAGTGAAAAGAAGGAAACAGAGAGGAAAAAATGACAAAGTCCAGAGTGTCAGTTAAAAACAAAAAAAAGTTTTACTGTTGCCCTGTGTGTTTTGGAACTATCCTTCAGGGGCTGGAAAATCATCTATTTGTTATCAATTCAGCACAATGCATTTGTTTTTTCTTGCACCTGTGATGTGCTTCCTTCTGCTTATCGGGGGTAGTTGTTTTTTAGTGCATCTTTCTTCTAAAGTGCTTTGGTTTCATTTCCCTCTTCCTTGAACACATCCATCTTCTCTCTCTCTCTCTCTCTCATATGCATACACACAAACTGGAACATGCAAAAGTAGTCAATATCCTTCTCTCATCTCCTTTTATCCCCTTTGTGTATGAAAGTTCTTCTTTTATCTTTATTCCCTCCTTACATGCTCTTTTAGTCACTTCTGTTGCCTGGGAGCAGCTATAGGTTGTAATCCGAGGCACATGATATGATGTACTAAGTCAAATTAAAAACTCATTGGGATGCATATCCAAGTTTTCAGAACACTTTAATTTGTGCACAACCCCCACCCCCAATTCATGATCGACAATCACAATACATCTGCATCTTTCCACCCACTTTAAAATCAATCTTCTCTTTTTATCAGCTGGGGAAAAGATACAAATTTAGTAAGAATGTGTGATGTTTCAATGGCTCTGGAATTATGTCAACATGCAAACATATTCTTTTTGAAACTAATTACCCAGCTTGGGAATCAGTAACATCAGATGTTCCGAGACACATTCAAAACACACACTGTTCTGTCAGAAACCTTGTCATGAATAAGCCATACGTAAGTGGCTTTTAATATTTGAGACGGGAGAAGCAAAAGTGGAAGTGCCATTCCCTTTACGCAAGCAAACATTTAAATGAAATGAACCTATTTTCTAGACAGCTGCCTTAGACTTAAATACGCCAGGCTTTTGTTCCCTTAACAAGGCTGCTTCAATTCCCATTATATGGAAGAGATCAATATTTTATTCTGATTCAACGTGTAGTTCCTCAAATCAAGCCTTTAATTGTGGTGCGCCCTGGAGAAGAGGGAATAGGGGATGAAGAAACAGTTGTAAACAAATGCATCGGTTGCCTTGATGGTTGAGGAGAACAGCAGGGAGCCTTCTCTGGGGCAAGCATCTCCTCCCTAGAGAGACCACCTTTCCTCAATTTGAATTAATAAGAGACTGTTGAGAGTGACAACAAAATTAGCCTAGTGACTTTTGCTTTAACAGAAACATGAATGCTATTTTCCTTTCTGTGGCACAGGTCCATATGCACACAACTGGATTTCAGGCTGCTCTGAAATACTCAGCACCCATCGTTTGCTCTCCTCACAGCTTACAGACCCCAAACAGGCAATTATACAAAAGACCGTGTGTGGCAATACAGCTTTTCCTTACAAGATGCTCTGCAGGAATAACACTCAAGAGTTGAGCAGCCAGTCGAATACAGATTCTGACATAAAGTTAGCATGCTTTACGGTCATCTCTGATACAGCAAAAACGCACAAGGGAAGATGGCTATTTTCAATGCTGGAGGTAGAATGAGGCACACTGCCCAACTGAACTCAATGAAAATCAAGACTGCTCCACAAAAAGAAAAGGTAGACACGTTTTCGGGGCCTATGGAGCTATTTTATGTTTTGAAATGACGTCCTAAGTACCACCTCATGTTACATGGAGAAAAAATGTTAGGAGTGGCCCTTTCCCATTTTTTTCCCTCCCCCACTTCTGTAGCACCTCCCTTTTCTTTATTCTCCCTTTTCTTGCCCATTTCATAGCCATTTGGGGGTAGGGATCTTTGTCCTCAACCTCTATCCAACTCTGTTTTTACAAGATACCCCCTATATTTATCTGGGGGCATCAACTGTTAGAAAAGTTTATAAGTGCTACGTTGAAACGATTTCCTTGAGCTCTGGAAGAATAGATCCAGCCTTAACCTCTCTTCTATTAGAGGCTCGGTTCCATTATTTATTCTTTAGGATATTTACAATCCGCACTTCAAACAATAGCAAGCATTTTCCAAAGGTTGTGAGCCTGTTGTTGCTGCTTCTGATTCTGCTATTTCATCTACGTTTACTAGCAGTAGTAATACTAGGACCATTATTGCGATCTTATTTATCCGAATTGTTTTGGCTTTATTCTAAGCCTCCAGGGGAGTGAAATGCAAAACGACATAATGCAAATTTTCTAAAATACTATTCCAGCCACTTCTTCATAGACATGGAACAAAAATGCTTCAGAATTCTCAGAGAACTGTAGGACGCCCTTTCCTATTCCCATATCCAGCATCTTTTCTGCATGAGACACCCCCCTTTCTAGAAGCCTCAACAAGGCAGGCCCAAATTCCTCAGCAGCAACTTAAACCCGCTAGCTGGATTTATTGTGACTGTGTTCCACATGGCCATGACTCAGGTTCATTTTATTCATTTATTCTAAACCACAAAAGCAGGAACAGTTGACAAAGGGGAAAAGGCCAGTCAAAACCCACTACCCGCACCCCACCTAAGAGCTGTCTTGCCAGAAACAAAGTACACAAAATATATTCAAAACCTTCAGCTGTAAAAGGATATCACCCACGGATCCAACCCAAACAAGCCAGGAGCATGTGGCAGGAGTGGCGGGGGGGGGGGGGGGGCACCATGTTGCAAAGGTGCCACACATTTCATGATAACTATGAATGCGTCATTTGTGGCAACCAGAGAGTCACAGTTTTTAGAATGCAGATGGGCTCTCTGGAAAGAACTTCATACAAGTTAGTCTACAACTATGTTTATGTAGTTCTTCCTTCCCCATTCCAATCTATGCTAGACATTTGTGACACAGCATTTAGGAAAAATATAACCAGCTCTTTTCATTAGCCACAGACCAATTTGCCTATGGGGGATTTTGCCTTCAGTATGTATGACCAGGCAAGAATTGCCTTTCTTCAGTTATTTTCAAGCGCACACCACCTTTGTAAATTACAAGGAAAAACAACTCCACCAAGAATTCTAAGTCAAGAAGGCAGGGCCCCCAGTTCATTGCAGAACATCATTCAACCGTAAGCACCCAGGCCAAGAAGAGAACCAAGCATACAACAATGGATCCTGCAGTCTGGGCGATATCTGGATTGGACTGAATGTTACTTTTCCAAGTACTTCTATAGTTTGCTGTCAGCCTAAGATGTCCCAATAAGTAACTCCTAGGTAAATTGTGTCTATTTGCTTCCTACCTGTCTGCTCCTAAACTACATACAGCAGGGATTTGAGGAACCCCTGGCCTACCAGATGTAGGACTGTAACTCCCATAATCTCACCACTGTTTCTGCTGGTTAAGAGACCGTTAGAAATTGCACTCCAACCATTTCTAGACAGCCGCACGCCTGCCATTGAGCGTTAAATGTCAGAGAAAGCACGTTGAAATGAGTCCAAAAACAGGGAATAGTGGGGTGATATGCTCCCAAATCCATGGCGCAATGTACACACACACACACGAAAAAGACAGCTAAAAAGGTGTCTTGTAAAGCTGAAAACAGACTAATTTTAAACACAGCACTAAATACAGCACATTGGTTAGTGCTATTAAAAAGATTATCAGAAATTATTAGATCTATTTGCACCCAAGCAAGACTATCTAGACATGGTGGCAGAAAGTTTGTCTTCGAAATTAAATCTCCAAAAATATGGTGCAAGTAGAGAGACAATTCCATGTCTTAATAAAAGAAAGGGTTCTGAGAAATCAAACTGAGTTTCACAGAATTTGGCAGGGCAGTGGTGGAGAGCAGGAAGATATAGGAAATTACCTTCACGTGTATCAAGTCAATGAACAGGAACATTCTGTAGCAATTTCGACCAACACCCCAGTAGGGGGGAAATCACATTTGAAATTGGCTGTAGAGCAACAGGCAAACATCTAAATATACGCAAACACACACTTAGCTTAAAGCCTCTAAGTATATATGCAGCGCTATATTTAACAGTGATCTGTCCTAAAGCTATTAGAAAGATGCATGGCATGTTGTTTTAATAGCACTTAAATGAAAAAGGATCAATATTATTTTAATTTTTAAAGGTCCGCTTATGAAATGTAATCATCCTTCATTAAAAATGCAAGCTGTTCTTCAGCAAGGAGGTGAGCACAAATGATGCAGAGTCTGAAATCTCCCTGGTATCAACACCCCCTCTTGGGAGGGACTGTTGGATGGTTCATCACACTGTTCAAGCAGCTATTATTAAGAAGTAAGTCCTTTCCTGTGTGGGGGTGTGTGTGTGTGTGTGTTTTAAGGAAGAAAGCAGGAGGGTCAGCAATTCTAAAAGAGGAGGCAAAGGGGTAAATGCATATTGCCAAAAGCAACGAAAAGGGATCACGCGGTTCACAATTTTCACTAATGGAGAAGTATTGAATTATATTGCATTTCAAAACCAGGGCAACTCTTCACAGGGGAGTATTAAAGAACCGCAAACTACCGCCGATACCTATGCCCTGAAACACCGAGATACGTGCACGTAAAGCAACATTACACACATGCACCCCTCACTGGCTCAGGGGTACATTGGACGCAAGCTGGTGTGTGGATGCCAGACACCACTCCACACTGCCTTCCCTGAAACATGCATCCAGAAGCACTTGCCCAAAAGCATTCTGGGTCAAGCAGTCACATGGCGTTTTAGGGTGAGAGGTGCTGACATAAGTAGCCTGGTTGGGTTGAAATACCAGAGCTTGGACTCAAGCGTGTTGTGCAATTATTAAACTTGTTCTTCTTCATGGGTTTTAAGCCCAATTATATTGAAGGAGCAATCTGATGGCTGGCCCTGTCCTTGCAGTGCCCTCCCTCCACCTCTGCAGCCACCACAGTTCTCTCCAAGGTAGGTCTGTGGAAGTTCCAGGGCCTGGAGGGGAGAAGGAGACCCCACCAGAATGCAATATTCCCTGGGTGGCACCTCAGCCTGTCCTCCTCAGGCAGAGACTAAGAGGGCTGAAATCGGCAAATCAAGTCTTTTACAGAGCTAGAGAAGCACAGAAGGAACCTTCACCTCCACACCCTTTCCACCTGCCATCAGATGTCCTTGGTGTCCAGAAGGTTATACAATGCCACAATAAATGGTACTGTTTGTGTTTTTCCACTTGTTTTCCTACCACAAATGCACTATTTACAACCCAGTTTTTAAAAGCACACAGACGTCAGTTTCAAATATACTTGCCCATCTGGCCTGGTAGGTCAGTTCCAGTAGATACAGGCCCCTCAGTATTCTAAAAGGCAACACATATTTCCTGGACTGGACTTCAAAGGACCTTCAAAAGATGAGTGAAAATCTTCAAAGCTGTCTCGCCTGCCATATAAGAGGCACTTTAATTAAAAATGCTAATACAAGTGGCCGTTTTTCAACATGGCTGCATATGGCCAATTGTAACACAAAGTTTATAATGAATAAATCCTCAATTATTCATCTCTCGTGCTCAGTCTGTTTCAAGGGGGCGAATTGGCGTGACATTATGAATGCACTAATGCAAATAATTCTGGATACATCCGTGGCAGCCTTCTCCTTCTCTGGGATTTTGCAGGGTGGGTGTTCACGTCTGACTTAGACACTGCCATCGTAGGGAAGGCAAACGAAACACTTGGGTTATGGCACTGTCTAGCAGAGAAGTGCCATGGGCTCCGTTGTACACACATGCTGTGTTTACAGAGCCACAAAGACCTTCCCTTGCGAGCGACTGAAGCAGCAATTCTCTCCTGCGCTTGTCAGGAGACTGTTTGCCAATATCTCTATCATGTTTTCATTGCTCTCTTGGTGGGGAGGCACCCATATTGAAAGCTGCTGCACTGAGCTTAAGACGGTTTGGAGCAAGACAGCTTAAGGTTTGGTTTGTTTTTTTTTAAGATCCTCTTTTTAAAAGATCCACCAGGCAGGCAGTGCTGACAGAACATATTACAATGGAGTTGCAAGCAACACTACTCTGTGTTCAATAGCTTCCGTTCCCCAGAAAATTCATTACAGGTACATTAGAAAGGCAAATCAGGCCGTGCTGCAGTCAGCTGGAAGCCAACTTATGAGAGGAGCTTAGCAGAAGCACATTTCATTTTCAGTAGAGGACATTTCAGGTCTCCAAGAGCAACCTTAGGATACGGGTTTGCGCGTTGTCACATTTTGTGTTGTAATTTCATGGCCAATTCATGCCGGGGGTACGGGTCAGCCCAGGCACATTTTGGCCAAGGTTTCCCTATCTTATTTACACAAATCATAATACTCTCTTGCTGAGCTTTACAGTGTTATTAACTTGTTCTGACTATTTTAATGATGTTTTTGTTTTAATCTCAACCACATTCTCACTAGCCACCTTAAGCAGCGCTTTTTGACAGAAAGGCAGCTTAGACAGCAGACCAACACTCACTGCACTTGGTCACAGCTTCACGGCCACCTGCCACAGACAAATCCATTTCCATCCTTATAGGCCCAGTGCCAAGTTCTACACTGGTATCTTGACAGCCTGGAATTTAACAAAGAGCTGTTAATTTAGCAAAACCAGAACCCTACATTTTAAAATGCACAGAGCAAGAGAAAAATCATGTGTGCGTGTGTGTAAATTTTACAGGACTATATAATTTAAGGCCATTAAGAAAGAAAAAGTGTCATTAATATTAAACTTTCCTTTCCAGGATACAATACATTAATACCAGTTGGCAATATGCTGGCAGGTTCCTGAACATTAAGGTACAAATCATGTTATCAGAGCCCATTGCTTTTCTGCTTGTTTTGGTTTAACTGCTGGTTGTTAGCAGTCTGTAAACTGAAAACACATACACCCAGCGCTCACATTCACAAAGGACACACAACAAAAGCCATTCCTAATTGACCTTACATGCTTTATTAACTGAAAATGAACTAATTCTGTTGTTCTGTCAACTATACAGCCAGCATCTGTGAAAGTCTGCACCAAAAACAAGAAAGAAGAACGCAGGAAGCAGCCTTGCATCCTATCTTTCCCCAAGTCAATTCTCCACACCCCCTTTACTGTCTTCTCTAGACTATTATTTATTTATTTAGAAAATTTCTATGCCGCCCCATTCGCCAAAGCCTAGGGGCGGCTCACAAATATATCAATTAAAATATTATACAATAATGATGATCTGGGGGAAAGGCAACCCTAGAACGGCATGGCAGAGCCGGTGAAGTAAGGACCAGGATTTAGCCCTCTACATCCATTGGCACAATTCATTGGAAACCTCAGGCTCCAGCACAGCCCCTCCTTTGTATGGGAACGAACGGAACGATCATATCAGCCCTTAACGCAAGAGCCATGCTGAGGCAGACCAAGGCTTACCTCGTCCAGCATTCTGTTCCCACAGTGGCCAACCACCTGCATCAATGGGAAATCCACAAGCAGAACGGGAATTCTGCTTATTTTCCCACAGCAACTGGTTTACAGAGGATCCCTCTGTGCCTATTTCAGCCCCCAAATTATTGAGACTGCATCTGCTTTCCCACTCCCCGATATGGTGGCCACTTCACCCGTGAAGCAGTACCCTGCAAACACTTAATTCCATTGTACAGTGGTAAGCAACAAGGTCTTTGAAAACAATAGGTGGAAAAGCAACTGCCTTGCACACAGAAGTACCAGGTCCAAGTCCCCAGCACTTCTGATTAAAAGCATCCAGGAGCAAGAAATGGGAAAGGCCTCTTCTCCAAGAACCTCAAGAACCACTGCTGTTCAGAGCAAACACTGAGGAAGATGGGCAAAAGTAGTCTGACTTGTAGCAGGCAGCTTGTATTCATCAATTTGATTTATATCCCACCTTTCTGCCAAAAAATGGTCCTCAACGATTCCCATTTTTCCCAGTGCTACCCAACATCTTCCATATGCTACCATGTAACTGTAAGCTTGAACAGCAGCAAATGTTACAATTAATGCATCAAACCATCAAAACTTCCTTTTAATTACTGGCAGTACTCCTACTAGAGAATCAGCCTATTCAGCCATTGCAGTACATCTTGCCGAGCACACTCCAGTTTTAACCTAAGGTGATCCTTACCTTCAAAGACACACAATCATGGTAATTTGACATGTGTGAGGGGAAAGGGTGAGAAACGGATGATGCCCAGGATTCAAGTTTACAACTCGCAAGTTATTTCCACATTATAAAGCAGGGCAATTTACTTTTCTTCCCTGCTACTGGCATCTGCAAATTAAAGGAAATTAAATCATTCCTTGTTCTTCGTGTGCCACTCAGATAAATCAACATTAAAAAACAACAGACTGTGTCAGGACTTGACGATGGACCAAAGGTGACACCTCTGCAGCAGAGCTAAGCAAATCAAGTCAGATGACCACTGATACCTTGGGCCAAGTCAACCAGTGCTGAGCGGCTCCATTTTTTTTAAAGAGCCACCCAGAGAGCAAGAAGCTGATGGAATTCCTCACCCACACCCCTCTAGTTAAACCAACTGTGCAGCTCATGCGAGCAGAAGCCATTAGAATCAAAGCTCCCATAGGCAGCAGATGTTGCAGGCAGCAGAGCCAGCAGCCTTAGCAAGCTGGCAAGAGCCGGAGAGATTTTCCACCACTTTAGAGGGGAGCTTATCAAAACACTCTTTGTGCCATCAGGCTCTTGTGTGTTCAGCGTTTTATTGCTGCACCTGCTTAAGAAACAAAGTTCATGTACTCTTGCCCAGATGACTGATATGACATCTGAAGCAACTGTGGAGGGTGCGTGGCTACCGTAATTGCATCACAGTGCGCTGTTCCAAGGCACCACGTACAACAGCGCACAGTATAAATGCTATTATTCCCATATAAACCTGCCCATCAGTTAAGATTCACCGCCATGGCTCACCACCCGTTTTCCAGCCACTGGAAGCCCAAGAACCTGTGAGAAGGCCTTTTCTGCAGTAACATTCCAGCTTTCGAACTCCCTCCCAAGGGACTCCTGACTAGCATGGCCATTACCATCACAGAAGAGACTAGTCTGCAGAAAGTCCAAGTTTCAATGCTATTTCATTTGTGTTTCAATGTTCACTCTATTACTTTTATTAATCCACTGAAAGACAGATTTTTTTTTCCTACAAAAGGAACCATTGTGCCCACTTTGCACCCATGGCATTTCTTGCAGCCTGCCCTGAAACTGAATTTAAACAAATTAAATTCTAACAAAAGCATGAGAACTCAGTGTTGCTTTTTGGAACCCTAGGATAGAGTCCAAAGCTCTTCCCAACCATGGGTCACAGGGATTCAACGCAGAGGGACAAAGAATCCATTGCAAAGTCACTGTATTAATTCGGCTCACCTGTCCCATTTCACCTCTTTGTTTTCAAATAGCCATCAATAAGGAAATGAGATTTGCCATAGAATGTTTAAACTAAACAATGCTCAGTACTCAATGCATTGTGAGTTAAGAGCTACAATTAAAAAAAATGGCAAATGTTTATAGAATTGATGTAGTTTAAGTAAACAATAAAGTGGACAGGTAGCTCAGTGTAAGAGCCCCTACTTGGCGCGCAGATGAACCCCAATTCAATACCCAGCAACACCAGGCAGGGCCGGAAAAATTTCTGCTCCAAACCCTGGAATCAATGCTGCAAGTCAGAGTCAATGGTTCTGGGCTAGTCGAACGAAAGGTCTGACTCATTAGAAGGCAATGTCCACTGTTCCGCTGGAAAACATTAAAATCTGTCTGAACAAGTAGGGGTGGGAAAGTGTCACAGAGATGTAGCAGAGATGTACCGTACCATAGCAAGAAAGCAGCTTGAGAAATGTCCATACCCTACCATCCACCTCCCTGTAACCCAGGAGCTTCCTCAGAGGCCCTCCTCTGTATGCCCCTGCCTTTCAGGAGGAAAAGACCTGCCTACAGGCTTCCCTCTTGTGGAATTCTCTGCCCAGAAAGGTTTGCATGGTACCTACACTAATGTATTTGGGCACTAGACATTGAGCCTTCAGATTTTCTCAAGCTTCCCAGCTAGAATATATATCTTGATTTTGACTGCAAGTGCTTTTAGCATTGCATTTTACTATTATAAAACTATTGATTTGTGCTGGTCAAGTTATAGGCTATTGCAAAACTACCCAGGAAATTTTTACCTGACGAGCAGTATAGAAGTATTTTAAATAATCTATCTGGACTACAGAAACCGAGGGTAGCATCTTCTCTATGAATATACATTAGCTGTGCACACAATGAGGGGGGCTTTTTAAGCATCTCTCCATCTGTAGTTTCTTAGAGTTATCCAAACTGCTTCTTAACTTTTAGACCTTTGAAAAGGACGTCTGAGGGTTTGGCATAAGAGCTGAAGCAAAGGTTTTCTCCAGAAATTGTGCAGGCTGTTTCAAACTGCAGCGGTTTGCTATTTCACTCTAAGTGCTAGTAAGGATTTAAAAAAATAGTTTTGGTACATATAGCCCCTTTCAATCATGTATATTGTCAGAGCTAGAAAAATCCCAAGCAGGTGCAAGGGGATCCAGGAATCTGATGTTAGTTTTCATGCGGCACAATCTTAAGAGCTAGTACATAGGAATGTGAAATATTTTCAGGCCTTATAACTAAAAATGTAAGATTCATGCTTAGCAGAACCTCTTATTTTCCTTTCCTACTCAGCATTCAGCTCTGTACAACCCGGATACTTGCACATTCTTTCCCAAAGAGCTCAGTTCTATGTTATGAATGCACTAATTTTGATTGGAAGTCTAAAATACTGTTTATACTGCTCTTATAAATTTTGCTCTTGAAAAATCTGTGATGCTGCTAAATCTGAGCCTTCAAATTATATCCCCATGATGTGGATATTAACCAAAGGACACAAAAATGGACAGCAAAAGCCTTTACATTTGCAAAGTGACTTATACTTGAAGACTGGAAGAATGAACCACCATTCCATGGACTGGAGATCTTACTGTTCTTGCTACATTTGAACCTATCTCCTACAGCAGTCAATTTCATATGAAAGCTTAGATATAGACATTGATATAAGCAGCCTGCATATTTGAAATGGAGGTCATTGAGGTCCCATTGGTGAGGGTGTTCAAAGACAGGCTGGACATGCACATGGTGGGCATGTCACGAGTGGACCCAGCTGGAGCTGGGGGTCCGACTAGATGGCCCGGGAGGCCCCTTCTGACTCGCTCTGTTTCTATGTTTTTATTCCGGTATTAAGGGCGATATAAATGACCACTCTGTAGTCATGATATGGCCTCCCTCCACTTTGTTGCTATTATTCTTACAGCTGTATTTACAAATGAAATATCTGTCTACTCAAAGAAACATTATGTCCTGTCTTTCTCTACATATGTGATCTTCAGCAAGGATAGTTCTTTTATGCAATATTTCTAGGGTGGGCGGGGAAGCAACCTATTTTTCCAGATCAGTAATTTTGCTGACCATCACAAGTTTCCCAGAGGCTTCTGCTGAGCAGAGTAGGAGGGGAGAGAGAGCGAGAGAGAGAGAGAGAGAGAGAGAGAGAGAGAGAGAGAGAGAGAGAGAGAGAGAGAGAAAGGGTGAGGAGAAAAAGAACACCACAGTGTTAGAAAGAAGCACCACACAATTATGGGCCCTTTTGACAAAACTGTTAGAAGAGCTTATATTTAGACACTTGGGGCACTGCCTGTTAATTATGCTGCAACTCAATAATGCACTCCTTAATTAGTGTACACACATACATCCTCCACTGAATAAGTCCATTGATATTCCAGACTCACAGATCTTCCTCTCGTCGCAACAAGTTCAGTTTTTCTTCTGATGAAGAGAGGCTGGGACAAGATTTAAGAGGCATCTTAATTAAATACAAACGTAGGGTGGCAAAGGCTTGCTGGATTATCATTCACAGCATAATGCTTCACAAGGAACAAATATTTCTGCAGAAAAGAATTATGGAAGAGGAGGAGCAGACATGATTATTCCATCCCAGCTTTGAAGGCATATTTATATATGCCTCAGGCCAAAAGAGCTGCATTGGCAGAGCTGCCTTCAGAAGTCCAACATTTGCAAAACATGCTCAAGTACGGACTTTCCAGTGGCATCCAGTTCATCTTCCGGAGCATTTGCAAATACCTCTTTGGCCAAGGACATCATCCCTCCCCCACCACCCTGATGCAGACCTAGATGTATGTTTCTCAAACCTGTATTTCTCTGTTCATATGTGAACACAGGAGAGGTCACCATTTGCTTAAAGTAAAACTCTCTCAGCAGAACTGCTACCAGGCCCCACTGCTCTTGAACTCCAACAGCTATTTCCATTGGCTTGTGTAATAGCACTGCCTCTTGTACTTTCGCACCTCTCGGCTAGTTTTCATGAGAAAGCATGAGCCATCCTCCCTTGGGATCTCTGGATCTATCTATTCTGTTTGATTGTTGCTACCTGCCTTGAGTTTCTCTGTTGGAAAAAGGTCCAATGAGAACAACCACTCACAGAACCGGAGCTGCACAATATTCAATTCATTTGCCCCACTTGATGCACATCAAGCAGCCTACTGCGCTACCACAATTTAATCAATTACTGAATGTATTTGAAAGCTGTTATTTTCTGTATATGGCATAGCAACTGTGCACGTACACTTTGCTTACTTTTAATCTAAAACAGTTCTGCCGTATGGGATGGAATGAAATTGCCATTATCCCAAAGGGCCACAACAAGGTATTAATTCGGAGGCAGATTAGATGAACAGGCTTCTAGCTCCCCCTACCCTTTCTTCTACTTTGACCATGAGGAGGAGATGATAATCTTAGCTTTTATAAAGTAGAATATCAAATGTTCAAAGCAATTCATGTTTTATTACCTTAGTAATTCTTAAGCCCTGCAATGTTGAGGTTCATTCAGGATAAGGCTTTTGATGGCTATTAGTCATGATGCCACTTTCAGGAACAGAGACATCATACCTCTGAATACTAATCACTAAGTAACATCAGCAGATGAGGACAATTGCCCATTCCTAAAGGCATCCGACTGGCTATTCTGGAGATCAGGAAGCATACCGAACTAGATGGATCATTTATCCAATCCAGCTGGGAAGTTTAGCCTAAAACATCTGGAGGGTATTAGGTTACCTGTCCCAAACACGCCTCAAAAACCTCTGCAATGCACAAGCATTTTATGGAAGATGTGCAATTTGAAGCCAAAACAATTCTACAGAGTAGCTAAGTTTAAAGACTGCTGCTGCAGCAATTCAAGTCTTGGATTTGAAGACCCAGGTTCATATGCTTCGGTCAGTCACCACCTCTCAACCCAAACAAGTGGACAAGATTGTGGGGAGAAGGAAATGGGGGGGGGGGGGGAATGTATGCCACCTCAGAAAGAAATTAAATAGAATTAAATTCTATTCACAAACACATGCATTCATACATGAAAACTTCAGATTGTTATGGTGAAAAAAGGGGGCTGCCTGAGATGAAAAGGATATGGGCCTTATTTAACACTTCTAACACCAGACTCAAACAAGAGGACTTTGATGCCATCTTCTGGCCTAGCAGACAGACTATTTTCCCCATGCAACATGAAGATTCTGTGGTGCACAAGAATAGTGTGTGTGGAGATGATTCACATTTACTTTGCAAGAGACTAAACAACCTGACTAGCTTTATTGTTAAAAAGGGTATTTACTCAAAAATTTATATTATTGTTAGAAAGCATACAGAACCCATTTATATTCGCACAAGATGGATGTGGCTTACTCACATTGCTTTACTATGAACCATAAAGCATTACAATGAAAGGCACTCAGGCACAGCAAATCTTGTTAAATGCATTTTGATAACAGCAGAAAAGGCATCCATTGCTTTCACCACAGATGCTGCAACATATTTCACTGTTAATACTAAACAGATCTCATTGAACACAATCAGCCTAAGCACCCATTTTCAGCACATGGTTTATCTGACCGTGCAATTCCTCCAATACTTTTCACATCAAGTAATTGGCCCTCACAGGAGAAAAGAAATCTGCACGCTCAACGCTGCTAAGGCTCTTTCGTTTCAACCCGGCCCTTAAAGCTTCCCATGTTTGCTTTACTGCAAAAATAACTGTAGAGCCTACAAAATGTCTCCACTTGTCCAATTTTTTACTGAAACTGCTTCAATGCATCAAGCAAAGGGCAAAGCCAGTCTCAACACAAACGATGCCCACTAGATGGTGACAAGATTTGTGAGATCTCCTTCGGTCATCTGGATGATACATATTGAGAAAAGAATGCCAATAACCCAGGAAAACAAAACATGATGCCTGGAGGCATTTGCTCTCCCTGGACACCTTCTGTTGTCCTTTGCCTCCCATTTTTAATATACTTTAGTTCCCTAGCATCTGGGACCACTTCAGAGAAAAGCAAGAACCTCCAGCCACCACCAACTTTGTTCCCCATGTTCATCCGGACCCCACAGGAGGTTCAGAGAGATCATTCTTAGAACATGAAAACGATGGGGCGACTACAGGAAGCCACATTGGGCTGGGAAGGCAGTGAGGAAGAGAATGGTAGTCCGTATTTCTGTGTAGGGCAGGTATGTTATACTTCTTGCCAGTGTGTTGTAGTGGTTAAGAGCGTGGGACTGGGACTCAGGAGATCTGGGTTCTAGTCCTCACTTGACCATGAAGCCAACTGGGTGACTTTGGGCCAGTCACAGACTCTCGGCCCAACCTACCTCACAGGGTTATTGCTGTGCAGATAAGATGGAGAGAAGAAGATTAAAAGAACGTTGAATGTGTTACTTTAAAAGATATAACTCTAACAATAAAAATACGTACAGTGTAGAAGAGATTTTTCTGCAGAAAATCATGTTCAGGGTACTTTATATTTTAGCTTTCATTTCTGTACAATGGGAGTTTTTTGAGCAGCCTAAGATGGGTTAAAAAAAAGTAAAGGGTGTTCTGGGGCCCAGAACCCACCCTGACCTCACTCTTTCAAGGGCTGGCTGTTTCAACAGTTTGCCTTCTATGAAATGTGTAATGCACAACGGCAGCCATTTTGTGCCTAGGTGTAACTCAATGACAGCCATTTTGCAATGGTGCCTACACCACTCAACATTCCACATGTGCCAGGCAGCCCAACATTTCTGGATCTCTGCCCTGCCATAACTGAAATAAGTGTCTGTTTATCACACTTCCATTTTTCTGCATTTTTCCCTTGCAGACTGTACTCAGACTGTAACCCACTTGGATGAAAGACCTGCAAAGCTATTCTTTGCAGAAAATTAAACAGGGATAGTGTACAACAAACTCAAACACTGCAAGAAGCATGACAGGCAGCATGCTTTAGGACTGGCATACAGTTGTATTTTGAACCTGCAAAATCCAGAACCATAGCAATCCACCTGCATTCTCACTATGACCCCAAGCTGAGCCTGCATCTAGTATGAATGCAATATCAATTCAATACTTTCATTTCCTTCATTTAGAAATTTGTGAGTTCATCCCTCACACATGGCAAAGAACTTAAAACACAAAATAAAACTAAGTAAGAAGTTTAATTAAAGCTACAATAATGTATGTTACTGGGTGTGTACCAATTTCTTCAGCCAAAAAGAACCAGGAGCACCTCTTAATAAAGGCTCTTTTAATCAGACAAATTAGAAGGCACAATAATGAGTTAAGTTCTTAACAGATCTTTCTATACTGCTTAGTTTCTGCAAATTATAATTGCCTTGATTTAAGTAATGAAGAAGATATCCTTTTGGGTTTTTAATGTCATTTCTCTACATAACATGGAGTTATGATGTGAAAGTTGCTGGTTAAAGCAGATTATTAAAAGTAAAAACCATTCTGCTACCTGGGGTTTCAGGCAGAGGCTTTGGGTCACTTTAGATAACAAGCACCACTCCGGAGGTGGGCAAATTTGACAGTGCCTCTAGCCTAGCCCAGATACTTCATGAAATCAGATCTGTCGATCCTATTTCTTGTATATCTAGATTTACTGGAAAAGCAAAACAAATAGGCTTAATGTTTTAGCAGCAATGTCATCCATTGCTACGTTATTCAAAACAATATAACAAACTATCACAACTTTCTCCCACAAGGTTACAATGCTATTTGAAAAACAAAGCATCTGTTGGAGGCCAGTCTTGGCCTTAACCAAAGTAAACAAGCACCCTTTTCAGATTTTTTTTTTTAAAGGAGAAGTAGTACAATACAACTTTTCACCAACCAAAACCATACCAAGAAATTTGCACACGCTAGAATAGGTTCTTGGAAGAACAAGAGGACAATAAAAAAATAAGACAGTTGTCTCTAATGTATCTTAAGATACCAGTCGCATTGCTTCACATGCTTTTACGGGATCCCCACTGTGACAGAAGCCGTCGCACTATCAGAGAAATGACCCAATTTATGCACCATGAAATATACATACTCCCACCTCAGCATTTCAAAGCTTTCTGGACCCCTTTCATAAAAAGCAGACAGGTGAGCAAACTGGTGTTAATGCCACCAAGCACAAGATGAAGGTGGAGGGGGAACTCCACCAATATCATCTATCATGTATACAGCACAGAAGTTTATTCACAGCCTTCACAATAAAGGTTTAATTTGGCAGTAACACAATACTGGGCTTGTATGGCTTGGATGGACATGCAGCACTGGCAGTTAGTGACCTTTAAAGAGCAATGCTCCATCTTCCTGATGCAAAAGGACATGGAAGCGGAAGTGGGAAGGACAGAGTCTTGTACAGTGATAAAATTCAAAGCCCCACTTAGGGAATCGTACCACATAAGGACAAAAAAACAAGCTGGGGTCATCACAGAAGCCTCAAAAGGATACGAAGGATTCTTCAATGAGAAAATCAGTGACGGTGGACAGGTCTGCCTGGAACACACGAACTAGCAAGCCATGCTGAACAAAGTATACCTCTCCGTTAAATTAGCAAGCCATGTGACAGCAGTGAAGCTGGTGACGTGCTCTGGAAATATGAATGCGCAGAGGAGGAAAAAAAGAACAAGCGTGTGAGCATCTTATATTTATATACATCTTTCCTTGGTGATGGTCCCAAAGCTTTTTATTTTGGAGGTTTTACAGTGAGGATATTCTGAGGACTAGTCAAGCCCTCATTTCTCAAAGTGCCCCAGTGACCCGACAACTTCTTGAGATGTCAGAGTTCTATGTGCCCTCTGGCATCAGCTACCTTCTTTGAAGCCTGCAAAGGTTTAAAAAGATTGGATCGAAGACGGGAGACACTTCAAAGGAGGAAAGGCCCTTTTTCCAGGGGTTTAAAAAGGACTCATTGCTTAGAAAAAGCAGAAGCAACACTTGAAGGCCATCTTACTGTCAGAGGAATCAAAACAGTCTAAATTCATGGGGAAATCAAATAACAGGCACATCAGTAGCACCAGTGGTGTGATGAAGACTACTTTCCCTTCTGGCTACTGTCCTTTTGAAATTTCAGGCTCTTCCTAGAAGTCAGGGAAGGCTTTGTAATCAATGATACAGGAGTTACTGTTCGACTGCAACTGAAAGCCCCTGCTCCCCACACCTCATCAGCAAGTTTGGGAATTACAGATCAACAGTACAAGGAGGCTAATTTATGATTAAAGTAGAGGAGAAGAATATAGAAACTCACATTTGTTCCCTGACAAAACACTGCCGAAATTGAAAGCCCTCTTTGCAGAGCCGTCTCCAAATTATGGCAATATATGGGGGGGGGGGGGGGGGGGGTCCAAAATCCGAATCTGCCAAGAAATTTATTCCTATTAAGTACATCTCTAGAGATTAAGTTATGCAGAGACAAACCAGCTAGCCCTGCGAGATGTGTGGGCCGGCTTTGACAGCCAGTCTCATTCTCTTATCATGCTTTCTTTAAAAATTATTCACAACAGTGACGTAAAGTTAGAATGTACTGCATTAAAGCAATTCTAACGCAACAGGAAGAAAAGAAGTGGACTGATAGATGACAAATCTGGTACGAACAGGTGATGCGTACAACATCCCAAGTTGTGAGATTTCCACCCACACATACTTCTCCCTTGCCAGAGCCTGAAACATCCTTCTCCAAATGGGCACAACATTTTAATCCATCATAACACATCTACAAAAGTATTGTCGATTTGAATAACACAGCTTAGTTGTGCATTACAGAGGCTTCAACAGTATTGTATATGGAAAACTGAGTTACCTGCGAAGGTGAGAAAGGAGGATTGATAGCTGCTTGAGAGCCAGTGTGGTGCAGTGGTTAAGAGCCTGGGACTGGGACTCCGACAATCCAGGTTCGAGTCCCCACTCGGCCATGGAGCCAACTGGGTGACTTTGGGCCAGTCACAGACTCTCAGCCCAACCTACCTCACAGGGTTGTTGTTGTAGGGATAAGATGGAGGAGGAGATGTAAGCTGCCTTGAGCCCTTTGTAGGAAAAGGCAGGATATAAATCAAAAATAAAATAAAAAACAGAGTTCAAGCTACTGTGTGGCACTGAAGGAAGGGGTCGGCACAAGAGACTCTACGGTTACTAAAATGACTAAGAGCAAACCAAATGCAGTTCAAAGAAGCAGGCTGGAACACTGACAGGAAGTCAGGGATCACTTCCATGCTAAGAGAGAAAATCCATGTAGCAAGCAATAGCTATGAATGAGCAATCCTGGATAGATAACCAGGAAAAAGAAAGGATGCCACTGAACGGTGGAGAAAGAAATGGAGCGGAATGTTTCAGTCTGTCCTCCTGGTAACACTCAACAAGCTGGCAGAGTATTTTAAATGTGCATCTTCCCATCCTAAAATGCTGAGCATGCCATAAATGAGATTACTGCCCTGCCCCCCCACAATCACATTTTGTTTAGCCTCCTGAAAACTGAGTGGCTGATACAAGTCAAAGATAACACCTGCCTCCACCTCAGGGTTTCCCAAAAGCAATCACAGAAAGCCATTCTCAGTCGGGACAACATACCCCAACCGTGTCATTGCACTCCTGTGATACTTGCAACATACTCAGTGGGAAGTTAGTGGCTCTGAAAGCAAGCATGGAAATAAGCAGAAACACTCATTTCTGGATTGGTGTCTGTTGTCCTGTCACAAACTGAGAACTCCACCAACCTTCTCCTTTCTGGAAACCAGCTCTTCTGTTCATTGTGGGCCAGTGCGACCCAACAGCTGCTTATTTTTTTGTAAACTGAGGAACAACCCAACATTTTATAGCTGGATCCAAACAGAGTGAACACTATTCTAGGACTGAGAAACCTTTGGTCCTCCAGATGCTGTTGGACTCTAATTCCCATTAGCTCCAACTGGCAAGACAAACTATTATATCATTCAGATGATACTGGGCTACAGCAAGTTCCCCACACCTGTCCACTCCGACAAGTCATACTGATCTTACACTGAATTCCTGGTCGTCCCCAACAGCTAGGGCTAAGGTCTCCAACATGGTGCATCTAGGTCCAAACACGCTCAGACACCTTGGTCAGCACCTACCAAACGTTCTGCCCTTTCTGATGTGTATTTTGTTTCTTCAGATTCTGAAAGGTATTTTAACTAGGAGACTTACACACTTTGAAGTGAAAGGTTTCCTTCCAGCACTATCTTTATTTGGTTTTGAACCGGTCAGAGTTCACGCCTTCCCTTGTACCTTTTTCTTTACTGTTCCTACCGCCTCTGAGGATTATTTTGTGACTGGACTACCCCATCATGCCAGTCACTGTATGAATGGGAGCCATTTTGTGAGAGCACTCTCAACATTTCCAATGTGTCCACCGACCCCAAAAAGACTGGGGATCCCAGGCTAGGGTTCCTCCTGGACTGACATGGGCCACTGCATCCAAACAATGGAAAGACTCAAAGCCTCACTATAGCTCACGGTTCCCCTACCACCTCCTGCTTCTAGCTATGCTATAAGCACCAAGGCACCAAACTAGTCATTTGCACAAACAGAAGGACGGCTGCCAACCGCACAAGTCAGGCGAGAAACCACTGCAATTCAAGCAACTGAAGAAGCATGGCAACATCTGAGCATTCAAGCAGCCCTGAACCCATCAGACTGCTTGCCAGCATCACCCCTGATCCTCTTCAAATGCAGAGCGAACGGCAAAGTCTAGTTAAATGTGCGGAGACACATTTTAATGAAAAACTGCAAATCAAAGGAACAAGCTGGAAAACATACAGGAAAAACATCAGACGTACATATAAACAGTAAGAAATGGAAGTGTCAAAGCAGCAAAAGGAAAGCATTTTAATTTGAAAGGATGACGTGAGACAAATTTCTTTTTTGTAAGTTACAAAAAAAAGGAAGGTGAGGGAAGAAGAGAAACTACGCAAAACAAGGGGGAAATACTATTTCTGATCCCGTCTAGGAGGGAGCTGAAGCATGCAGGGCATAAATAGAATTCCTTGCATAAGACATTCATTTCTAAGATGCTTCCGAGTAACTTGAATTAACTTGGCGGGGGGGGGGGGGGGAGAACACATTCAGGCTAAGCCTTTACAAATGAAATAAAAAGTTACCAAAGACTAGTAAGCCACATATAAACATTAGCTTCAAAAGAGTCTCTCCTACCTGAATTAGGGATGTGATGCTTACTTGACTGCTATATACTTTGCTTCCAAACCAGGTAATATTGCGGGAAGTTCTGTTTTCTCCACCTTGGCACCACTCCCCCCTTGGATAGTCTGTGGCACAGACAGGTCCCATGGTGCTGTAGGCTTGAGTGTGCTCCCTAACACCTTTCTTGAAAACTAGTACTTTTTTCATTGACATATCTTCCCTACCAGCAAGTAGGATCTTTGCAATGTAGGTTTCATTTGCTGCTGATAACTCTAGGTACTGATCAGTTGTTCAGGAGGCTGGGGCTCAGGCCCCATCGCTGCCTTCTATTCAGACTTTCGGGCAGCTTCCTTGCCTTTCCTCACATACACCAGGGCTGCCCTTTTGCAGTGATGCTCAGGACAATCTCCCAAACTGCCCAGTGTGGCCTCAGCTCAAAACAGTTTGGTCCAAGAGCTCAGCCTGTGTAACAAAACTTTTTACATCTGAACAGCTTTCCATTGCAGGTATAGCTTGATGACGCAGATTAATAAAGTAGGTGCTACAACTACTTGGACAGATGACTTTTCTTGGAAGCAAAATCTTTTTCAGGACTGTTTTGCATTCATAGGAACAAAATGTATTATTTAAAAATATTAGCTGGTTCTCTGCCTGACAGGCTTGGTTGAATTTAGACAAGTCAGACATTGGCCAAGAAACTCATTTTACCTCTTGAGTAGTAAATAGAAATCCTAGGTGTGTCTCAGAGCAGAAACACCACAGAGCAAGGAATCAGGAGCACAGTGAGAAGCACCTTGCACTCAGTTGTCTTCTGATTCATGGGAGTAGGCTCAGCCAGTGGTATGCTTGCCAACAGCAAAGCCCTTGATAAAGCAATGTGCAGGTCAACCTACATCCAAAGAAAATGGCTACAACACAGCAGAAAAGCACATATTGTGCGTACAAAGGTTCTCTGTTCCATCTCCAGCTGCTTCAGCTAAAAGGAGTAGGTAAATGGTGATGGAAAAGACCCCTCTCTGCCTAAGAACCTGGAGCATTCCTGGAAGTCAGAGAAAGTAAGGACGGCCTAGATTGACAAATAGCTTGACCTGATAAAAAGGCAGCTTCTGATATACAAGTCTTGAAAACATCTAGACTGAAACATCAAACACAGATTTACATCAATTTAAAATATTAAACCAACTGTTCTCCATAAAAGCAACCCCTACAAGTTTTATGAATGGTAGAGATCTCATTGCTATGTTCTGTAAAATAAGGCATCACAACGGAAATGGATTTGCCTTTTGCATTTGACAGAGTGAGCTCTGGCCCATGAGAACATATGCCACAATAGATTTGTCCAAATCTTTAACAGGTCAAAAGATGCTGTTTCTGTTGCAACAGGGCTATCCCTCTGGAAATTCGCTCCACACACAGTTAAGGCCTTGCTTCTTCAGTTTATACATAGAAAGCCTTCTCTAAAAGACTTTGAAAGCTAATTTTTAACTAGAAAAACACATAGGTACTACCCTTCTTTTTCTGAGTAGAACCTAACAAAGCAGGGGAAACATGTTAAATGAAGCAGATGGAAGTAGGAAGCACCAGCTTCACTCGAATTTGGGTAGAATGCAGCAGCAGCTGACTTTAAAGCAAGAGAATCCAACCTGAAGTTCTCCACAGATAGCAAATATTAGCATTGTATTAGGTCTACATCTTGACATTCCCACCTTTATTTCATGCTTGCTTGCTCACCAGTGCAAAGAATGCTATTAAAAGTACTTTAGAAACTGGTTTAACTAGAATCCAATGTGGCTTGCTTTAGAAACAAAGAATGCTACCTTCTGTGTTCTCCGATCCACACCCCCACACATGCTTTTAGCACAAGAGAGCAAAATTCCACATGCCTTTTTTACACTTCCCCTGTTATAAAACATTTAAAAAAAAATCAGTCACCAGGTCTTGAGAATCCTGTTCAGTATCTGAACCCCCAGCATCTCCCAAAAGAATTAAATCCTTTCTTTCACCTATTTGTTTGGCCCCAAGCAAGGAATAAAAGATTCATCCTCAAAAAAATTAGTACTTGGGAAAATAATGAGCACAGATCACAGGTGGCCACTTTCCACTGACAAACTGCTCATCGCATCAGAGCAACAACAAAACCTACCTAAAAGTGTAGTAAAAACCTCCAAGCTGTCAAAGACTTTCCCTCTGGGGGCATAAACTACAATATTTGTTCATCATACAAATATTCTTTTCATTTTTTGTAAAGGAATACATAAAAAACAGAATTGCCAAGTGGAACCCTGGAGGGAGAGAATGTACACACAAGAGAGTGCAAGCAGTTTGAGGATTTCACTAAACTTTAAGCAATTTTTAGCAGGAATGTAGACAAATTATCTAAGCATTGCCTTGGTTTGCACTGCACCAGGGCAATATTGCATTGGTTACCTGTAGACTGTAAAATAAAGAACTACATATGACCCAACAAACATCACACCTGAAGTGCAGTTCCCAACCTAAGAACAGCAGAATTAATCGAGAACAGAACGAGGTGCTGAAGGAAATAATCAGGATATAAGACCACATAAGAGGAGGCAGATCTTTTCAGTAAAAGAAGCAAGGGGAAGGGACTAGTAGGCAACTGGCACAGTGGGCTTCATTCGACCACCATATCGTCCTCCCTCATTATGTAACTCAACCCTGTTTGCCTACAAAAATGGAGCCTCCAGGGGCTCTTTAAGCCTCTCACCCAAACCTTGGCAGACCCCTCCACTGCTCACTCTCCCACATGCGCAAAAAGGGCAGTGTGTGGGATTGAGGAGAAAGGTGAGGAGAAAGGTTCTCCTTGGGCTTCCACCACTACTGAGCAATGGCTGGAAAAGCCTGAGGCGTCTGCTGCCTGTGCTTCAGCCTGCACAGGATGGCAACGACGGCTTGGCGGCCTCTGGCAAGTGCCTGCAGAAGGGACAATAGTCCTCCCCTGTCCTCCACCAAGGCGGGAACTCAGGAGTCAAGCAAGGGTTCATCCCTGACAGCTCACAGGACTCTGAAAACAATCTGAATGCCTCCAAAGCACAGCAGGATGGGGGCCCAGCCACTCCCGGGCAAGCTTGGCGGGCATGACAGATTTCTTGTGGAGGTTCTTAAGTGGAAACAGTGCCATAGGCCTTCCAGCTCTCGTTTCAGTGTAAATACGAGCCCAGTTAAAAAAAGGGCCACTGAGCAAGAGCACCTCTTAGTACTCGCTCCTTATTCAGCAACAAGCAGTTAAGCCGTTGACTCTGCCTGTTAAGTCCAAAAAAACACTGCTCGTTTTGTAAACAATACTCCAGTTTGTATGGCACAGTAGTCCACTATGATTTATGTAACTCCTGAACAGGCCATGGGTTCTGCAAGGCTTGTTCAATCCCTATATAAGCTATTCTCACCAGGTTTGCTCAACACAAACCCCCCCGGGATGGGTTGCATCTGCACAACAGCACCCAGTGATACACAGCGCATCATGGCTTAAATAATGTGCATTATAAAAACCAGGTGAGAAAGAAGTTCTAGTCACTTGGGGAGGTTAGAGAAACCTGTTGTTGATTTTAAGTCTGAGGTCTGCTGATGCTTTCCAAATGTCTAGGATGGCACAAAAAGGTGGGCCATGACGGGTAGCCTGACTTCAATTCTCAATATATCTGTCCCAGCAACAGATGTGCAAAGCATATTGTGGCAAATTTCCCCATAAACACAAGACCAAAAAGATCAAGTCAAAGCCTCCAGAATGTTTTGAGATCCCCGAGACTGCAACCCCCAAGTGAATGTGATCTTTTTTTAAAAACAGGCATGCAGAAAACACGGAAGCTTCCTAAATAAATAATAAAAAATAAAAGCTGAGAAGAGTCAGCAAATATTAGGGAAGCACCCCGCATTCCTGAATACTCTTTATTATAGGCTTACGCTGCCTTTCCTTGAAGGCGCTCAGGGGTGCTGCCTGGTGTCCTTGACATGCGCTCACCCTTGGGGAAACTGCTGGGCCTCCAGTTGATGGCTACATTCGGTTGCTGCAGAGTGGCCTGCAGAGCAGGTAGAGCAATAATCCCCTTGCCCTGTTTTGAGGTAACAACAACAACAACACAGTTCCTCTTCTAGGGGTCTCACGAAAGCAAAATTATAACTTGGGAGCCCAGGCCGAGCCTTCATAGTTAATGAGAGGAGCCAGTGGACTGATATGGAGGATTAAGTTTCCAGAACAAAGGCTTGTTGGAGCTCGTTATTATAATACCCATCACAAATCAGGTTCCAGTGAAAACTCACACACACATCTGCATACATTCCACTACTGACCTATTTCTTGGCAAGGCCATATCTTACAGTGGTCTCTCTATTAATAACACGCTGATCAAAAAGGCAAAAAGAGAGAAGCACAACAGAAAACAAGAAGGATTGTGAACTTGAAGCCAAAGGAATCTGGTTACTAGAGAAGCACTGATGGAATTTCATTAGAAGATTAGTTAATATTTGTCATACATTGCCAAGGGCCGTAGAAAAAGAATCAACGTACATTTGAAGAGATGCCAGGAATGCTTGGAAGTTAAGAAATATAACAGGGCATAAAAGCTAGCTAAAGTAGAAGACCAGTATTTTCATACTTCGTGTTTCTGCAGACGAGGGGTGAAGGCAAAACACTGGTGATCACCAGCTAACGACTGGCAGCTCACCTAATGCCTGCCGGAGTGGGACCTTAAGGGGGCTGGATTTGTCTTCCAGGGATGGGGCTTTCCCACACAGCCATTGTGACGAGTGGTTGCTTATGGCTTTGTCCTCCATCACTTCTTCCAGCCACCTTTTAAAGTCGCTCAAGTTAGTAACCATTGCAAATCTTGCAGCGGCAAATGCCATAACCAGACTACCTATGGTGTAAAGAAGTGCTTCCATTTATCTGTCACAAATGTCCAACCAGTCAGTGAATCACACCCTTTGCAGTTTGATAAAGGTTTGAAAGTCAAGTTTCCATTACTGTTCTTGAGTGAAAGAGCGTTGGTATTTAATTATAAGCAGAAGGTGGCTTTGCATCCCGTTTTAGAGCCAAGTATCAAAAACCTACTTTCAAATTTCTGCTGAGGCATGAAGCCCACTGGGTGACCTTGGGCACATGGTTATTTTTCCGCCTAAATATGGATACAAATGTGGTAAGCGCTCTTAATTCATAGTGGAAGACAGAGATCCAAGACACCAGTCCCAAGATCATCATGCCTGGAAACCAGTGATGTTTTTGAGGGGGGGGGGAGCGCAGACTCTTGAGAACTACAGCAAGCAGCTAATTTCAGAGAACCGCACAAACCCATGGGGCCAACAAGATTAAAACCTGGAAACGGGTGACAGACATTCCCGCTCAGCCATTTAACAAGTGATTCCCTTATCCTGCCTTTCTCTGTAAAATAAAGAAACTTGAGGGGAGGGCTGATGAAAGAGCACTTGGTGGAGTGAAACAAACTACACAAATGAGAGAAGGCATTTATTGCATCATGTGCAAACCTTGGTCACTCTAGGAACATAGGAAGCTGTCTCACACCAAGCCAGACTATTTCCCCATCTAAACAGGGATTCTCTGAATGACAGCACCTCTGCAATCTTAGGAAGGGTCTTTCCCAGTGCTTGGTGCTTTTACTGGAGATTCGGCTGGGAAGCCTGTGCACCCAAAAATATGTTTTCTACCACCCTCCTCTTAACCTTCCTCATTCTCAAGTTGCTGTTTCAGTGAGTATCCGCCATATGCTGGCCAATGTCTTGGGATTATGGAGAGTTATAGCCCAAAACAAGATGCAACTGGACAGCCATCTGAGAGGGATGGTTTAGCCTGGAGTTCTGCACTGAGCAGGGGTTTGAACCTGATGGCTTCTGATATTATGAAAACATTTAAAGGACGGTGAGTGCGAAGACTGCTCTAGTTCCTGCATAAACCCCCTTCTGCCTGGACACTGGCTAAACTGTCAGACCTACATTTTCACCCTTTAATGCTCTTCACGCATTTTAGCTCTCCCTAGTAATCACTTCTCCAACCACTCCCAAAAGAACCAGTTTAACTTCTGACACAGAAATACTTAAGGCAGACCCATTTGCTTTGGAAAGTTCTAAATAATGGCAGGACTAGCGAGGACGGAAGGAGAGGGACAGGCAGCATTACCTGAACTGGGAGCCTAGAGGTTACAGTTCTGACCTAAAAGCCAGATCATTAAAAAAAAAAGGGGCAGAGGAAGTGTGTGGTTGCCAACGGATTTGGGTTTGTCTTCCATTCACCTTGCAAGGTTTCTCTAACCTTATGATAGAAAAAAATGAAACCATATTTCCCATGTAAAAAAGCACCAATAGGAGCAGGGAGGGCTGCATTTCTCTGTAGGCAAGCATGGCCCCAACTATGAGTGAGTGAACAATAAGATCCCCACCCTAGTCATTGTGTGGGTTCCTCCCTCTGCTTCCTTCAGTCCTGAACAGCTAATATATCAGCAAGGCTGTTTACCATCCACAACAGGTCATTAAAAGCAAAAAACCAACCTAGCAAATAAATTACAGGGCAAACACCAGGGACAAAACAAGAAGTCACTTGTTTTTCAATCAGATTTTTTGAATCCATAACTATATGGATTCATTTCCCCTTCATCTGACAAAAGCAGTCTGTACACACAAAAACATACCAAAAGGAGTATTGTGAACCACATTAAGCACCTGGCTGAATTCAGAATTGTTAGCAACAGGAATTTTATATATATATCATAATTCTACAATTCAGTCAAATACAGATTAGCTTGTTGCAGAACATAATACATTTCAGGTTGTTTTTTTGTTAAACATCACCAAGGCAAACTATGTCCTGAGTACATTTTCAAAACCAGAGGCCAATGTTCATCAGTTGCAACATAAATCACAATGGGCTGCACATTTCACACTAAAAACTCGTATCAGAAAATAACCCACGCAGATGTGCACACACACAAGGGGGGGATACATACTAACCGTAAAATGCCATACAATGCCCAGAAGTGCAACTGCTCATAAGCAAAAGCAGTCAAAGTAAAAGCAACAGCAAGTCAATGTTCAAAAATAAAGCAAACTCAACCACATGCTTCACTGAATGAATGAATGAATGAATCATTTTGTTTTCCTACAGCCCAACTTCTCTAACAGTTTTCAGCAGTTGAACTTCTGTATTTTTCCTGCCCACTCTTTTCCGCAAATGTCTTCCAAACTTTTGAAAGAGAGGGTGTGTTAAGATGCTTACTATACAAGTCAAAAACAAAAATGTAATGCCAGTTGATTGCTTGCACTGATACGGATTTGTCTTTCAAATGTATATCCTTTCATCCATGTTAAACACACATCCCTTAATGCAATCAGAGGTCATCACACAATTCATTCACAAAATGGGGCACTGTTTAAACCCAGCCCTGATCAACATTACGATGGGGGCGGGGGGGGGAGGGAGACTCTCATAATACATATACCAACACAGTAATTATTAACCAAAACAGTTCATGCAGGGAAAAATTAAAAGACAATTAAGGGGGAAAGCCCTATTAAGTCTGAGATTATTGTGGCCAGAAACAGAGCAGTTCCTTTCCACCACCTCACTCCAAAACTACAAGTCTTTCATATACTACAACCATATGCATGAGATAAATGTTGCCTTTATACCTTTTCTCCCATTCATATCACCACTTTATTTGATAAATCTTTAAATGACAAATCTAGTCGTAACAGAAAGCCCATAGTGCAAATGTAACAAATGAGAAACCTTTTTAGAATTTCAGCCACATGGAATCCCCCATATTCATCCAAGAGGCATCAGAATACCATAGTGGTTTTGATTCATAACAGATAAAAATAGAAATTCCCCCCCCCCGACACCCCATGGAGGGAAAGGTATGGGGTGGGGGACCAAAGATATCAAATTTAAGTGATTTGCACTGATCCTTTAATACCGTACACAGGAACAAAAGCTTCTGTTTGCAGATCCAAAATTAAGTCACATGTGAAAACCACACCAGACGTTTGAATGGGCCTTTTGCATTCCCCAACCAAAACATACACAAAAACCTTCTTTCGTCTTACTCTCCGCCATCCCTTCCTGCACAAATGAGGGCGGCGGGGGTGAAGGAAATGAATCATAAACAAAAGCAATCAAATGGATAACTTACTTACTTACCTTCCCCTCACGGATCACACCATCAGTAGGCTTTGTTTGGTGGTAGTGGGGGAGATTCCAAGCAAGGGCTAAAGGAGGAAGGAAAATGGGAACGGAAGTTGGGGTGGAAGAAAAGATAGAGGGTGTGAAGGTCAGGACTAAAGTAGGTGTGTATTGAGAGTGGTCTGGCAGGGGAGAGGAGGAAAGAAAAGGCTATGGAAGCTCTAGACAGCCACCCCCCCAAAAGGACTAAAGAGATTATGGAAGAGGGCAGAAATATAGAAAGGGGATTTTCTATTATGAATTGAAGCCGCAGAAAGGGGAGAGAGGAGACCGGCTCAGCTGGATTCTCTGATGCCTATGGAGTGGGATCGCTCAATATTTTAGCGGAGGGGGAGGCCCCGAAGAGGAGGGGGAAGAGGCTGCCGTGGGAGGAGACCAATGCACTCAGTCAGAGGAGGAGAAAGACGGGCAATGCGAGGAGGAGGAAACCAAGGGGCTGTGGGAGAAAGGCAGGGAGGTGGGTGAATAATGGAGAGGAAGGGGGAGGAATGATCCGGCCAGGCAAATGCACGCCCCCCTCCTCTCTCTCCTTGTGGTGAGACGTGTATGCAAAGAGGTGTGCGGGCAGAGAGACTCAGGCAAGCATCATCATAACAGCAGCAACAGCAGCAGCTTTCCCTCTTTTTGTGGTTTCCCTTCCTCCTCCTCCTCCTCCTCACACAACCAAAGAGACACCCAGCAACCACCCTCAGACAGGCCAGCGCCACATGCCAGTATCGCGCCTGCTCATTGGCCGCCAGACCCGGTGCGTGCGTGAGTGTGTACATATCTGTGTGCGGTGCTGGTGAAGAGGGGGAGGAGCCACCTCGTGACCCCGGCGAAGAAGCCGCGGCCAATCAGCGGGAAGGATGGAAGTTTTTTTTTTTTTTAAAGGGAGAAAGAAGTGGGAGGGGGCCTGGGATTGGGCGAGAGCGCGAGCGCGTGGTCTCGGCCCTCGCGGGCGTGACGGTTGGCGCGCTCGGCAATTAAGGGAGGGGGAGGGGATATGACGCTTCTATGTGGCCCCGCCCACCGGCGCAACTTGCCTCATTAGCCGCAGTATTAAGCTTCTACCACCCCCACCTGAAATCAGTTATACTGATTAATCTATTTGCCTGGGAATAAATTCCCTTTGAAGTGTGTAGTTTTTAAAGGTTTGCCGTTTTTAAAAGAAAAGAAAGCGTTAGCGGCTTTTAAATCACAAGGTGGTGGTGTAGTTACAGTGGAAGTAAGTGTAGTGGTTAGAGCCAGGACTCTGGAGATCCGGAATCGTGTCCCCACTCGACCATGAAGCTCACTGGGTGACTCTGAGTCAGTCACTGGCTCTGATCCTGACCTGCCTCACAGGGTTGTGAGAGGCAGTATGGAGCAGTGATTAGAGTGCTGGACTTTGCATTCAATTTTTCAGTTAGTTATGAAGCTTCCTGGGTGCCTTTGAGCCAGTCACTTACCGTTCACCTAGCCTTCCTTGCATGGGTGTAGTGAGGTTAAAATGGGAGAAACTCAAGTTGTTTGCTTGATCCTATTTCCCAATAAATAAAAATGTGGGGTGCAAAAGTTACAGTAGGCAAATTTCTATCCTACCTTTTTTCCTCCTGCTAGGAACAATAATGTTTCCCAATACAAAATAATGAAAATGACCAATAGTAAAACTGGAAATAGAAATAAAAAGTGGATGATGGAATAAATGTTCACACTAATGTTACAGAAAAAAAATGGAAAAACAGAGATAACATTCAATATAAACAAGTACAACAGAAAATCTGAAGTAAAATGAAAGGTGCTAAGCAATACAGAGGAAATCTAGAAAAGATCTGTGATACTTTTAAAGTGCAAGGCAAGGCATGCTGGGAATTGTAGGCTTTGTCTAAACTTGCATAGGATTGTATCCAAAAAGATCAAGGAAACTGAGCATATTTTAATATGCAGTAATGAATAATAACATAATAGGCAGTCAAAACACCTCTTATTCCTGTGATTCTTAACATGAGTTTCCATATAACAATAACCTTCACAGACTTCCAAAAAAAAAACCCCCACCCAGAAATAGATGCTATATTTAAAGTATTTGATATTTAAAGCATCTAACAGACTTCAAACAAGTTTCTTCCAGATCCCAGAAGGCTGTAGTTAATATACAAGGGACTAACAAGCCAGAATTATTAACATTTTAAAGCAAACCCTGTATTTGTGCTGGTAATATATTACTACTTTTTGCACCATTATATTATTATCTCACCTTTTTATTTCTTAGAGGAAACCCAACCCATCGTCCTCCTTATTCTACTTTATTCTCACCACAACCCTGTGAGGTAGGCTAGGCAACGTTTTGAATATGCAGCTCTGGCTATTGAGTGTTAAACTCTCCCACAACCCTTGGTTTTTTGGGGGGGCTATTTAATTGTCACTGCTCTGTATACTTTACTGTTGGCTTGTTTTTTAATTACGGTTTTTACCCTCTTTTAATTTTCTCATAAGGAAAGGTGGCATGTATATAGAGAGAAATATGTGGCTTTTCAGTCTTATAAAATTTATGAAGGCTACAGTCTTACTTAAGGCTTTTATGAACCATTTGATTAGCAACAGCTCTCAGAACAGTGAACGATTTAAAGAATTGTGTAAAAATTGTACATGCTTTAACTGGGGATAAGCTCAATGAATGGTATTGCACTAAGCTAAAATACATAGGTTTGCACTGAATGTCTTTCCCACACTAGAGACATTCAAAAAGAAATTGGACAGCTATCTGAGTGGGAAGATGTCCTGCAACAGCAGGGGGTGGACTGGATGACCTCCATGGCCCCTTCCAACTCTATGATTCTATATGTAGGGGACTAATGGGATTTAAATGGAGAATGCGCATGAACAACAGTACACTCACCCGGAATGGTGCAGAAAATTTCTGCTGTGAGCCGCCCCGAGGCTTCGGCAAGGGGCGGCATAGAAATGTTTCAATCAATCAATCAATCAATCGTGTCCAAATCAATGACATTTGAGATTGTACATACTGCCTGCCAATATGAATAGTCCCCATAGCAGAGCATCTGTGAACTAATTGGAGACACCATGTGCTTTGCACGTAAGGCAGGCAGAGACTTCAGACTTGACATGTACGTTGACTGGTGAATTTGTACATTTTCTGACTCAGCCATTGCCCAGGGGTGCATATTCTTGGAAGCTTATAAACGTTAAATAAGCAATGTGCAAAATTTGCAGTCCGTCCGTGCGCATTCTTCACCCTGTCATGTGAATATGGAATAGGGGCATAGCTGAGTGACAGAGCATGTGCAAAGTTTCCAGGTTTCATCCTTGTCGAGTTTGGTGGAGCTGGGGCAAAGTCCTGCCTGAATCCTTACAAAACTGCTGTGGATCTGTATATACCAAGGTATATACCCCTGATGGTTCAGGTTTGGCCCTCCAGGGGCTCTGGAATGGTCAATGCTTTTCTAGCTTTCCCCTATTTTAAAAGGCCAAACTGCCTCACTTAAGATGTAGTTGCTAAAGGATTTGGGGGTTTGCCCCAGCTGCACCCATCTCTGAGGAAACTGGAAATAGGCTTTGCACGGAAGGCAGAGTTTATAGTCAGCTGGCGGAACCAATAGCCTTTTCCTTTGTGTGCTTTCTCTACTGAACTCTGCTCATTTTAAGCACACCTTATGTAAGTCTGCACTAAGTGTACATGCATACCTGAGAAGACAACAGCTAAGTGAGAGCCGCTACCCATACCAGCCATAACCCCGCATTCAGGAACCAAGAAAGCACAAAAGCCATCTTGTCCCCATCCCATTAAATAAAACAGAGCATCGAAGATGTATTCTGCAATCAGGAAATTGCAACTCAGCCTCTGATCATGATGGATGAGTCATGGCCTTTCCTTGTGCTCTGAAAAAGCAGAATGCAAGGCTAATTAAGCAGGCAAATGTCAATATGGTGATTAGCTCACTGTATAATATTCTGATTGGCTTTTACAGATGACCTTCCTCCGCTCCCCTACAATCCGGGCTGGTATGCCCTTTTTTTCCTCTATAATGTCCTTTTTAGAGACTCAAGCTGAGTAACATGTCTTATGTACAAATATTACACTGGGAAGCTTACCTTAGATCCTAACCGATTCTCCCTTCAACAGCATCTTTCTGCGTCTGCATGCCAACCCACCCGTAAAAAGCACTTTCCCTAGGGGATTCCTTCCCCAGGCAGTTCCTCCCACGACAACAGATCTGGAATTTGTTCCAGATTCATCCCATTTATCTATACATTCAAGAGGTGAATTTGCACGTCATGCCAAGAGTCGGGCACCAACATGTGGGTTCTTCCCAGGACTGCATCCACTTTCAGCATTTTCCCGAGCTGTTAAAGGGGTTCTTGGGTACTGATCCTGCCCAGGCAGGGTGATGTGTGGGCTACAGTGCTGGATCCAAGTGCAGGCACCTACTCACTGGGTGACCTGGGCTGGAAAACAGCCACCCTCCTGACTTTGGAGGCATTTTCTTGTTTGCTACTCGGCTCCAACTTCTTGTAATTTTGCAACAAGGCTTGCAATTGCAGCTTTACTACTTTGAATTCATCTGGGTATCACCACCATCACTACCATGCAGATCTTGGATGGTGTTTGTAGTTCCTGCCTTTGCAAAGGGTTGAAATGCTTCTCCTAAATCTATGCAGTGCAGGAGTCAAGAGTGCTGGACTCCAATTCGCTGGTCTTACTTGGAAGTGAAGGTCACGGAGTGTCATTGGGTCAACCATATTCCCAGCCTAACCTACCTTACAGGGTTGTTGTGCAGATAAAATGAAGAGGATTTAGTCATCCCCAGATTCCTTACATGAAAAATGGTGGGTTTTACATGTCACCAATTAAAACAAAGCTTTGTTACTGGCAATAAGAGCTTTAAACTAAAATATCCTGGTATTCGGGGGCTTTTGATCCCATCCCCAACACCTTGAACCCTCCCCGCAACCTGAATGCAACAAGAACTTCTCCAAAATAATTCAGCCTGCAGCCCGAGACCCTGCACTCCTGCTCTAAGTGTACAAAATTATATTAAAATAATTCTCTCAGGGTTTGATGAAACATATTGGTTATGTTCCTGGTTTCCTTCCTTCCTTCCTGTCCCATTCCAGGAACAGCGAAACACCCGGCCTATGGTCCATGCCAATTTGCTGCATTGAGGCGACTTAGAAGGCTGAGCCTCAGTAACTGCCTCAAATTCACCCAGGGAGCTCAATCGCACTGACCAAGAAGTCCCAATTCTACTTGGGCACCATTTCCCAATCACATACCCACTGCATCGACTTGTTCTCTAAATACACAGCTATGTATATGAAGATTTTACACATGGAAGGAAATATTCTTAGTAGCAGGGCACTGCATTTCAGTTTGCAGTGAAGCATGGGGATTTCATGCGGTTCTTTGGCCAAGCACAAGCTGCTGGGCAAGGTCACTTTTACCTTTGGGAGTTCTTGCTATACCAGACAAAGCCCACAAGAGGGCAGCGCACACATTTCTAATCCAATAGCATGTGTAATGGCAAACACGGGCCAATGTGCATTTTTAGGTACCTACTGCTTCATCAACTTTACAAGTGATGGGTAGATTTTTTGAAATGCTGAAATTGCAACCATATGGGGAGAAAGGCTGCTATCAAACTCTTAAAAATTTATTCCTCCAACCAGACTAGTCATATGGGGAAATTAAGGAAATGCCTTCCCTCTATGCCTCAAAACATTTAATTTTCACCATTGGCAGATTCCTGACTGTTCCTCTAAGCCCACAGAAAATCAAATTTGCCCAAAAGTGACTTTGGGAGTTGGTAGAACTGCAAAACTGGAGCATAACAGAAAGCATTCCTCTCAGATTCAGCTGTCCACTCCATCAAAACATTAGTCAGTTCTGTGATTACTAAGTAGTGAACACAGAAGTGGCATGTTCTCCTGGTTACATCTCCCATCAGCCCCAGCCAGGACTGCCACCAGTCAGAAATTAAGCAAGCTGCAGTTCAAAAGAGCTGGTGAGCACCAAGTTGACGTTCTTTAAGCTACAGGACCACTCCAAGATGCTTCCACCGAAGAAAAAGCATCAATTTTTAAAGAAACCAGCCACACAATCTTATGACCACCAGACACTAAGCAATGAAAGGACTTTTGGAGGCTCAGCTAGAAGGCCATATGTAAGTAAGGACTGCCCCACTGAATTGTATCCCAAAATATCTGTTCTTTTCTGCTATCTCCTATCCAGTGATTTGCTGTGTTTGGCAAGAACAGTTGTTCTCTGAAATGTTATCAGAAGACGGCAACTGGCACTGTTTTGTCTTCCGGCTAAAAGTACTCCTGTCCGTCTCTCGCAAACCGTGCCTTTTGTGGCTGCCTCCACCACAAGGGGGAAAAAAACTTTCCACACGGGCCCCACTCCATTCTTTCCAAAAAAATACACTCCCCAACCCCACCATGGAAGCTCCCCATTAACAACAACTGCAGACCAGGCTGTTTCTCTGGTTTTTATTGACCTCATGTGAGAACTACTATTTTTTCTGTTTGCAGGTACCTCAGGCCACACCGCAAGTTACACAGCCTCCGCACACTATGTAGGGAAACGGTAGGGGGAAGAGAAGAGAGGAGGAGGAGTAGAAACTCGCTTTCCTCAGTTAGGAATGCCCCCCCCCCCCACCACCAAGTGGCCGTAGTGTTACAGCTGAACGCCAGGATGTTTGTCCTCCTTTTTAAAGCACTCACCAAGGTTTGGTGGAGAAGGGAAGGCACTGTTCCCAAATGGGAGAAGACAAGCCCTTTGGAAAGCAACAAATTGGGAGTCAGGGATATAGGTAGGAGAGAAGGAGAAACGGAGGGGTTAGGGTTAGACAAGGGACTCGTAGCAGCCTAGGAAGAGAGACCTGCAAAACCCAGTGGGTTCCATCAGCTGCCCTTTTGTTTTGTAGTACATAAGCACTGCGGGGTTTTATTTTTCTCTAATTAGGTGACTAGTGCTTCCAACTGCAACCGGGGGGGGCAGGGGGGAGAAGCCAAAATGCTTTATTTGACACGAGGGTTCCTGAAGTTCCGGCCAGCAAAGCGGGCCTTGCTTCCCAGCTCCTCTTCAATCCTAAAGAAAGGCAGGACAGGGAAACGGGAGAGGAGAGAGAGAAACCAGCTGGAATAAGAGGCAAGTATTACCAGGAGAGGGCAAATAACCTGTTTTTGAAAGAAATTCAGGCTGGAAAATGCTGGAGGGTCAGCACATTTTCATGGCTAGGCTTGGTGGTGGCTCTGCAGGTGTCACGAAGGCCTTCCTCGTTAACACTGCAGGGTAGGGAGGGTGACACAAAGCAGGCCACAAGATCTGGCGAGCCACAAATTGCCCAAGCCTGAAGCTCGAATCTGTTGTGTCTAATGCACTACACACTAATGGCAAACGCAATTCGCTGGCTGTGAAACAGCGCCCTGCTCAAGAGAGAGGCGTCAGACCTCGGGGGATCAACAATTTCAAGGAAAAATCCAGAGGGGAAAACCCTGCACTGGCCAATCCCCGCCTCCCCCCCCACACACACACACACACGCCCAATGAGAACAGAATATACAGCATGCTGATTTACTGTTGGGAGTTAGAGGCAAACGGGGAAATTCATGAAAAAGGTCATGACTAGCTCCTTGAGCCCCAACATTTAGTCCCAGCTTCCACATTTAGGCAAATCTATTATGCACAGAAGCCATGGGGAAAAACCATTGTGCAATCAGGCCGTCTGATCTAGGCCTCTGTGTGGTGTGCGGAGTGGCTAACCAGCTGCTTATGGGAAATCGAAGAGCAGGAGGGGGAGGAGGCAAGGGCACTCTCCCACCCAGGTTCCCCAGATGCTGGAGCACAGGGGCATGCAGCCTTGGAGGAAGGTAGCACAGCCTAGCAGCCACTGATGGCCTTCTCCTCCATGAACTGGCCCAAATTCTCCTCTAAGGCCACCCAAACGGGCAGCCCTCTGTCCTCCATCCTGGCACAGTCAATTCCACAATTTAAATGAAATCCCTGTGTGGAGGAACGCCAGTGCGACTAACAGGCAAGGGGGCCAACAGTCCGCCATTCCACCTTCTCCGCAACCAAGCCCTTTTTCCTTTACATTCAGCATTTATAGCATTTTATGCTGCCCCTTCACCAGAGGCTCCCAAGACATCTTGCAGTTGCAAAGCCATGACCTTAAAAGAAAGGAGACTGGGAGGACAAACGAAGAAAAGCAATCTGAGGCACTAGATTTTTAAACAGACACAGAGACATGCATACCACTCACAAACAAAAAACCAAACAGAAACCCACTGTGAAAAAAATGCCAATTGGTTCTGAAATACAAAGCACTATTTGCGACGGCAGAATTAAAACTTAAAATATACGATACAGCACAACCGTCATTTAAGGCCGAGTTCTAATAAATGTTCGCATCTGGCAATATTCAGGCAGAGCATGCATGCCTACGGTTTAGACAGATTCATAGAAACTGAGAAATGCAAGCAAGGAGCAGGTTAGCAGCTAATTCTGGCTAGCACATTTAATTATGCGCTACTTACCTCAGAAGCTGGTTATATTTGGCTAGACGTTCAGATCGGCAGGGAGCACCTGTCTTGATCTGGAACGAGAAAAAGCCCAAACCGTGAGAAAACAAAGCCCATGTTTCCCTTTGGCATGTCCAAAGTTCTCCCGCCTTGGACAACAAGAACAAGGTGCAGGGCATTCCAAGGCAAGATGCTCCGCAGGGGACCACATACCTGTCCAGTGTTCAGCCCAACCACCAGGTCCGCAATGAAGGTGTCTTCGGTCTCCCCAGAGCGATGGCTCACCATCACACCCCAACCGTTGGACTGGGCCAACTTGCAGCTGAAACAGGAAGAGAAACTTGAGCGCTGCCAGCACCGATTAGGACTCGCACCGAGAGCAGCCCCAATGCAGCCCTTCTTTCCTTCGCATGCTGGCTTGGAAAATGCAGTGCCTCCTCCTCTGTCTGAACCCCATAACAAATCTGAGAAGGAGCTTAGCTGGAGAGTCCATGCCCAGCTCAAAGTCTTTCCCGTGCAACTCCTTGTGCATGAATGGGCCTGTCATTCTGCAGACAATACCAGCTTGTTATCCCCTCAATGGACAAGGGAACGGGGGGGGGGGGGGGGCCCCGGGGGGGGGCACTCTTGAGGGTGGCTCCCCCCATGCTGTTTGTTGAATCCCCTCCCAAAAAGATGCAATTAGCTCCCACTGTGGATGCCGGCTAACTCAATCTGAAGACCCTGTTACCTTCAAAGGATTTTGGTTCCTGGCCTTTTGGGTTCTGGTGTTTCAGTTAGAATATTGTCATTGCGTTTTAAATTGCTTTAGCTGCTCTGTGCCCCTCATGGAGGAAGGGCAGGAAATGGGCATTGCGAATGCAAAATTAACAGAAGCGAGTGCCCTCCCAGCATCCCTGACCACTGGCATGCTGGCTGAAGCTTAAGTCCCACACAGCCAGAAGGCACGGGCCTGAGAAGTCTGCTTCAAAACAGTGCCCCTGCTCCATTTCAACCCGTTTTCAATGCTTCTCCCCACTGCAGAGGGAGCAAAGACTTACGCCTGGAGGGACTCCGTGACCGAGCCGATCTGGTTCACTTTGAGCAGCAGACAGTTGCAGGCCTTCTCTTCAACAGCTTTGGCAATCCGCTTGGGGTTGGTCACCGTCAGGTCGTCACCCACCACCTGGATTCCTGCGGTGGCAGTAAACTTCTTCCAAGCAGCCCAGTCATCTTGGTCAAACGGATCCTCAATGGAAACCACTGAGAGGGGACAGAGGGAGGGAAAGGTGGATCATCAACTCACCGGACGAGAAAGGAGGTGGCTACTCCTTCCCTCAAGCTAAGGGGGCCTGGAAACCAAATTCTAAAGGAAGCAGCCTGGAGAAGGTCAGAGGGAAATGTAACAGCGCAGTGACCCCCAACCTTTTAAGGCTGGACATCCACATGTTGGGCATGTCGTGAGCGGAGCCGGCTGGTGCCGGAGGTCAGACTAGATGGCCCAGGAGACCCCTTCTGACTCGCTCTGTTTCTATGTTTCTAAGGCACCAGGGACTGGTTTCATGGAAGACATTTCTTCCATGGACCGGGGGGGTGAGGAGGAGGAATGGTTTGGGGATGAGTCAAGCACATTGCACTGGTGCCTCATACTTCGAACTTAATTTGTTTCAGGAGACCATTTGAACTCTGCATCGTTAGAAGTCCGAATCAATTTTCCCTATCAGTAATAAGAAGTTAATTGTATTTAACCATGGGCCACTACAAATTTACAAGGCAAAACATCAGATTAGCACATAAAACCATAAATCAAGTCTATCAAAACATAGTACAAAAAGACCAAGGCGTAATTCAGGGCGGTGTCCCTTCAAAACCTCAGTAGCTCTTATCTTTTTATAGCTGCTGAGAGCAAAAGGAAAAACTCTGAGACACATAGGCATCAGCCTCTGATAACAAGAACACTAATTTCTCAGAATCAGAGTAAGCATTACAAGGGGCTAGCATACTAATCATTTTTTTCCCTCTGGGTTCACAGTATGAAGAACAGTAAAGAACATAATGCCATAGATTCTCCACTTGAGGTGATCCACAGATAAGACAATCACTGCTCCATTGGAATATGAGTATAATGACTGGATAGGAGAGCTGTATACATGGTTTCAAAACAAAGGGCTGTAAAGGCCACCCTAAGGCTATAATTAGGGATGCTAACTAAGTAATTAGATCTTCAATAGTCACATTTGATTAGTTTAAACCAAGGAGCAACCTTGGAATGCAGAACTGAAAGTCGGTCAACTGGCATCTGAACAATATATCCAGTCCCTCAGATGAGGGGAATCGTCAACTGTAGCCTCTATTAAGGAACCTGAGTCATTTAGGGTCTTTTCATAATAGCAAATTGAATGATTTATGCCTCAAAGAATTGCGGATGGAGGAGCTGCTCTAGTTCCAATGCTTTATTACAGCAAAGTGTACAAGCGCCCCATGTTTCTGCTCCCAACAGAGCAGCTGAGGTACCTCCAGGAAGGGCAGGTGTAAGCCTCAGAAAAGTATTTTGAATCTCCTCCAAACAAGACAGTATATTCTCCTTCCATCCCCATGCTTCAATTCCATCTAATGAAAAGTGAACCCTACCCTAAACAATACCCATTTCGATTAATGAAAGGAATTAAGTTGTGAGGTTGTATGAGGTGTGATAAAAAGGCAAATGTTTAAGCAAAAATTTACAGGAAGAGACATTGCCAGGAATCCCCCAGGAAATGCTCCCCCTTGCTTTGAACACGTACCCCCATTGTTCTTTAGTTGTACTCAATTCAAGCCGAAAGGATTCAAGCCGAATGGACTCAAGGCAAGGTGAATCGATTCAAGGCCAGACCAATCGATCCAGGACATCAAGGCAGTGCGTCTTTTGCGGTCTGTGCGTGTGCCGACTTGGGCGCACAGCCCATGATCGTTTTCACCGCAACCACCTTTTTGCACCTCGCTCGCGGTTTCAGCATAGCAGCATGGTTCGAACTGCGGAGCGATCTTATTGTGACTCCAATGTTCGAACTCGGGATCCTGCTGTGCAGCCCAATTCCTAACGGGCCACGGGCCAGAACTGGCCTGCAGCCGAGGGGCTGGAGACCCCTGCAATAGCTGCTTGCAGGACCCGAGAGGCTGCCCAGTAGAAGATGGGGCAGGCGTGTTCTCCGGTGCTCCCCAGCCAACACACGGAGATGGCACAGAAGCAGCTTCGAGCTCACCCTTAGGAGCAATTTCCTAACCATGCAAGCAGTGGAAAGGGCTGCTTCAGAAGACTGTGGGTTTCTGGAAGTATTTCTTATTTACACAGAGACGGCTTTCTACCAAGTAGTGCCTGCATTAAACAGGGGGCTGGACTAGATGATCACTCAAATCCCTTCCAAATCTATGTTTCTACCATTCCAGGAAGACCAGATATTACTAACTACTGCACTGGCATGGTGACTTCCCTTGACTCCACAGTCCAAAGCAGAGAAATCACTTATTCCCATTTTTCAGAAAGGAAAACTGACTGGTGATGTACTAGCTACTGCTGACTGCCACGAAGCCTTACACCCCGCCAAAAGGCATATCCTGTGCTCACCTGGGTAGTTCTTGATGAACTCCTTGTAGAGGTCAGACAGCTGGTCCGGTGAGATGTACCTGCTGGGGTCATCGGGGGACTTGAAATCCAGGTCGTATTTTCCATCACGATAGAACTCAGAAGCTGCCACATCCATTCCGATGACAATCTTGTCCGAATACCCGGCCTTGCTGATAGCTGTCTTGAGCAGCTCCAGGGCTGTGCAGAACGACAATAAATACAGCTATCAACAGAAAAATCACCAAAGCACTTGGCTTTTTTCCAGGCCTGTGCATTTTTTAAGTGAACTATCAATAAAATATGTATACTACATACACACACAAAAAGGAAAGTGTATGGGGTTGGTGTTTTTTGAAGCATTTCCCCTTTTCATTCTGAAACAGGTAAGTTCCTAGTTCTCATGAAATTCGACTGACGGCAGTTGTACTTTTATTCACCTTCCCACCTCTCCAGCAGTTACTGCTGTACACTAGCCTCACAAATACTTCATTAACAGAAACAAGGCATATTAGAGGGGGGAAACAAGGCCGCTGTGCTAGCCTTGCTGAAGACCACCTCCAGAAGCCTCCTCCTGCCTCAGCTTTCACCACTACCAGCCATTCCAGCAGGCTGTACAGAGGGAGGTAAGAGGGAAGGAAACAGCCACTCCACCAACCTGCTGACTTTTTCCTCTTCCCTCCCCACTCCTTTTTCCTTACATGCCATGATTTTTCAATCTAAGCCTGCAGACTGCAAATATCTCATCGTTATTAATTCCATTTCTATACCACCTCTGTTTACATGCAAATAACAGGAGGCTTCTTGGCTGAGGAGTGGCTCCATTCAAAGCGGTTCTGCTGACGTGCCGTGCTCCCAAGTTACACAGACGCGCCTTTGGCTGGGGAGAGCTGGCTGCCACAGGCAGAGGCTTGCAGGAGAGACGGGGCAAGGAGCTGAGGAGGTGTGTTCACGCCTCAGAGGACAAGTGGCAGCTGCACCAGCCCGTCTATTTTCACTGTCAGTGCTCGGAGAGACACGATCCAGCTGGGCGGTTTTAAAAAAAGAATGCTATCACGCAACTTTCCACATTGCTCGAAAGCAATTCTTGTCCACCCCCCAAGAACAGGGCTGTTGTTAACTCAGTGCCTGAGAAGAGATCCTGGCAAGAGAGAAATTATCCCATGCTCTTTTCTCCTGGCTGTTGGACGTTTCAGGCGATCCTTTTGATCTTGGGAAACAAGGAAAAGCCCAGCAAGAAAACCCTGGCTCCTGGGATGCACGGACCTGGCTGCACAGAATGCTAATCCAGTTTGGGGTGTTGAATTGTGGACTGTCGCGATGTGCAAACTCCGCTATGCTAAAAAAAAATATGGTTTCTTGTCCACGAACAAGCCAGAAAAAGCAGTTAAGGGTTTACTGTTGGGTTCTGAACTCCAGGTGGTTTAAATAAGGGTTCATTTGTTACATGTGAACCCTACACTATGGGCTATGCAGCAGTTTGTTTTGCCTGGCTATAGAAATGGCGGCCAAGAGAAGTAAAAGAAAAAACATGCTAGTACTTCAGTGCTACAAAGTCATCTGGGATACAGGAAGGGCACAAACAGGAGAGGGAAACAACCAGCCCAGGGACAGAGAAGAATTTATGGTGGCATGCGGAGCTGCGGTCTGTGCACCTCAAAACAAAAGGATCTTGTGAATGGCACAAGAAGGGGCAAAGAGATTTCTGCCTTTCCTTTGGAGACTGCTTGTAACCTAGGTTTGTATTTCAATAACCAGTTACAAGGGCAGGAAAGTGCATTCTGAAAGACAGCCATGTTCCTAGTCCTCAAGGTGGCAACAAGCAGGCATTACACTTAGGCACAACCTCAGAAGCCAAGCAGGGACCATGGGCAGGATTCCCAGCAACCATGAGGACTGGTGAACTTCTGTGGCCTGCGTCAATTACGTCACAGCGAGCAGAAGACGAGCTACAAACAAGGTTTGGATCCCTTGCAAAACAAAACAAGAGACCCAGGCACGCCCACACCCTGCATGTACGAACGCGACGTGCGAAGTGGGCAGGACAGCTCCATTCGCCGGGCTCTCCCCTTGTACCTTCTTTGTTCTCCAAGATGTTGGGAGCAAAGCCGCCCTCGTCTCCCACGTTGGTGGCATCCTTCCCGTATTTCTCCTTGATTACGTTCTTCAGGTTGTGGTACACTTCGGCACCGATGCGCATCGCTTCCTTGAAGCTCTCGGCACCAACGGGGAGGATCATGAACTCCTGCATGGCCAGCTTGTTGCCGGCGTGAGACCCGCCGTTGATCACGTTGAAAGCCTGACGGGGGGGCAGAGACAAAAAGGAGAACAATGAGACACGTGGTGTCCCAGAAACACGGCCGAGCGATCGAGAAGAGGGACAGAGCGCTGGCCAGGCCGCGTGAAAAGTAAAAATCCAAGACAAACTTTACACTGCTACGTCCCAAGCTGGTCCTTTCCGTGGTGCCCTGCCATCCGTAAAGGGCTGCTACTGGCAGCAAAAATTGCTCCGTCCTTGCAGCATTTTTGCAAGAAGGCAAGGCACACCTTCCCGTTGTCCCTTGTTTCTTTGCAAAAAGACCAGACAGGTGAGCATTTGGGGCGGTCGCAGAGGAAAGCAGGGCCCCCTACAAGCCCCAGGGTATAATGCAGCACAGTGAGGCCCAGACGCTCCTCACCCCCTCCTAGCCCTGAAGATCTTCCCTCAACCCCACTACTAGGCGGATCCGTTTCGCCCGCTTCGTTTACACACTGCTCTTCCGTCAATCCACATTTGCGCAGGTTTTGGCAGAAGAGCCTGTGGGAAGATGGCAGCCCACGGTGCCGCGTGGGTTTATCTCGTCTGCAACCAGAAAGGGGCGATTACATCTTCAAGCATTACACGTGGCAAACGCTTCCATGCAGCGCTTCCTCGCCCCTTCGAGCAGCCCTCCTCTCTCAGTTCCCCGCAAGGAGAAAAGCAGCCTGTCAGGGAGAAAGGATCCAGAACAGTCCCACTCCTCACTGTGCTAGCTTCCTTCTCACAGAGGAGCTGCCTATCTTAATGCAGGGAAAGAGAAGAAACGGTGTGCTACCCGCAGTGGCTTCATCCCACTCGCTTTGCGGTCACTGCTTTATTTTGCAGTTGCGGTTCTGGTACGTGCACAGCTAGCTGGGCCCTTGGTCCCCCCAGCAAAGCTCTCCTTATGTTCTTACATCTTATTAAGGGGGGGTGGGGCCTTCAACTCCCCCTTCGAATGTGCCAGCCACAGCCGAAAACCCAGCAGGCCCAGGGGCAGGAGGCACTCGACCGATTCCCTTCACCTTGCGAACAGACCAGAATTTGCCTCCTGCAGGCACAGCAGGAGAAACTTACGGGGACCGGCAGGATGACGTCCTGGTTGCCAGCGAGGTCGGCAATGTGGCGATAGAGGGGGACCCCCTTTTCAGCAGCACCGGCCTTGCAAACAGCTAAGGAGACGCCCAGGATGGCGTTTGCACCAAACTTGGCTGCAACACAAGGAGAAAAAAAATGGGTTTCTTGCATGGAAAACATCCTGTTACAGTCCGGGCTGCCTGGGCTCACCCCCACAAGGTATGACCTAGCCCACTCCAGGGGTGCCAGTAGACAGAGAGCCCAAAACTTTCTGGTGGAGCAAATTCTTTAAGGTGCAGAGCCTCGGGCCAAACTGAGCCTTCCTGGGGTCCCCAGACAGACCCACCCCTTTTCTGGGAGCACCAATCAGGTAGCTTCCCCACTATCAGGTGATGTTTCTCCATTCTAAGAGGCTGAAATGCCTCTCCATCCCCTTTGCCTTTGGGACTCACCCACCCCTGCCATGTTGCCCCAAGTTCCACCCTGGGCTGACAGAGATACTGCTGATAGGTAACCCGTTTCGGATGAGTGCATGTGGGAATGGTGACTTCACCATTCTTCAGAAGAGATGCTTCCTTTCCCAAGCTCAGAAGAGACAATTTATCAGAAAGAGCCAAGAAATGCTTTTTCTAACATGGTACCCTCTCCAGAGGTTTTGCAACACCACACCCAGCAGGCCTAGCCAGCACTGCCAATGGGATAACAGGTTCCATGGTGCAAGGCATCCATCTGGAAGGTGAAAGTCTGCCACAAAACTGAGAACATGTGCCACAGATGCTCAGTCACGCCGGAGCAGTCCAAGTCTGGAATTCAATCTCTCCTCTTTCAGCCCAAGGGCTGGATTAAGTTCCAGAACTGGGCACATTCCAGAGGCAGTGCCAAAATACCAGCCTATTGAAGCTTAAAATCCTTGCTACCCACAACTCAAGAGGTGCCTTCAGAATGAGTGGAAAGCTGCACAAGAGCCAGTGAACTACCAAACCAGTTGGAATGGGCCTGGCCAGGTAAAGATAAATTTCGGGATAAAAATCAAATAAATAACTAAGCCGAGAGAGTCACGCCTGGCCTACTAGGCCCTGAAATCACAGCATCTATACCGATTTATTTCTGACAGGGCAGAGCTGGTGTTAAACAGAAAAGTGGCTGAGTCCAAACACTATTACTAGGTCCTTCAGAATCTGCCCTCCCCAACCAGGTTTTGCGTCTGCACACAGAAACCCTGGGATGAGGTCTCCAGCCGCCGTGAAGGGCAAAGGTGGTCTTCTCTACCAGCCCCAGACCGCCCACAAAAGGCTGCCCGGATTTACTCACATTTGTTCTCTGACCCATCCATCTCCAGCATCAACTTGTCTATCTTCTCTTGCTCCAGGACACTTACGTTCTGCAGGAGAGGAAAGAGAACCCCGACCCGACACAAGATGAGCCACCAGCACGATCCAAGAGGGGAAAACGCACAAGTGCCAATTCACAGAGAACACTCCCCCGCCTCTCCACCTAGGTCTGTTTTCAGCGGAAGATGCTGCCTTTTCAGCCTGATGCTTTGGACTTCCACGACCATCAGGCCGAGCCAACAGTTCGGGATGCTGGAGGTGCAATCCACATGGCCTGCAGGGCTCCAAGTTGCAGGAGGCTGGGCCACCCAACCCGCTTCCTCCGGGGCCACCGGGTTCTCCATCCAGCAGTGCACACACCGGAAGAGACTCTCCTGCCGCCAAAATTGAGATTTTTTGTGGGGAAGCTGGGTTCCATCCTAACTTGGTAGGAAGGCAGGCATTAAGCCGTTTTGGTAATGACGCAGTACCTCAGCTTGGGGCAGGATCAAGACGCTGCACGTAAAACTCAAGGATTAAACCAAACGGTCCGTAAAAGTTCTTCCCAGCTGCCACTGGCCAAGGCGCCCCGCAGTCTGGTGAACACAGAGGAGAATTAACGCACCTCTCCTAAACCTGGAGAAGATGGGGAGGGGGCTCTCCTTTACAGGACACCGAGGCTCTGAGATGAGTCCGGGGGGGGGGGAGGTAGCCTTGTGGGGAGTTCCCAGCCTTGCAGGTGAACCCCACTGCAAGATGGGGTGAGCAAGCAGGCCGAAGGTTCAGCAGCCCTGCTCGAAAAGCTCTCTCCACAAAGCTCTTCCTGGAACATTGCACATGCGCTCCTTCCAGTTACAGGAGTTGCACCTCGACATTTTTTCTCAGCCATGCCGCACTCCCCAATACAGGCATGCATGCTTATTCATGCGCCCGGGAAGAGCAAGGTGTTTGCCGACGGTTTAGAAAACAGCCATCCCTCAGAGAACGAAGCAGCTTTAAGGAAGCCGTGAACGGCTCTGCTGGCACTGCAGTTAGTCAAACGAGGAATGCTCCTACCTTGTTAACCAGAGCAGGTGCAATTGTTTTATTGATGTGCTCAACAGCCTTTGATACACCTGGAAGGAACAAGCAAATCCATCACTAACCCCATCTACCACAAGTCAAAGCAGGCATTCATAGAAGATCGCTTGGTACTGGAGTTGCAACCCCAAGGCAACACGAGACAGTCAAGTGTGCAAAGATACTTTCATTTTACTCTTAAGGATAATGATGGATCAAATGGTGTGGCAAGAGGGAGGGGAAAATTAGCCACCCTCTAGAAATGCCTGCTAGGTGGTTAGTTCTCAAGACCATGCAGGAAGGGAACGCCTGCCTGGAGCGGCAGACCGTGCCACAAGCGTGCGTCCATTACCTGTGTACAGAGTGCCGGTGCCAGGAATTCATTAATATATTTAACAGCCCGGGAGACACCTGATGGGAACCATGGGGACGAGGGAAGAGAGGAGAGAGAGAGAGAGAGAGAAGGGGTGGGGAGAAAGACGGAGAGAGATGAACGCCCACAAGAGAACACAAAAGCAGACCATGCCAGGAAAGAAAAAAATAGGGGGTAAGCGAGTGGAAATACAGAGCAAAATAAACCAGCAGGCCCTGCCAGCATCTGGCCAAAAACCAGAAATGGAACAGGAAGCAGGAACAGCTTCAGGTATGGCAAAACTGCTCCCAGTTCGACCCAAACAGTGAGGTATCTCTACCCAAGATGCACCTCGGCTCAGACACACCCCAAGCAGTGGTTTGTGCCAGCTGTCACTGAGGAAGTTCAAGCCACAGCTTGCTTTCTGAGAGACAAGAGCCAAACCATGTGTAAAGAAACCCACTGTATACATTGGATGCTGCAGAATATGTACTTCCTGTAGCTTTTGGGAGCCTGCACGAATCTGGCCAGGCCTGAGGCCTGCATTGTGGTGCTTAGGGCCTTTCTGCAGACAGAGAGTTGGTTAGAATGTTGTTGAATGGTGGCCAGACCAGAGAAATCGGGTTTCTGATGCCTGGAGATTCTAGCTAGCTGGAAAAGAGCAGCTGAGAAAGTGCATCGCTGGAGCTAGTCCACTGCTAGTCAGTGAAGGCAGAAAATCTGTCAGTTGGTCTGTGGCAGTGTAAAAGGACCAGGAGAATGTAAAAGCTCAGACCTCATTATTAAACTCTTTCTTCTCTGTGGGATACGTGGCTTGGAATAATTCAGGAGTAAGAAGCAGGTAACTTTCCTCTGCCAGGAGGCCTAAAATCTTGCCAGAATATTATACAAACAAGCAGTAAGAACCCAGATAAACTGGGTTTTTAAGCAGCCAGAAATGCATCAGGAGTTTTGGGAGTTGAGGAAAAGCAGGACCTGGTTGTGGGTGGATTTGGCTGGAATGGCAGTTCAGGGATGTGACAAAGGAAGTCATTAAGGGATTAACAACAGTCTCCTCCAGTCCTTAAGGAACTGTCACTCAGCAGTCTTTTGAAAACCCCAAAATAAATACCAGTATGTGCAAAACATCCTATCAGCTACTAGGAAGGTTTAAATTATTCTAAGAATGCTGATGGCTGCAGAGAAAGTTCAATGCCGAGTTACAGTGGCAAGGAGTTCCTTGCGCCCAGAAGCAGGACATCTCACGGGTGGGGCTGCCCAGTGAAAGAACTGCTCTTCCCTGTGCAGAGTTCACATCCCCACTCGGCCCTGAAGCTCACTGGGAAACGTAGGGCCAGCTACTCACTCTCAGCTTCTCCTACCTCACAGGGCTGTTGTGGGGATAAAATGGAAGTGCATGTATGCCACTGAAGGAAAGGTGGAATACAGAATGTAAGAAATAAATGATGAAACTTTGGTAATGCATCAATTACATCTTCGTTGCACCTTTTATCTTTGACACTGCCCTTCTTCTCCCAAGAAGGATCGCATTTGCTAGGCTGCCTAAAAAGGTTCCCCTCCCCAGGCCTTCAGGGCGTTTTGTTTCTAAGGTGGGAACAGGCAAGCCAAAGGCATGTTTACGGACAAGCATGTAGCGAGCCAAGATGTTCGATCAAGGAGAAACGGCGGTGCAGCGGATCCAACAGGGAGGAGTTACCTTTTCCCAGGAAACGCGTCTTGTCATTGTCACGAAGTTCCAGGGCTTCATAGATCCCAGTAGAAGCTCCACTCGGAACGGCAGCTCTGAAGAGACCTGGAAGGGCAGAAGCATCCAAGTGAGCGCAGCTGCTTCCCTGGGGGCAAACCAGCACTTGTGCTTCCAGCCCAGCATTTTTCATTTTTGTTTGTTTTTGCCGCTGCTCAACTGAAATATTAGCAGTCGCTTTCCCCCATTGTCAATGTGCATTAAGTGTAACGGGGCCAACAAGCTCCTGTTACTTATTCCACTGTGGGCCAGTCATTCTGGTGTAGTTAGTTCCAAGACAAAACCCTCCCTTCTCCATTTCCTTCTTTCCCAGCTGTTAGGAACTAAGATGAAGGAGACTGGTGGACCACAATTCCCAGGGTTCTTTGCTTTGGTCATTTCCAATTGGTGGGGCCTGATGGCCCAATGGAGGCCCAAGGACCCTTCCCCTTGCACCAGCTCACCCCTGCTGCTGCTGACATCTTGAAATAGGAAGCTGCCGTATGTGGACTCAAACCCTTGCTCCCTCCAGCCCAGTACTACCAACACAGGCTGGCAGAAACAGCTGACCCAAGGTTTCAGGCAGGATGCGCCTAACCAAACCTGGAGCTGCTGGGGTTTGTGACCTTCCCATGGAAAGCAGAGGAGCTACTGCCCCTCACTGGGGGAAAAGCAGAGGGTCAGGGTTTTGGCAGAGCCAAAAAATCCCAGGGGATTTTGAACTGGGTCAGAAATGAACTCAACATTTGCAGTTCCTAGAACGGTACTAACGATCTTGCATTCTAACTCATTTCCCCCCCCCCAAGTTGGTGCCCTCCTGAAGGGATGGACTGCCACACTCATCATCCCCAGCCAGGATGCTGATCAGCAAGGGTGGCTACTGCCATCCAGGACAGGGAAGCTCCCAGGCTGGTTTCCTTCAAACTCGTGTGACTCGAGAGATTTTGCAACTAATGAAGTGACTCAGTGTTTGAAAAGCTGCACCGGAACAGAGGTTTTGAAACAGGACTGTTTAAGGTAGAACAGGACTGTCCTTTTTATTTGGCATCAGCCCATTTTCTCTTTTGCCAGCCAGAGTCCTCCAGTGGCAAAAGGCCCACTTCTCTCCCCACCTATTCAGGCCAAAGACTCATTAGGAGAACATCCGTGTATTTCCGCAGGGCCGGGCCAGGCAGCTCATTAGTTTTCGGCAGCCACGACTGCGGCCTTCACACAAAGGACGTGTCGGATTCCATAAGGCACGGAGCAGCCAGTAACAAAGGACAGTTTGGAGGGAAAGCAGCAAAGAGACTGACCCTCGCAGCTAGAGGAGCTGGGAAGAAGACTGTCTCCCCCCTGCTTTTTTTACAGGGCAACCCCAATTACACCAGAACGGCTAGCAAGCTGTGTCACAGTTTCCAATTAGATAACACTAAAGCATCCAAGCCGAAGGGAGGAATCGTTAGCTGTTAAAGCTGCACTCACAGATTTCGCTAAGTTTGCATGCGGGGCGGGGGGGTTGCACTCCATTCAATGGGGCAGGCAAGGAGCATGGAGGGAAATTCCAATGGGGCAGACAAAGCTTGCTTTGAAGGGAGGCCCAGAAAGGACGGGGGGCCAGAGCAGGAGAGACAGCTACGTGTTCATCCCGACCGCTTTTCCCAGCTCAACGGGGCTCAACAAAGCATTTGCAACCCAACATTAACCAAGGGGTTTGTCGGACTATTTATTTATTTATTAAAACATTTTTATGCTGCCCCATTCGCCAAAGCCTCGGGGCGGCTTACAACAATAAGTTAAAAAATAATTATAACATTAAATTAAAAAATATAAACATTAAGTTAAAAATACAAAAATACCAATATAAAATAAGCCGCCCTGGTCAGATAAAATCCAATAATATTAACAATTAAACTCCCATCATCCCCAGGCAGGGTTTAGGCTGTGTGTGACAGCATCAGTAGTCCAAGGGGCCAAGCTGGAGGAGGCCAACATACCGAAAATGCGTTGATGGAATGGACCATCAGTCTTAAATCAGCCTCTCCATCTAACCCCAAACATCATTAGCTTGCAACTGCTGTCATCCCTTACCCTGGCAGCTTGGGACGATGGAATGTGTAGTCCTGGGCACCAGGATGGTATAATAATGTTTGCAAGGCCTCAGACTGCATTAAGGTGGCTCATGTGCCTCTAGCTTACTTAAGGCGACCAAAAGAAAGGTTGGGGACTCGGTGACAACACAGACACGCCGGGGGGGGGGGCAGGCTCAGGTGCAATCCCAGCAGCTCCAGGTAGGGCTGAACAAGGTCCTGCCTGAAGCCAGAGTGCCCCCACTATTTTCACAGAAACACGTGTCAGAACAAAAGACTTGATTTTAAGGTGGAGAGGGTTGTGTGGATCAGATCGAGGCCTATATTCAGCCCAGTATCTCCTGCCCGCCCGCACCCTCACCCCACCCCGGGAGCCGGCATGAAGCCCACACAGACAAGCAGACAGACCAAAGTGGCTCACCTTTCTTGGTATGCAGGTCTACTTCCACAGTGGGGTTCCCACGCGAGTCAAAGATCTCACGAGCGAAAATCTTGACAACAGCCATCTTGTCTGCCTAGGAAGAAAGAAGGGGAAGACAAAAGACACCACTGAGCGTAAGGACGTAACCGTAAGACAGGTGCAGCTAACATGCCTTACATTAATTCAGAAATTCCGGTCCATCTACTTTACACATTTCCCTACTGTTCACCATGGACCATTTGAAGTCGCCATAGGCGAATACCAAGCACAAATCTGACAGTACCATGGATAACCAGGGACTCCTGCAGATGCTCGGAACAAAGACATTCCACAAGTGAGGTCTTCTCAGGGGTGGCCCCCCAGTTGTGGAATCATTCAAATCAGGCCCAACAGACCCCAACGTACTTGTCTTTTTGGCACCAGGTTAAGAGGTGCTGCTTCTCTCAAGCATACAGCATCAGATCTTATACTTTCGCTCGACTCTTGAATTTTTCTTGTGCATGGAAAACAATCCACATCTCCGTGTGCTGTACGCTTGCAAGTAAATATCTTTTTATAATGCATTTTTCAAATTTAAATGTTTAAAAGCAGCCCAGAGGGCAGGTTTAAATAGCAAAAAAGGTGGCGCTTGCTGGGAACAGGACTTTTCTATCTAGGCACGTACCAGATTGCACCCCCAATGCAGAGGTGACTTGAGCTGAAATTCATATTTGCCATAAAATTTGGGTCTAGCCAGTGACACATACTTTCTCCTTCTCCTAACCATCTCACAGGGCTGTTATGCAGATAAAAAGAGGGAATCTGTTCTGAACTGCAGGGGAGACAGGAGGGACTGACACCCCAACGATATCAATGCCAGTTTAAACTGCGGTTTCTTACACACGCAGGCCTTGAGCAGAATTACTTACTGCCTTAAAAGGGTTTTAACACTAGTCCGTTCCTCGGATTCTAAATCCCTCTCGTGCAGCTCTTCTTGTGTGTCTGCATCAACGCCAAAGCCCCTCAAGCCCCAGCGGGCATTCCCGGAGGCTTTGCAAGTTTTCCTGCAAGTGGCGGCCCACTCCGTCGCTTCCCCCCAGCGGATACTCACAGCATGCAGGCCCAGAGTCCTCACCGGGCCGAGCCAAAGCGGCAGCAGCATAACCGCAGTGCCGGCGTCCTTCAGGGCGACCTCCCCACAAGCCCCGCCCCTTCCTGAGCCTCCCGCTTTGCAGGCAGGGCCGCAGCTTTTCCAACTGGCCACCCCCCATCGGCCCCTGGGGGCCCAGATGGGTGGACCCTCCCCGTGGGCACAGCAAGGAAACCCGATGCAACTCCTCTCTCACAGATCTGCCCTCTTCCCTTCAAAATCAGGAAGGGCTGTACCGCCAGTGCACTCCGGACTATTACATTTCTACCCCACCCATATGCCTCCTGCCAGGAACACGGCTTGCTCAGCCAGTCCCTCTCCGTTGTATCGGCACAACAACCCTGCAAAGTTGACCAGGCTTGACTGGCCCCAAGTCATCATGGACGGGGGACCAGAATCTGGATGTCCAAGTCTTGTGCTACCGTGGCTCGCCAGGGGTGCTAAATGACAGCTTCCTTCATCCCCAGCCAGCATGGCCAAAGATCATGCTGGCTGGGGATGATGGGGCATGTAGTCCCCAACACATCTGAGGAGCGTCGGGCTTGGGAAGACTTGGCTTAACGTTTATGGTACATCTTCCCAAATGGCTAGATCTTTTATTTGAAGGGTTTTTTTTATAGACTGTCCCATTACTGGTGTCTCAAAACAGTTTACAACAAACACAAAATAAAAATGGCACAGCTTCCAGTGATTAAATATTAAAGCCACAATTAAAACCAGCTAACTAAAATAACAGGAAAATATTATGAATATGGCTTTTAAAAAAAAATCTGAGTTCACAGAAAAACCAAACCAAACCAAACCCAAGCTTTTAAGCTCAGCTTTTCCCCCCAGCTTGTGCTCTCCAGTTGTTAGGACTTCAGCTCCCATTACCCCCAGCCAGCAAGGCCCACAGCCAGGAATGCTAGGAGGTGGGGGAATCCAATGCATTGAGAGGGTTCTGGGTTGTAAAAGGTGGTTCTACCCCTTCATCATGCAAAGTCTGTGCGTCCCCAAGCTTGCAACTGGCAATTATGTAAGTAAATTAAGCGGGATGTTCTAAGTCTTTCCCCTGCAACCTAACACTCTATCCCACTCTTCCAAGCATCAAGGACACAGCTCTGCCTGAGTAAAGCAGATATGAGAAAAGTGGTTTTTTATTTATGCACTTCTAACACATAAACAGATTCCAGAGCAATGAGCAATACAAGATAAAAAGAGTAAAAACCATATTAAAACAGAATGCCAATAAAAACTCCTTGGCTAGTCCAAGCAAGGCAATCCCCTAAGATAAAGATGCTCTGATGAAGATCAGCCCTTTTCCATCTCCTCCTGACCTCCAGAAGCTGCAAATTCTGCAGAAAGGGCCCATCATGCCAGAGGTTATGTTGGACTGCAACTCCCATAGGCCCCCTCAGCACTGGCTAAGCTGGCTGAGGATGATGGGAAGGGTAGCCCAATAGGGAAAGGGGCAGCTGTACCAGGGCTTCCACCCAAGAGACAGCTGGGAAGGGAGAGGGGAAAATGGCAAAGAGGGGAGAGAAGAGGGAAGGGACACATGCCCACAGCGAGAGGCGCTTTTTCCTCTAATGGTTCCATCTGTGGCTTGGAAGCCAACAAATGCAATTTCCTGCCTGCCTCGGATGTCTCATCCTGCCCCGTGACTCAGCATTAAGGCAATGGAGAAAAACTTAATTTTAAAGACGCCTCTTCAGTCAAAATGCCTCCATCTCCGCCACCATCTGCTGTGCTGTACCACATGTCCCTGAATTCCAGGAGACAGACAGAATTACTCCTCCTCCCAAATCGAGACCAACTGTTCTCTTCTTTAGCAAAAGATCCAACCCCCAAGGGGTAGAACCACCTTCCTCAACCTGGTGCCCTCCAGATGTCTTGCTGGCTGGGGATGATGGGGTTTGCAGGCCAAAACATCAGGCACAAATCCAGAGAAGAAATCCTTGGGGGAATAACAGGACAGAGCTAGATGACAATCAGGCCTGCTTCCATTGTCTCCATAGTTGTGTCCGCTCTATTTCAGGGTTCTTTCTCCGACTTGCCAAACTACTGAAGACGGCGCCTCTGTTCTCTAAATCACGACAGGGACATAAACTGGGAAAAGCAGGCAGGACTTGCAGGAGCAGATCTGAGGTGGCATTTTTAAGACTCCCAAGGCAGGAATGTCTGGAGGGCCTCAGACTGGAGACAGCCAAGTTCAGATCTCCAAGTCACTTTCTCCCCATCGAAACAACCTCGCAGGGTCATTGTGGTGCTAAAATGGTAAAGGGTTCAGAAGAGGGGAAGCCAGCCAAATTCCCTGAAATGAAGTAAATTCCTTGGCAGCAGCAAACTAGGAAACATTGCAATTTTTCCTCTGATGCACTAGCTATTTGCCAGAAGGATATGTGCATTAAAAAGGTTTAGCTACAGACTAAAGCAGCACAATCCATGTATCTCTTCAGTCTATTACATGTGCCCAAGATACACATCTCCCATGTTTGACTCTACCAACTTCCTTTTTCTTTTTTTACAATTCTGCAAACATTGGGGTCCCCTAAACATGTGATGCTTCCCTCTTTTTTTCCTGCTGCTACCTGACACCCACGTTTACTGTTGGAGCAACTGGTGGACTAATAATTTCAAGCTCCTTTTCACAGTTGCTGTAAGCTCTCTAGGCAGGGACAGTACCACTTCCATGTCCACCCTGAAAAAACAAACTACCTCCAAAAGCCCTTCTTATCAAACTGATTTTGGAACAAAAAAGGCATCCCTCCAAGCTGCACTGAGAGCCACAAATCCTCCCTGGACACAGAAAATTTAAAAAGGGAATAACTGAAGTAAGAACTTAACATTCAATATTTGAAAATGGGGAAATGAAGGACAGCTACTGTTGCAAGAGTGGAAGGTCACAGCAAGATGCACCATGCAACACTGGCCGTTAATCATTACATAAGTCAGAGTTTCATCATTAAAGAATAAAGCAGCACAAGATAAAGTGTGCAATGCTGTATCACTGCACCCGAGAGAGATGCACAATCAATGCTTTACTCTAAAGGTGACACAAGACAGTTCTTTTCTTCCTCTGCAAAAACAAAAAAAAACTTTACATGGGTTTGCTCCCTCCCCCTCCCCTGAAATGCATTCAAGAGCTATTCAAAGTGCTTGAAAATTGAAAGCCGCTTACTTCAAGAAAGGTAGCGGTATGATTAATTTCCTGAATTGAAAAAATCCCCACCTCAAATGTTAACAGGCTCTCACCCTGCACCCAAGAGAAAGCAAGCCTGCTGCTGCAAGGAATTCATGACGCAGAATCTGCTGCTCGATGCAGAACCTCCCACTCGGTACGGCTGGCGAACCGGCCAGCAAAAAAAGGCACATGCAGGCCCACTGTGAATCAGCACTTCAAAAAATACTCCTTTCCGGCCACTTAGCACATGCCTGCAACACGCTGGATAACTCGGCAGCTGCCCCCCTTGTAAGTCAGCGCTCAGTTTTACAGTCAGGCAAGCCGGAGATAGAAGGAGCCAGGTATGCGCGGTATGCCCGGACTTGCACAGCCCGCGGCCACGGCGTCTTCAAACGCAGCTACTCCATGTTTCTCGGCCTGCACTCGCCCCCGCTGCCGCCTCTCCCGCAGCATCGCCTTCCGCAGGGCTATTTCGGCCATCGCTGCGTCATCCCCCGCTTCACGCAGGGAATGCACAACTCGGGGCACTGCACATGCGGCTAGTCCCCAAGAAAGAAGCAGAAACTGCAGGAGCAGAAGGAAGTGTTTCGGTATTGTACTCGAAAGACCCCCCTTTCCCTTCCTGCTCAGCCCCCCAGAAATCATGGTTTGAGCCTTCTTTGCAGAGGTCGCACGCCGCGTAGGTCACAGTCGCGGGGACGGAAGGAGACCAGGGGCGGAGGGGCCATTCCTGGAATGGAGGAGGGAGCTGAGCTGAGCGTCCTTACCAGGAGAGTCCGGCTCAACTCCGCCACTGCCCCACGTCTCCCACCCCAGCTCCGGAGAGGCCAGCCCGACGCACGCCGGCAGGGGCGGCGGCACCGCAAGAGGCGGAAACGGCCCGGCCGAGCCCTTTGCAAACAAAGCTCCGAGGAGCCCCACTGAAAGGCCGCGGAGGGCTCCCCGCGAACCCTCCCAGGGTAGCCCGACCCCCGCTTCTCTCTCACCCCCCCAGCCGTCGCCCTCGGGAGACCCACCGCAGGCACCCTTCCTGGGAGCGGGGAGGACCGGGGGGGGCGCGCACCCAGAAGGAAACCGACCCCCCCGCCTTGGACCTCGCGTGCCCGGCTCCTCTCCCCCGATTGCCTCTTCAATGCCTGCACCACGCCACCCACTCCGACGGCCCCACCTTGGAAAGCTCCTTATTCACGTGGGGTGCGCCATAACGAAGGCTTTTAAACGGGCCTTCGGCCTCTCCTACCAATATGAGGGGACTACAGCTCCTATCACGCCGCGTCAGGCGGGGAGGACTGGGGGACTCAAGCCAGAGACCCCCAGGCGTGGGCGTCTCTCTCGAGGGGGAGACACGCCGCCCTACATGCGAACTTGGGAACGCTCTTGGCGAACAATCACTGAAATGATACACGCAGATTTTGGGGGCGGGGAGCAGAGCCCGAGCCTGGCCTTCACTTTCGGCAAGCGGCCTTCGCCGGGAATGGAGCCCGAATGGGGCCGTGAACCCCACCGCTTGCGAAGGCACCCCCATCCCCACCTTTCCTTTAATGCACGAGGCCAATTGCTGTCGGCAAGCTTTTGACAAAGGGGCTTCCCCGCCGCACGCAACACGCTTTCCTGCCCCCTCGGAAGAATGCATCTTCTGCGCGGCAGGGCACCCTCTCCTTCCCCCCCCCCCCGCAACTTACCTGTGGCAAGAGCCGCACCTGCAAAAGCAAGACTATTAAGCGGGGCTTGGAAGCGTTTGAGAGTTACGGGGGACAATGCAACGGCGGCAACACAGCTGCGCTCGCGCTCCGGGGACACTGGGACGAGCGGCCCGGCTCGCGCCGAACTATAGCCTGCTCCATGCAGATGAACGCCCCCAGCCCGGCTTCTCATTGGCTGCGCGGGCCGCTTCGCTTGCCTCCGATTGGCCGCGAGGGCCGCGCGGCGGCTCCGCCTGCCGACGCGCGTGCGCTACGTGCCCCGGCGGCCCTTTCTGCTGAGCCCGCTAGAGCGCATTTTGGTGCGTTTTTTTCTTAGGCGGCGGAAAATCCCCGTTTTGCTGAATGCGGCGAGGGGCGCCCGCCGTGTCTTCCTCCCCTCTCTGCACCCGGCTTCTCCCGCCATGCCGCAGTTGCAAAGGAGGCGCAGCTCAACCGGAATCAGGGCCTCGCGCCCCCCAAGAAAGCCAAACTGGATTTTTAAATTTTCTTTTTTCTGCCTACATCTCCCCCCAAAATGTAATCGTACAGAAATCAAAGTACATCTCGCTCTCAATCCCTCCTGGTTTTACAACTGTGCAATATTTGCATAATCATTCTGCCCTAGTCAGTAACTCCCCCCCAAAAATCAAACCAAGTCAGTTAGATTTTTTTTCCTTCTCCCATTTCTCAAAATTGAATGCTGAAGAATCACACGTATCCTCTGCAACGCCCCATCTCTTCCTTCCTTCTGCTTTTTCCACCATGAAGTGGTGCAAAGCTGCATAAAGCAAACACTCATTTCATAATGTAATAGTACACAAATCTGAACACGACAGGAGATAAAGCCAGGACCTATTATTTCAAATATACATTCAACATACATGGAATGTGTTTCAAAATAAAGATACACCATCCTAAGCAGTCTATAAGGCTACCTACCATACAAGGTTGTTGTGAAATAAACAGTGAGGAGCGGGGAGATAGCCAGACTTGTCACCATGCATGCCTCGGGAAAGACCAGTTGAAGCTAAATTACTAAGAAATATTGCATCGGCTCTAATATACTGGAATACAAAACACAGCCAATGCTTTCATTCAAGGGCTCCCATAGCCTGGCTCCTCTGCCTTTTGACAAGTTTCTTTTACAGCATTTATTTCGCTTTAAGTCCCCCCTCAGTTTATGTTCAGACACGATGGTGAATGCATTATGTTGCAGCTTATATTCTTTAACAATGAAAACGATTTCCAATTCATCCATGACCAGGTGGGCAACAAGGGACCATCCCGCCTTTTGCCTACAGCCCCCAACATTCTGCACCATGGGCTATGCTGGCTAGTACTGATGGGAGCTGTAGGCCCAAACATTGGCAAGGTCACCCATTGTCCACTCCTGCCTCCATATTTGCCCTCCTGTCCCTTGAGATCGGTGGCCGAGGCCCTTCTCTGGGAGCCACCCGTGAAAGATATTAGGAGGGTGAGTACCCAGAGGAGGGTCTTCTCTGCAGTGGCGCCCCACCTATGGAATGAGCTCCCCAGAGAGGTCCGCCTGGCGCCATCGTTATTTGTTTTTCGGTGCCAGGCCAAGACCTTTTTATTTAAACGTCATTTTAATTGTTGGATTTATTTATTGATTTTATATTTATGGAGGGATGTCTCTAGATTTTTATGTATTTTTATGTATTTGTATAGTTATTTATTTGTATTGGAAGCCGCCCCAGGGCTTTTGCGAATGGGGCGGCATAGAAGTGTTCATAATAATAATAATAATAATAATAATAATAATAATAATAATAATAGGAAGAAGTAGTCTTCTTCAGCTTGGACTTTAGAGTAGGTGTTGGGGCTCCCACAGCAGGGCAGGCCCTTGGCAGGATGGAAAAAATCGCTGTGAAGTTCTTGATAGAGAGCCCTGGGCATTCTGAAGAGAAAAAAGCAGAGACAGAGGGCTGACCACTGCATTTTGACCCTGTGGCCATGAGCATCTAGCACTTCTTGGACTGACTCCCACTGCATTCCGTGGAGGTTGCCCCTGAGTAGAATCGCACTAGGAAGAGCATCTCAGGAATTATCTTGACATCTTTACAATAGCTACAGAAGCGTAAGAGCCCTTGTGGATCAAACCAAAGGCTTATCTAGTCCACAATCTCGGCTCCCACAGGAGCAACCAGGAGCCTCTGGGAAGCCCCGAAGGAGGACGGGAGCCTCCAACATCCTTGATCAAGGAGTACCAAGCCAGGGTCAACCTTTCCAGGGGCATTTTTACCTTTCCAGCTGTATCGAACCTTTCTAGCTCCACACCTCTCTGAAAAATTATACAACTGCAGGACTTTTTCTGCCTAAACACGCATGAGATCACACCTTTCATTTATTGCAGCTAATAATAATGCTATTGTGTTAAGTACTGCTTTTAACACTTCATGTTGCTGCTGGTTTTCATTTGCTTTTGTATGGCAGAATGGCGTTTTTGCCCCCTGCTGGTTTTATTTTGATTTTATCCTGTGCTGTGTTGTAACTTCATGTGTCCTTTGTTGCAACATTTGTACGTTAGGTTTGGAGGAGAGATATGCACTGTACACAGTCAGAGAACTTTGGTTATGGGGTGGTTTAAAAGCAGGGGAAGCACAAATAAACAAGGTGCCATGCTCGAGATCACAATGCACACTTCTGTTGTCTATGCAGCGTATTTCTTTCATATTTCATTACGTTCATGGCCTGTACCTTGGGCCAAAGAACCCCAAGACTGCGATGGTGCTTTCTCCTACAATCACAGGGTTAGATTCATTACATTGGAGATATCAGCATCAGGGTCTCGCCTTCCCATAACAGATGAAACCATTTGGCGTGATTGTACTCCTGTCGCTGGAGGCAATACTGGTCAGACATCTGTCCTGAAAATCCTGGCATAATTCAGATGTTGGTATTATTTTTCCTGGCGTCAGCATATTTTTAAATATATAGGATAGTACAGTTTGTTAGAGGCGGGGGCTTGGAAAGCAGGCCGCTCTGAAAAACGTTTGTTCATTCATGTATGCAGGCTTGAATGTCTGAAAAATTATTATGATTATTCTTAATGCATCTCACTTCTGGGATAACAAAGCAGCTCGGTTTTCCGTGGGAATCTGGTTCCATTACCAACGGAATCGAGGGCTTCGCATGCCCATTTAAAAACAACCGAATTCTTTCTCACGATGATGGGGAGACGGGAACAGAAAGTGACTGTCTACACTGTTGCAACAGCAGCAGGCTGTTCTTTGAGAGTTGGAATGGCTTCGAACATCTCGCTGGAAAGGTGGTTCTTAAGGGCCTGGCCAGGTCTTAATTCGTTAATAACATAATAAATAAAAAGGATGTTCCACTTCGAGCGCCAAAATGAGCCTGCAACTCAATGCACACCTTTGAGTTTCGTAGTGTCTCATTCACAGAATTGTGCAGATGAAGCGTGTTTTCTCCCCTGTGTCACCCTTCTGAGTTTTCACACGACCTCTTCCATCTCTGAGGAAGGAAACGAGGAATAGGTGTACTACATCTTTTGACTAGCAGTGCCGCAAACTCTGTCCGTTGAACATATTCTAGCTTTAAAGCCTTATGGTTAAAGAGAAACCGTAGGATGAGGAAATTAACAGGAAAGCTGGGAAACTACGATCTACACTCTGGAGAATGGACTGAGGCTCCTAGAAGGTGTCCTAGCTAATAAGGGAATCCTCTTGGGCTGAATTGGGGTGCTTGATCGACCCCCCGACATCCAGGCTTCCACCATGAGTTGGAACGCACACAGACTGGGAGCAAAACAGCAACCGGCAAAGCTTCGGAAAGTTTTGCAGGGAAGGGAAAGGCATCCAGGCTGAAAGGGAGGTTAGAACAAGGCCTTGCAGCCTCTTATGATGTCACAAATGAGTTTGCATGGAGCAAAGAGAATTTCCATGAACTGGTGACAGAATGGGGCAGAGAGGGTACCTGAATCTCTGCATCCAGGAGAATTTCCACATCCCCTAGGTCAAGGTAAGTTGAGCAGCCTGTCAAAGTGATGCCTAAATGTATCTCTTCATTGCTGAATTTACATACTTAATTCATTTCGTTGTCCAGAAAGCCACCTTTCGTAGATGTCCAGAGAACTATTTAGCAGCGAAGACACACTCGGGTGTGCTTTGTGTCACTGGTTGTTAAGTGAGAGAAATTGGATTTTCGAACCCTGCTGAGATATAAACTATAGCAAATAACTCACAGTTCATAATGAAACAAACAATGAGTTTGCGTCATGAGTTGTTTGTACAACAAGCCTTGGCTAGTTTGGACAACACATGAACCCACATTTTAACAACAATCTACAGCCCACCTTCAGCTGATACTCAATTCCTAAGTGCTGGGAATTATGCTGTCTGAATCAAGACAACGGTGGCAAAGAATTAGATCCTTCCTCGCCCAAGGGACTTCTGAACACTGCAGCCAACTCGGAATAACCTGGTGACCTATTTCCACCTATTTACCTGGCTGTGAAAACACTTCCCACAATTTCTCCAAACAGCCAAAACAACAAAGGATCTTGAGGCACCTTAAAGATCAACACACTTGGACACATTTATCCTGGGGAAACCTTTCTCACCAACCTGCTCCTTCTCCATCTACAGAACTCTTACATGGCTCAGGAGACCCACCATTTTCCTGCACTCCATCACTTGCTCTTCCACCTTTCCCTAACGCAGATTTTAGATGGCTGTAGATCTTAGACCAGAGTTTAAAATTTCCAAGCCTCACCACTGCCAATTATCTGCAAGATCTCACTTGGTTACTCTTGGTGGTAACCAAGAAAGTTATTCTGTAGAAAGTTTATTCTCCTCCTCCTCCTCCTCCTCCTGTGTAGTCCATAACCCCAACCAGACAACAACAAACCGTCTGGCTGCATTCTGAAGATGCTTTTGTGGTGCGTGTGAAGAACTCTCCATCAAAAGAAACGGCATTGTGTTTGGCCACTGGAGTGGCGTAAGGGAGAGCTAAAACGGCACAATCGAAAGGAGGCTGTTTCTAGAAAGAGAAAGAATGCAAGCACACGAACCCATCCCCACCCCATACACACAAAGCATAGCTGCTAAAAGGTGTGCCAATCTTTTGAAAATGTGGAATTAAACTGCTTTGCTTTGTTTTGCACTGTACCTTATATAACGAGGAGTCATGGCTAGGGAACAGAAAATCCCCCGATCAGCATTTGTGTCTCCAGCCCAACTTGAGTGGGTTTATTAAGGGTGTAAGTCCTGTGCAGGCGGAGTCTGGAAAACTTCCTACAGTGTCCAGCCAGAGGTTAACAGCTCAAGGCATCCACAGGTGCGACTTCATGCTGTGAAAAACAGGCTGGCCAGGCGACCTATTTTTTTGCAGTGGACCATCCTCTACAGCAAGCAACCCACAGTTCACAACCAGCAACAAACCATGTCTTCTCTTCCTGGGTTGTTCAGGGTTAACACTGCTGGGTTCGGACAGCATGCTAACCCATGTTTCAGCAAAACCCTGCAAATTCAACCACCGCCCATGGTTAGATGACAAGCTACACTAATGGACTGAGCACAGGTTATCATGTTGTCTGAACGTCACTATTACATACCCAAATTGTGCTATTATTTTTCAAAGAAATTGGTAACCCGAATCCCAGCTTGCAGAGGAACGGTGGAGGCAGCCTAGCTCAATGGTAGAGAGCTGAACAGAAGGGACCTTCTGTTCACTCCATCAGAGCTGTCCTTATCCGTTGTGGATAGTGGGGAGTTATATTTTCAGTTTTCGCTTCTGAATGCATGCCTCACTTTCAAGACACCTCACTTCCTAGTTCTTTGTAACAATAGCACATCACCAAGGACAGATGGTATTGTTGTGGGGCTAAACCTTGCTGTGGGGGCAGGAAGGGAGAACACTGGGAGTCCCCCGGAACTCCAGCCCATTAATGAATCCAACTCCCTGCGCATTGAAAGCTAGCACAGAGTGCATGTTCATTACATGAGAGTTACCCAACTGTCGTAATGCATTTTTGGAAATCGGGGGTGCCTTTGGAAAGGTGAGGAACTGCTATGCGTATCCATGCAACCACTTCCATGGAGGATGTAGTTGGTCCCGTATTGGCCAACAAAAGTGAGTTAAGGCGGTAGTGGATGGAAAGAAAGAGCAGCTCGGGACTAGAAAGGGCAAAAAAGAGGGTTGGCTAACATTTTGCAGAGAGGAGAGCTTCGTGAGCATTGTTGGAGGTGCCCAAAGGCGCTGCAGTGAGCATCCCTCAAGATGGATATAACCGCAGGGCCCAAATCCACATGCACAGTATTTTCTGCAGGTCTCCCTTCTAGCTAATATCCAGACCTGAGCCAGCTTTGCTTCATCAAGGCTGTTCCACCTCTGTGCCTTGCAAGTGAGGGCGCATTCAACAGAAATGCTTCCAGGGTGCCACTGCACAGAGAACCAGTCCTGCTGTCTCCACAAAGAGGAGCAAGTGAGCAATGCTAAAGATCAAACCCAACACTGCCTTAACCGCTCTTATCCGAGTCTCTTCTGCACTGCAATTGGGCCATTCCATTAAGGCGCTCGCCAGCCAATTCCAGGTGGGTCAATAAGACATCATTAGAGCCGTCCCAGACTGAAAAGCCAAACAGAACCACAGAAAGCTGATATGGTTTCGGCAGGCAAAGAGCGTGTGGGGACGAGCGGGGGAGGTTAGATTGGGAGTAAATTGTTATTTACCCTTTTCTGCCACACCGAGATGAAAAGGAGGCAATTTGCAGCTTGGATCTGATTTCAGATATCGGAGAGCCATGAGGACTAGCGACTGGATGTTTCTCCTGCTCTTTTTGCAGCTGGGTTCTTCTCGTGTCCTACACTGGAGCTACCAAGGTAAGGTGGAGAGGGATCAGGGGATTGCGACAACTGCTTTTAACATTCTGCTGCATGCAGCCAGCAGACTTCCAGGACTGCTGGACACTTTCAGTCCTGGGTCCTTCAAGTCCAGAGCTGTCAACACAGACTGGGGTTCAGGCAGGGTTCCTTCCTGGCTTTACATGGAAAAGCCACGAATTGAAACTGGGAGCTTATGCATGCAAGGCAGGGTTTCTGTTTACACTCCTAATGGCTGACTAGGGTACCTGCTTCAATGTGCGCAGGCTTCCGGTAAAATCCAGCATGCATGGACAACTGCCCCAGGAGGTTAAGAGCTAGTGGCTGAGTTCAGACATTGCGGGTTTAAACAGGAAGGGAAGAGTATGGGTTGATTGTGGATTGTCCCTGAAATGCGGGTGATCGTGTTCTCTGACCCTAGCTGAGATAATAGCCACAGTTCATAACCCACCAGTTCTCAGTTGTTGTAGTCAAGAAACCATGGTTTGTTAGTGTGTTTGGGTTCAGACCATACAACAGCCCACACTTCAAAAACAACCCATGGTTGAATACGGGTTGTGTGGTCCGTACACTGACAGTGTGGTGTAATAATCGAAGCAACCTGCTCCAATTCTTGGGCTCTCCAGAAGTGTCTGATTACAACTCCCATCACACAGAGCGCCTTGGCCAGGCTGTGGGGATGATGGGAGTGGTAGTCCAGCCCATCTCAAAGGCACCAGATTGGAGGTTCAGGACTAGACTGCATAAATATGTATGGAAATTCAGACTCAAGCTCCTCTTCAGTCATAAAATATGCTGCCTCTCATCCAGCAGGGAGAAAACAGCACCACGCACAGTATTTCCATGAATAAAAGCTGGTGTGGCAGAACGGACTGCCCCAACACAGGCTAGGGAGCGCCTTTCTAAAATGCCCTTGCCCATCACGACCAGACCTTCTGAGTTTGGCTGGCTGGAAGGCGTCTCTGGCTATACCCAGCAGACCAAACAAGCCGCTGAACCAAGCAAGCGCCCCAGACCCACGCACCGCAGGAGCGCGGCCCACGGGGAGGACGTGGCCCCTGGCCGGGAGAGGTTCCCCACTCCTCCTCTAAGACACATCCCACACTTAATTCCAGCAGTCATTTTAAGTAGAAACAGCCCATATTCAGTCTTTTTGGAACTAAATTACGTGCAGGGAGAGCGCCACAGTGTTGGGGAGGGTTCATGTGGCGCCCCGGCTGCGGAGTGCGCTCCCCAGAGACGTTCGCCTGGCGCCGACATTACATGTTTTTCGGCGCCATGTGAAAACCCTTTTATTCACCCAATATTTTAAAGTTAAAAAAAAATAATTCAGATTTTATTTATCCTCAGTCGCGTTTTATCTTGCTATTATTTTATCTTGTTATTGTATTTGTTGGATATTTATTGCTCTGTAAGCCATCCAGAGACGCTTTGTATTGGACGGGTTAGAAATATCCAAATTAATAAATGAATAAAGCAATAAGGCCGCTTTCTGCGGCCTTTCCTGAAACGTTTCTCCTCCTTTGGAGGCGGCTGCAAAATGGCTGTTTCGCTCCATTGCTGTCCCGCTCTTCCCCCTGGAAAAGAGGCGATCCACCGAACGGATCGATAGTGCTCACGGCCAACGGTGAAGGAACAAGGCGCGTTCTCTCTGTATCGATCGCCCACCAAGCGGGCTGCCTGGAGAGGCAGCCTTGAATTCAGAGCTCCACCAGACCATAAGGGCTAAAGCTCTCTCACTCACTCTCTCTCTCTCTCACACACACACACACACACACACACACACACAGAGAACAGCAACTTGGACAACAACTGCATCTCATCAAAGAAGGTGGAGAAAGGTAGTCACACCGGTGGGCAGAGAGAGAGGTTCAAGACGTGCAGGAGGAAATCGCAGACCATCTAGGAGCCATGGGATTGCTCTGAATCTTGAGAACCCCTAAGGCGAGCCTGCAAAATCACTAAATAGTGTTGCACTGAAATGTTCAAATAGGCAAGACATTTTTCATTAGTGGGAAACAGAGTGGGAGAGGAAACTTTCCATCTGAAGCAAAGGCAAAACCATCCCGAATGCACAACAGGACTAATACTAAGTAAGGGCTAAAGATCGCACACACACACACACGGGGGGGGGGGGGCGGGGAGAGTATTTGGAAGGCCCCAAGAGTGTCTTACTGGTTTGGACGGTCAGGAGCAGAACAGCAAGCCACATTTAAAGCCCACAGCCAAGCCTTCCCAGAAGCCACTGACTGACCTAACCTGACCCACCATGATGTCATGGATTCTTCTCATTTTGAAAAGCCATTTGATACAGATCGATAATCCCCCATTATTGCAAAGTACTGCGGCAGAGTCTCCACAAGCATCCCCTGAAAAAGCAGAGCAACTCCCAACGTCTGTTCAAAGAGGGGCCTCTTAGTGCCCTTTTCTGACTTTTAAAAATGAATATTTAACAAGCACATTCAAAATAGGACAAGGCCTCTGTGCTGACTCACTGCAGCTTTGCCTTCGTGATGCACTGCATTTCCATCTCACTTTTTCCCCAAGGAGATCAAGGCAGCATCCGTAGCCGCCCTCCTCCTCCAGCCTATCCTCACAACAACCCTGCGAGGTAGGTGAGGCTGAGACTCTGTGATCGGCACAAACTGAAGTTGGCCGGGCAAGAAGGGAGTGCCCATAAACTGACATCCTCCCAAAACTGATACGATAGTAAAAGGGATAAAAATACAACAGTAGAAAAGCAATGAAAGGAGCAAGAAACATCACCACAGAGGCGATCGTTAAAAAGTTGCCTTTGAGCTTACAAGAGCCGAGCAGGGCTATCAAGGGCTGGAAACCTCACAGCACATCACAACAAGGCCGTCTTAAAAGCCTCCAGCTTGGGGCCCTGCGCACTCCCAGTGTGAACTTATTTCAGGTGTACGGGGCCACTGCAGAGAAGACCCTCTCCCATGAGAGGCAGTGTGGTGTAGTGGTTAAGTACGCAGGACTGGGACTCAGGAGATCCGGGTTCGAGTCCCCGCTCAGCCATGGAGCCAACTGGGTGACTTTGGGCCAGTCACAGACTCTCGGCCCAACCTACCTCACAGGGTTGTTGTGGTGGGGATAAGATGGAGGAGGAGAATGATGTAAGCTGCCTTGAGCCCTTTGTAGGAAAAAGGCAGGATATAAATTGAAAAATAAATATATAAATAAATGAATGTGGTCGCTTGTGCATTTGCTGTCACAGGTGGGTGAATGAGAAGGGCCTCTCTTTCTGATCTTAAGGTGCTACTCAGCTATGTTCAAAGAAAATGGGGAGCAGGGTGCTGGTTCTTCAATCCATTTCCATCTGGCAGCAATTGCTCCTTCATGCTGCAGTGGAGGGCAAGATGGAGAGCATGTGTTAAAAATACATTCTACCAGGCTGCTCCCCTCCTCAAACCGTTCTCTTTCCAGCCCACTGCTCAGCCAAAAAGACTCTGGGACTTAATCTAAAAAGTCATGACACATGAGGAAAAATGAATGGGGAGGGAAGAGGAAAAATGAAGATCAGGAAAACAGGCACCCGTGTCCAAAGTCATGGCTCCTGTGCAAGTGTCATCTCTACCTCTTCTTTTCCTGTGTTATCTTGGACATTGCCTAAAGGGGAACTGGATGAGATACACTGGGGAACGCACTTTGCAGACTGCCGGGGACGGCACCAGTCCCCCATTAACATTCAGAAGAGGGACGTCCAGTACACCTCTACACTGCTTCCACTGCAGCTTCAGGGCTACGGCGGCCCCCTGCGAGGACGCTTCACGATGACCAACAATGGGCACTCAGGTAAATGCATGCAAGAGCAGGGGTCAGCCTCTACTTGCCTCATCTGGTAAATGGGCCTTCTGTTTAAGTATATGTTTGTTATGGGGCTCAGAGCAAAGGGCAGGTATGGCTGAGCAACTCTCAGGGACCCACACACTGGCCAGAGCCCGCTGGCAACAACCTCCTGGGCCTCACTCCTTTTCTTCCCCATTGCAACCCGCAGAGGAGTAGTTATTCCAGAGATAGGGGGCCACCACTGAGAAAGCCACCCTCCACATTCCCCTTGCAGTCAGCACTCGGAGAAAGGCCCCAGAGGTTGCGTGCGCTTTGCTAGCCCACGGTTCGACAACCACCGCATGCTTCAGCTCAGCCTGTGCTCAACTGTGCCGTGTATTCTCTGAATCCAAGCATGGAAGGAACCCCCAAAATTTTGGGGGGGTTGCATTCCAATGGTGCAAAGTAAAAGGACTGGGACCCAAATGCCCAAATGTACAGGAGGGCCTGATTCAGACCCGAGTGTTTTACCCGTGTTGCATTACATTTGCCTCCAAGTTAGCACTAGCCAAGATTTGCTTTAAACCCTTTTTGAAACGTTTCAGTGCACAAAACTCCAAAAAAAAAAGCCCTGCTTTTCACCTTGATCGTAGTGCAGAAAATCGACCTTTCAAAAGCATATCAAGGCCCATTATGTAACATTTTCATCCGGATGCCAATTACAATGTCAGGCCTTTTTTTTAATTGAATGAGCCACCCCTCATGATCTCGTTTATTGCCACTTCCTGCTTTGTCGACGGTTTCTTTTTCTTCTTTTCCTTTAAAAAAAATTCTATTCTGCTAAATTTTGTGCTGATTTCCTCAAACCAGAGGCAGGGCAGGCGGCAACAGCGCGGACACAATCGAGAATGTAGTGGTTGTTTGCATTTCTGCATGAGACATTAAAAAATAAGGACAAAAGCACCAATCCAGCATGACGAACCAGCCAATTCTTCCATCATGAAGCTGCTGGAAAATCCTTCTAACAACACAGAGCGTATGTGCAGAAGAGCAGCTGGGCGCATCCCCTCATGTAGGACTTTTGCATAAAGTGGGTTTGATAACCAGGAAACTCTTTTCCTACCGTCAAAGATGAGCAGGAATGCCCGTTAGTGCTGCAGCTTGTGAAAAGGAATGGGCTGATTTGTAGGGTATTCAGGGGAATGCTTAGCAGGTTCGCCAAGCACCAAAGGTGGGCACGGCTGGGCAGTTGCCGAATGCCGCAGCACAGCAGGGTCCCAAGGACAAGAGCCCCCAAACTCGGCCTGCTGCGTCCTACCTGTTCACCTGCCGCTCACCTTGGCCCAGGCAGGGGTGGTGGTGAGGAAGGGACAGGAGACTCCGACCTGCTTCGCGGCTCTCCATCTGCCGAGCGAGAATGGCTGGGGACGATGGTGGTGAGACGGCCACCCCACAGGGGTAGGGGACCCATGGAGCTGTCCAGCCTGGGGGGTGGAGAAATGGAGAACCGCCACTGCTCCTATTCCCCCCACCCCAGGGAACATATGGGCCTGTTGGCTGCTCAGCCAGCTCACGGGGTGAGTGCGGAGAGCACCCCAAGCCAGCCTGCAAGTGAGGGGGGACAGGACTGCTGTCGGCGGTGGCAGCGCCATTGCGGGGTGCCCCGAGGGGTGCAGGCTGCAGGGGTGCAGCTGGTGCTCACAGAGGCACCGGCGGCAAGACTGGCGTCCAGCGTAGGCGGGCTTGGGCCCTTGCCGAGGGCCCTCAGCTCATCAGGGGCCCACCGACGAGAACCCCTGGGCTTGCTCTGCCTTGCCCTCGCCCACGGCCTAGCAAAGGTGGTGGAGAGGAGATGCAGCGAGGATGCCCACCAGTGGGAGCAAGATGGGAGGAGGAGGAGCCGAGGCAGGTGGGGAGAGGGCAGGGCACCAGGTCACCTTGCTGGTCAAAGAGCCTGGGGGGGGGGAAGAGACCTGGCACTGGACAGCATCGCCTGGGGGCTGCTGCAGAAGGTGGAGTCAAGCTTCAGAGAGAGGGCTTTTCTATCAACATTTAACCGGAAAAGGTCAGGGTTGAAGTGCCCAAACAGCAAACAAGCAAACACACGCCTCTCTACCTTTGTCCCTTGGAGAGATCTCTGCCCCCTCCCTGGAAAATAGAGTCTCCTCAACGCTGTCCATTGATCGGCCTCACAAAGGGATCCTAGCAATGTGTTAGAACAGACAACACATTTTTTTAAAAAGCCTGCTTAACATCCAAAACATTTTCCACTTGGGCCGGAATTGAGGGGTGGGTAGCTCAGCGGAGCAGAGAAGTGGTTTTCCTAATAATGAAGAATGTTCAGAAATCAAGGAACAGCAAGATGAAATGGCTTTTTAAGAGGGAAACAAGTAACCAAAACACATCATTCTTTACGGAAGGATTTTAGTGAAGGATTGGCTTGGAAAGGAATTAGCAAGGGGCTTTCCATCATCCAAGCCAAGCTCAGAAATACAAACTAGGAAAGCCTCTTTAGCCATCCTCGCAAGAGACGGGAGTGACCCTTCCTATAATAATTGCCCTCCATTTCTCTGTCTGGAGACAGCGCAGGAGAAAAACCATTGGCATATCAAGAGAGACAGCATCTCTGGGGAGAAGGAATCCTTAATCGTTCCCTGAAAAATAATGGTCTGATGCCTCTTTATTTTGCCCCACAACAGCCAGCCTCTCATTAAGGTTTCTGTGCAGTGGTGCTATTTATCAGCTGGGCTCTCTGCAAAGGAGTGTTTTAATTAGTTGGCATTGGGGGGGGGGGGTCCCCCTCCCCTGCCTTCTTTGCTCTCGCTCATGTCTCTGGATTTTTCCTGAGATCTCATTAATGCTGATGCGCTAGCCAGATCACCGCAATCGATTTTAAATCAGGCGCACCGTGGGCTGGGAGGTTTTGCTGTCTCGGGCAGCACCTTTAAGCCTCTCACGCCTTTTCTTGGTGATTTTTAATGCCTTGTCTTTTGTGTATAAAGCCCGGCAGCAGAAAGATATTTAAAGAACACCTTCTGCTTTACTAGTCTTTGTGGTCACAGAGGCCATCAAATAAGATGCTGCTGTTGGTCCCAGATGGAGCTGGGCATCTATTCAGCGGCAGCTTTTGGAAGGCATTCAATTCACAGGAACGTTCCTAAGTCAGAGATTATTTAATGGCACATGACAAATTTGGGGGACTACCCTATTCCCCATTGACATGCCCATCACTATAATGTGGACCCCAGGAACTTTGATCCCTGTCTGATAACAAATAGGGAATTCCACAGACAATTCAAGGATCTGGATTGCCCCATCGATTTTGGAGAAATCCAGAACAGACTCAAACGTGCTGGAATTTCTAGGAATCCAACCTGCAGATTCCACCAGCTTTTCTTGAAATGCACGGATGATACAGACGTGTGTACCCTTTCTTAAATTGTCTGCCATTTTGTGCAAACTGAGTTGTAGAAAAATATGAAAAATAAAATAAATTCTTGATCCATTATGTGCATTTCCCTCCAAGGCTAAAGCGTGAAAATGTGTAATAAGGGGGCTTGTGCATTTTGAGGGCAAATTTGTGTGAGTACCTAGCAATGCATTTGCACAAAATCAGATTCCGTTGAGGAAGGGACAAGGGCGGATGCAAGGGGTGGTGGGTCAAACTCACACGAATCATAAGAGATGCACACAGTTAGCAAAGGAGTCCAATTCAAGGCAGGAATTTAGACTCAGGAGCTTCTGCCTCTCTGCTTTCCTGCTTGTTTTGTTTTGCCTTGATATTTATGCATTGCTATGAATCATTCAAAAGAAAGAAGCAACAAAGAACACCCCCCATTGTAAAGCAACAGGTCTTTCCATAATTACTTTTCCCCCTATAATTGCAGCTTACTGCACGCTGGAGCTGTGGGTGTTTGTGTTTTGTTTTGGCTTGGCATTTTGCTTTTTTATTGGAGAGGTGAGACCTGCAGAAGAAACATGTTTTTGAAGGCTTTTTAATTATTATTTGGTTTCAGACAATCCACCCATTTTGTACCAAAGTACCCATCTCCTCCTACTTCCAAAGACAGAAAAGACACAGGACTTCTAGGCTCACAGATTCATTCTGAGGACCCGAAACTGCTTTTCCCACCTGGCAGGGTATTTTATACAGAAAGGATCCAAAATCCGTGCCTCTTCCAACCCCACTTGGAATAAGAGCCACATCATGTGCTATGGCAGACTTGCAAATTGTAGGCTATGATGCTAACTTAGCCACACCGGTGTTGCCAATCCCACAGCACAAAATAACCACCTCTTGGGTTCATCAAAGAGACATGCTTTTAACATGCTGAGAGCCAGTGTGGCGTCGTGGTTAAGAGCGTGGGACTGGGACTCAGACGATCCGGGTTCGAGTCCCCGCTCGGCCATGGAGCCAACTGGGGGACTTTGGGCCAGTCAGACTCTCAGCCCAACCTACCTCACAGGGTCGTTGTGGGGATAAGATGGAGGAGGAGAATGATGCAAACTGCCTTGAGCCCTTTGTAGGAAAAAGGCAGGATATAAATCCAAAAATTAAAAAAATATATAGTAGCTGAAATGCTGTCTTATATTTTAGCATCTGTACAACACTTAGAAAATATTACCAGCAGTATAAATTGATAAGAGGGAACTGCATCCTAAGCAGAGCTCCTGCCATTACCTGAGTGCTTGTGAGGTCACGGAATCTTCACAGACATTCTAATTACTCCAGGGAAAACTTGTAGATTTTTCTCTTTCCCTTTCATTCATTTCAAGTTAGAGGGTCATGATTCTAGGAATGAAGCCCTATTGCCATGACTTTGATCTGTCTCCTGTGATTGCTGCACATTGTGAATGAGGGGAATATAGATAAAAAGTCGGGCGATTCCCGAAGCAGTGCAAGCTTCGCAAAAGAATGTATAATCCCTGACAGCCTTTCCTGCTTTAACCCTGCCTCCTCCCAGTTATGATCAAGCTGCCTCCGAGCATGGCCATCACCGCAGGGCTCCCGGAGGTCTACACAGCCGTCCAGCTGCATTTCCACTGGGGAGGCATGGACCTCGAGAGCAGCGGCTCTGAGCACACCATAGACGGAATGCGGTACATGGCCGAGGTACGCAGCCCCCCCCCCCGTCTCCCTTCCAGAGGATGAGCCTGCTAAACCTGCAAACACAGGAACTTTCTCAGCCACGGAGGAAGCTTCCACTTGGCGCAGCTTGCCCCTGGTTGCTCAGGCCATCGGACCACCCCTCCCCAAAATTCAGTGCCCATTGTTCTTAGCCCATGCTGGGGATGAGGAGGGTTGTGGCCCAAGAAGTCCAGCACATACCTGGTTGGGGAAGGTTGACACTGAGGAAGCCCAAGCCGTAAGCTGCTCCAGCAGGGTCAGGGGGCGTCCTGCAAGCCACTTCTGTACCGGGCCGGCTTATTTCTCTGCCTGTCCAGGTCAATGTTCCCCACCCCAAGACGCCTGCTTTGGATGCACTGACGGGGGGACTGCAGCCCAGGCAGCTCCGAGCGGCCTCAGCCAGCAGGACCTGTGGATCCTCACTTTCCTTTAACGATGCCTCTCCTCTTCCTCTTAGCTTCACATCGTCCATTACAATTCGGGTGCCTATTCCAGTATTGAAGAAGCTTCGGACAAACCAGATGGGTTGGCTGTCCTGGCTGCGCTCTACGTGGTAGGTTGCCCCCCCAGACCGAGCAGCTTCGGGGAGGGCCTTCAGCAGCTGCCCGATGACCCCCACCTGCAGTCCATGCCCCTTCAGCTCCGTCCCTTGCCCTCTGCACCTTTCCCCCGGGGCTCAGCTCCTTTCTGCCCATCTGCCCCTCCTACAATGGTCCTGCCAGCTCGGAAATGTAGATGGTCAATTGCCCAGGGCTTTGGGTTCCTCCTCTGTAAAGTGCTTTGCCCGTTCGCAGACTTGTAACATCAAGTCTCTCTGCAAGATCCCAGTCTATAGGTCCTTACCGCAAATGGAGCTGTTACTCAATTTTCCCAGAAAGAGCTGGGTACTATATGCATGAAATAGCAAGCTTGCATTCCTGTCTCACCCCAGCAGCCCTGTAGCCTCTCCTAAATGGCTTACTTTAACGTTGGCATGTTCTTCCCCTCCAATTAATGGCCTGTGAGCTCCACTCAGTAGCCCATGGAAAGGAAAGGCTGTGTGATGTAGTGGTTAGAGCCATGGATTGGTGACATCCAGTTTGAGGGCTCATGCAACCAAGCAGCTTGCTGGGTGTCTGAGCCAGTCACTGAATCTCAGACTAACCTCCCTCACAGGGTTGTTGTGATAACCAGTGTCCAGTAGGGGTTAAAGCGCCGGAGTGGATCTCGGGAGATCTGAATTCTAGTCCTTACTCGGCTTGGAACCTTACTGGGTGACTCTGAGCCAGTCAGTGCTTGTGGGCCTAGCCACCTCACAGGGTTGTTGTGAGGATAAACGGGCAAGGTTGGAAAAGCTCTTCTAAGTCTCTCTGGGATCTTTGCAAGAGGGGCAAAGCCAGGCTAGAAATATAATATTAAACTCCGGGCTCTACCATGATCCGATTGCCCCATTCAGGTCTAAATTTGAAATTCCAATGGCTTCCTGCTGCATTCTGGAATGTGCCTCCGTTACGTCTTGTTGTGACTGCCACCAAGGCAACAATTCCCGTAAGGAAGCGGGCACAATGACTAAGTGAATGACTGAACAGAGACAGTCGGAAGATTTGAGAGCCTGTTTGGAGTAACCGAGGCTGCAAAGGCACTGCGAGAGAGCGGCCGCTGCCTCTTGAGGACACTTGCTCAACCCGAGTCGTCCTTCCGTGCTTTCTCCCTTCTGCTTATCCATCCCTTATGCTCTGTGTTAATGGCAGGCCGCAGAAGTGATTAGAAAGTTGGCTTTCCATTATCTATGCCAGGGGACAGGGCAGTTCTGCCTCCACGGTCTTCTGACCTCCGGAGGGTCGGTGCTGGAGTCCGACCTGCTTCCCCAACCCAGGGGTGTCCTTTGGGGGGCGGTGTCCTTTGTGAAACCTATTTGCTTTATCTGTAAAAATATAAGCTGTGGATTAGGTAATCTCCACCCTTTCGGCTAAGGCTAAATGCTATCTTCTCCAAGCTCAGCAGGGCATCACCTTTCAAAGGCTCCAGGGAAATCTTGAGCTATCAGGAGACCATTTCCTAAGGATTAGCTCCCATCTCCCAGACCATGCTGGGCTGTTAATTGGTAATATGTGAACAAAAGGAACGGTTAACTAGCAGGGGATAACATTCCCTCTTTCTTCCCTTCTGTTGCAGTAATTCATGAACTATTGTGCAATTAAAGAACTGCTCCAGCTTTCAATACAGGCAGGAGCTTCCAGGAATGCCCATCCAGGAGGCTGCCTGTTGTATCTCAGTATGATGTACTGTTCCAGTCTGTTGCTTTTCTCCTCCCATTGGCCTTTGGGGTGTGTGCGATTGCAAGAGGAGAATCGCACAATGATATTGTGCCTGGCTCCATATATTACCATAATTTTTATGCTGATATGTAGCTCCTGGGAAGGCGCAGTATTGTGAACTCAGAAATGACCCAAATTTTAGAAATAGCCATGAAGTCAACACTAGGCCCACGAAACAAAAGGAAAAATACATCGAGCTGGTTGGTTGTAGTGAAACTGCATGGGTTATGCACGAGTACGCCCACCTCTTCGTCCTAGGACCCATTCCCCATGCCTGTTCCATCTTCTTTCTTGCAGGGTGGAAATTTAGAAAATACCTACTACAGTAATTTCATTGCGAACCTGGCCAAAATCAGATATGCAGGTATGTCTGGGGGATCCCCCTTCAATCTGGACAAGGAATTCTTTGGTCGGACAAAGAGGAATGCCGAGAATTCCTCTCTAGCAAACAGACCCTGCTTTGCACGGGTGGCAAAGCCCTGGTTTGCCACAGTGCTGCCTTCCCACATGAATGTGTGTTTTCCGCCTGCCCTGTCTGGATGCTTCTTTGCCCACGCTGCGCTCCATTGCCCTGAGAAGGGGCTACCCCAGAGCCCCCAGTCTCTCCCCCCTTCGACTTCACACATGCGGACTGAAAAGCTCCTTATGGAACTCCGCCCCTTGTGGCTGAAGATGTTACTGCAGGGTTCAAATAGAGAGTCACCTTCACAGGAATTGCAATCCATCAGTATGTTTTTAAAATGAAACCCTGCTTTGGACACCTCAAGGATCTGCTTAATACACACACCACACGTCAGGGGTTTAGATTTTGGGCTAGCTGGAAGAGGAAGGGCTCTTGGTTCTAACCTCGAGGTGTTTTTCCCCCCACAGTCAAGCAGCCATAAGATTACACCCTTAGTCCTTCTAACTTCATTACTCCCCTACTGCCCCGTCACACACCCCCAGACACAATCCCCCCCTTTCCCCAAATTGTGGTTTGAAAAAGCCAAGCAATGCCTTTTTCAAGAAATTTTCAAGCCAATTTTGAAAGCCAAGAAATTCCCGGCCTCTCCTGTTACCATTCCTCCAGCTTCAGTGCATTGAAAATACTGGCCTACCTGACAAGGTTGTCAGCAAGAAACTCTGCATATTGTGTATGCACTAAACTTTGGCTTTTTTTTTTTTTTTTTACAGGGCAATCAGCAATGCTCGACACCCTTGACGTCTTGTCCATGTTGCCAGAGGATCTCACACGCTTCTACAGGTATCAAGGCTCCTTGACGACCCCACCCTGCACGGAGAACGTGATCTGGACTGTCTTTGACATGCCCATCAAGCTTTCCCACACGCAGGTAAGAAAGCATTTCCCTGTCTTCCCCCCACCCCGCAAACTTGCCTTTCCCATCCCAAGTTTCTGCATTGGCGTTTTGGGCCAAGCCAAACTTTCCCAAGCACGTGACCTCCGGGGGCTTGGACCACAACTCCCTGCTGAATGGGGCATTGCCGTGCAGCACCCCTGAAAGACGCCAGCTTGAAAATGGCTGGTTTGCATCCACACGACTCCCTTCCCTTTGTGCAAACACCACAGGTTTTTTTGCTAGCAACCTCCCATCTTCGTGACCGCAGCAGAATATACAACACACCGAAAATGCCCTGTCCTTCCCTGCTGCTCCTTCCCCCCCCCACCTCCCTGTTGCAATCTGTTTACTGTCCCCGTCTCCTTGTGGCCCAGACGAGGCCAGGGGTGAGATGCAAGCGCAGAAGATGCGCCACAAATGGAGAAAGTGCAGCCGTGCAAAGGTTGGCAAGACACAACATTTGATTTTTAGCCCTTCAGTGGGAAAGAATCGTTCCACATGACCTTTGGGGCAAACGCTTTAGCAGGCTCGGGCCTTTGGCAGCAACCATGTCGTCTTCCCGTTCAATTTGCTGAAGCTCAGCCTTTCCTACCTCACAAGGGTTGGCTGTGAGGATGGGATGGAGCAGAACAGGGACACAGGGGCCCCTGGGAGAGAGAGGCAAGAGTCAGGGCGCAGGCGACGAAAGCAAGCAACTCACGAAAGTCAGTCCTCTGGCCCATGAGCAAGTGGGGACGCTCCTCTGCAAGGGAGGACACATGGCCACCCTCAATCTGTGCCCCCGGATGGTTTGGACTGCATCTCTGAGCCACTGGGCACCCTGGCTGGGGCCAGGGTTGCTGCTGCCCAGACCGGCCGTCTCTGGAACCCACATCTGTGTGCGCACACCTTAGAAAAGAAAAACCAACGGACTGAGCGGAGTCCTTGCCTTGCAGATCATGTTGCTGGAGAATTCCCTGCTGGACTGGCAGAACCAGACCCTGCGGAACGACTATCGGCAAGCCCAGCCGCTCGGGGACAGGGTGGTCGAGGCCTCTTTCACCAACAAGCCCACTGAGGGTAAGGCACATGGGTGTGGCCAGGGCAACGCTGCATGACCACATGCCCCCCCCCCGGACAAGCAGGTCACCCCCTTTCCTTGCAAAACCTCCTCTCACTTCCGGGTTCTTTTAATTTTTGGCAACTTCCCCTTCATTCTAAGTGGAAAGTCTAGCACATTCCTGGTTGACTTTATGGCTTTCTAGCAGGGATTCCTGGTCCATCCTGGCTTAGATCTTCCAACATCCCCGACCACTGGGCAAAATGGCTGGGGCTGATGGGCTCTGAAGAACAAAACAACCGGAAGGCTGCAGGGCCGGTCTGTCCCAGCTCATTCCACCCACTGCTTTGCTCAGAAAACTCCTTCCATGAATGCTTTGCTTATCTGTCCTCCCTGTCAAGGCCAGTCTTCCAAAAACGGTGTCCTTCAACAGGTCTGGGCTTCCAGCTCCCCACAGTCCCCTCCTCCAGGCATATGGTCCTTGGTCAAAAGAGGCCCAAGAGAAAAGCCGCATGAATACAGAAGCCCTTAGCATAGGAGTCCCCACCTCCCCTGGAAAGCTGTAATCAAAAGGCCACCCCGAGGTCACCAACGCTGCCGCCGCCGCACAGAACAGAAGACCATGAAAGGGCCGGGAGCAAACTCATGTCAGCAAGCACGGCATGGTGGCCCTTTCCAGACCCCAACAAAGAGACGGGCACGGAGAAGCCGAGGGTCGAGAACCCAGAGAGCAAACAGAGAAGGAAGCGGGTACCGAGGCCTACCTGGATGGGCTTCAGGAGCAGCCCAGGTGTTCCCAGCAGGGGCGGCACAGCGGCAAGCAGGTCCAGCAACGGTCGGGCAGGATACTAAAACACACCGCAGCTCGCAGGATGCGGAGGCCAGAAAAACTCACGCCACCGAGAAGGCCCAAGGGAGGGAGGAGCTCGGTCTTGCATAGCGCTTCCCCGGGGCTCCCAGCTGCCCTTCATTAGCACTAATTAGGGCTAACCCAGCGAGCGCTGTGGTGGTCGCTCTGGTTCTGGCCACCAGAGGGAGCTCTGGAGCAACGGTTCTAATTAACCCTTCAGGGGCCGCTTCGCAGCGGGGCCTCTGTGGGGATGGTGACCTCCAGGACAGCGTTGCTGGGCCAAGGGGGCTCCATTCCGTGCGCCCGTCCTGCTGCTCCAGCTCCGCTTCCCGCTGATTTCGGGCAAGCACTGCGACAGCAACCAGCGTTGCGGATCCCTCTTGCCCTTGCAAGGAGGCTTGCCTCTGTTGTCTTCCCCACGACCAAGTTCTGGACGACAGTCTCTCGGGCACGGAATCCCCACTTCGTTTATCATTCTGGACAGAGCCCTGAGAACGCTTATACGGAAAGTTTCTTTCTGAGCAAGAGCGGAGAAGCCCCCCAGGGCCTGCACTCCAGTGGTGGGCGGGGCCAGGGCCGAAGGGGCGGGGCCAACGCATGGACGACCTCAACCCATTTTCGCTTAAAACTCCTACTGCCTGTTGCGTGAATGTAGATTGCGGGTAGGAATCCTGTGAATGACAATGATCTTTGCATATCTCTAGACACCTGTCACGCAGCAAGCGTCACTCATACACTTGATGAAATACAGAATCAGCTCCAGGAAATAAAGAAGGACTTTTTGAGCCTAATGAGCAAAGTCGGTAAGAATACGGATCTCCTAGTGGCCTTGTTTCCCTCCCCCAATAGGGGGCGACTGTCAGTGGGGGGCCATCCTCCATTCGGCCTTTTCTTTCAAGCTCGACTGTGGGTTATCGTATTGTCTGAATGCAGCGAGAATGTTTAGAAAGGGCAGCAGAAGCCAAGTCTGTTGTCTTGCTTTTGTCACGATGGTGCCATGAATCTCCAATTTCTTTGTGCAAAATGGAGCAAGGACATGCTGCCATTCCAACTGGTTGGAAAGGGGTGGTCTAAACACGGTAAGACATACCCCTCCCATCATCCTCGATCAGCCTCCCTGAACTAGGACACCTCCAGAGGTTTTGGCCTACAGTTCCCATGAGTCTTGCCCACACTGGTGGGCTCTGATGGAGACGGTTGTCCAAAGCACCCGGAGGGATGCAGGTCGGAGACGGCTGAGCTAGGAGGAGACAAGGGGTCAGGGCGAAGAGCAACTCGGGGCATGAACGGTTCTGACAGGTAGGTCCACGTTTCGATTCAAGTCCGGCCCATTCATAAGAGCTTCTGCTTGGTTGCTGCAGGTCAGCGGACGGGCCATGCCCAAGCTTTCTACTTCCCCCGGGAAAAGGTGGCCAGCCACGCCGAGGTCCGGCCCCTGCAGGAGATGACCCTGCACAGCTTCACACTGTGCTTCTGGGTCCACAACCTTCACCAAGGGAAGCAGACGGTCTTCTTGTACTCCACCCCGGAGAACGAGAACGAGCTGGTGGTCACCGTGGGCCTGGACGTGTGCGTGTGGGTCGGCGGGAGCTTCGTGCAATTCGACCTCCACCGCAAATCGGAGGAGTGGGTGCACCACTGTATCACGTGGGCCTCCCACTCTGGCGACGTCAATCTGTGGGTCAACGGAGCGGTCGGCACGGCCAAGAACATTCAGAAGGGCTACGTGATCCAGAAAGGCGGGACGGCCATCCTGGGGAAGTACAAGAACAGCATGCTCAATGTCTTCGGCAACGGATTTTCCGGCTGGATAAGCCAGGTCAATCTTTGGAGCCACGTGCTTGACTACAATGAAATCCAGCAGCTCACGCTTTGCAAGCATGAGGATAAGAAGGGGAATATCATTGCCTGGGGACAAACGCCCTTCCTGCTGTATGGAGGTGTGGTTGTGGATGTGGATACCAGCTGCAGCTGATGCCCTTTTTGGAAGGAAGTTAGTGCTGCAGGTAAAAACAGATTGGCATGCAAACATTGCTTTTTTCCCCTCAAGCTTTGCCTTCCACTCTGAATACTTCTCTCCGTTACCAAATAATTGAGCTGGAGCCTTCTGGGAAGCTTAAAATAATCCTTCCAGTTACAGGGAAAACTCACCACAGGGTGAGAATGCCCTGCAAGTTCCGCCATGTTTGCATATAGAATAAAATCCATCTGACTGTGGAGGGTGGGGAGGAAAACATTACTTGCAGTTTATCTCCGTTTTGCCACATGGGAAGCACAAACTGAGGAGGATCACTTGTTGCATGACTTTGGTCTAGAAACTGGGAAATGAAAATGGAAGCTCAGCTGTTTAGCAGGGAATAAAATCCATGAGAAAAGTGGGAATGGGGGAATGGAAGACAGAGCATTAGATGAGCTGGCTATGGTTACTTTCCTAACTAGGCTGACCAAAAATATGCACCAAGGTAGAAATTCGGATTTGCTGAAGATTATGCAGTGTACATCCCTGCTGTTGTCCGTCCTGGAGTGGTTTCATTGAATAATTATTGGGCCTTGTGGAATAATTAGTTCAGGCTTATTTACACAGGGGAGGTCAGGAATTCTGTTGAAGCAGACTTATTTGGAGAGGAAATCCTTAGGGCTAAATTAGACCCATCCTAGCCAGGAAAATGAAAAGAGGATTCGATCAGCATTGAGGATAAGCACCCAAGAACTTCCATAACAAACCTGCTTGGTCTTCTTTCACCGTGGCTTATACAATCAGCAGAACCATGTTAATAAAGTGTGTACCAGCTGGACCCCCTTTCATTATTGAGTTTTAGCAACACCAGCACTTTGATGGAGATGCACTAGAGGTAGTTGGATAGCAGCAAAACACATTGAAGTGCATCATGCACATATTTTCTTAACTCTTCAGTTGTGGCAGACATTGACTTTGCTAGTATGATACAATCTGACAGAAAAGTCCTACAACTCCCAGCATCCCCAGCCTTCTTTCTGTCTCTCTTTTCTGTGGATGGTATTCTGCCCAATTTCCTGGGTATTTAATGTGTGGTTACAATCAGGCCAGAACAAAATCTTTATTGCCTTTCCAAGCTTTATAAAATGGCTTTTATTTCTCTTTTGCGCTCCATTAAAAAACAACACAATTCTCCTTTGTACAAAATATATTTGCCCCCCAACTTGAAAAAGAATCATGCAAAAAACGAACAATCTCACACAACTTCACAGCAAGGTATTTACACAGCAGTTTTTTTCTATTCTACCCTCTCTCTTCATTATTGGCAAATACTATTTTCTTCCACCAAAGTACCTAAAAATACAAAAGACATTAATGCTGGTCTGTGCTGATGGTACTTAAACATGCTTGGTCCTTAATGTGCTAGGCAGATCTGTTTACTACCGGCTTTTGTTTACAAAGAGGATCTGCCATCATTTCCTTCCCCAAACCCTTAACACCTATAATCTACAACATCTACCAGTGACTCATTCATGCATCTTGCAATCCTGCGCACTCATCTGGAAGTAAGGTCCATTGAATTCAATGGGACTTCTGAATGGATACAAATACATTCACTTTGAGGCTCAAGTCTATCTCAACTGCACGCAAAACATTCAACTTAAGTCTTTGGACAGTGCGGCATCTTCCCCTTCCCCTGGGTGTTCCTGACATTTGCCATAATACCTTCACCAACCTGGTGCCTTCCAAATATTTTAGATTTCAACTCCCATCAGCCCCAGCCAGTTCAGCCAGGGAATTGTCCATAGCATGAGAGGCTGGAGCAGGTTACTCAGTTTCATTTAGTCCTAATATTAAATATTGTGGATTTTATATACTATTTTGTTGCTGTTACTAAAACAAAAACAAGATCTCAACCTCTGGGCATTTATGATGGGTTTTGCCCATTAAACAATGCATTGTGTGCACATGTTCTGGAAGACCCCAAAAATGCAGTTTGAAAAAGGGGGACAAATGTAAACGAATAGTAAAAATGCACATATCGAAAACATCTTAATCCAAAAGTCCAGGCTGCCTGCATTCCAGTTATCTAAAGTGGGAAATGTCCGGATCCTGTGTAACATTCAATGACTTAGTAATGCCCCAGACAATCATCCTATTTTTCTGGGCCGGGGTTATCGGAGGCTTCCGCCTGTGAGCCCCCCTTCACCTCGCTTTCGATCCGTGTCAGCAACACGGCTTAAACATCAAGCTTTCTCCTGTTAAAGGTGGCAAGGCAGCGCTTTCCAAATTGGGTATCAGCTCCTGGCCCGCAGGCAGAATTGGCTCCTCATTAAAATAGTACTTTGAGGAACAAGTCACGCGCCCTGGTGCGGTTTTCTGAGCCTGCGGGCAGCTCACTCAGCCGATGGCCCGCTGCCCAAGTCAGTAGATAAATTTCGAAAGTGACATTTCGGGGTCTCACCGCTGTTCTTCAGAAAGCTCCTGAGTCAGGGGAGCAAGGCAATTTGGCCGTAGGGAGGGAAAGCAGCGGAAGCGAGCTTTCGGCGCAGGGTCACTCCAAGACGCGGTTCTGGGGATTTATTTACAGCGAACCCAGGACAACGTGGGGCAAATGCCACAGGTGGCAAAGGCTGCTTGGTCCCACAGGGATGGGGAAAAGGACCTCAGCCATCCCGGTTGCCTTTACAGCGCACTGTTTCTCTCGATGTCGCCCTTCTTGTAAGGGACGGAAATGGCGGTGAAATCTTTTAGCTCCTCTTTGTCCGTGTCTTCCCCCGTGCCGTTTCTCCTGGCCATGATCTGGTTGATTTCCATAAAGGTTTTGTTCTTCGTTTCGGGGACAATGAGGAAGATATAAATGACCGTGCTTAAGCAAACCCCGCAGAAGATCAGGAAGCAGTAGGGCCCGAGTCCTTGCTGGAGACGAAACGAGGGAATAAACAGAGGTGAAAGTGACACGTTTTCTGGCAGCTTAGAACCCACCATGTGAATTGAAGCACAAACTCGAGCCCGCTGAATGAAATTTGCTTTTTCAAAGCATCACCTGCTCTCTTGAACACGGGTTCAAGACCAAATCTAGTCCTCCCACGATCCTAGTAGGGCAGCTTCCAAGACAAGCCCCCATTCACCTTGCTCTTCCACTTCCCCCACTCGTTCAATGGGGCAGCGTCTGAGCAGTTTCTTTCCCCATCTCAAAACGAAATGAAATTTGAGTCGGAAGCTACCAGCTTGCTGGCCAGGTGTGCACCTGGGCCCTTCTGCAGCCCCTCTGAGACCTTCCAGAGTGGAACCGGCCCGTGGGCCAAGAGGCCACGCTCATCTCTTCGGGGTGCCCTCCTTACCTCCATATAACTGAAGACCAGCCCCACGGTGAAGTTCGAAAGCCAGTGAACGGAGCCCCCCACCATGAATGCAGCCGGGCGGGACGACTGGAGGAACATCTCGATGATCATCACGCTCGGGATGGGGCCTAGAAGAAGAGGGAAGGGGGTGGGATCCCCATTCTCTCCCAGAGCAGCCCTGGCGAGGCTCCTGCCCAGTCCTTCCACAAGGATGAAGACAGGCCTCCTTGGATGGGGCTCTTCCCCTTTGAAAGTGCAAGCTGCTTGGGAAGGGGTAAGCCTCCTGGGACACCCAATCCACGGAAATGCCCCTCCCTGGGAAGAGATTAGGGTCTTTCCGGGAGCAGAAGTCACCAAAACCCCTGGGCCCCCGCAGAAGATGTGCCGCTCACGCAATGGCCGTTTTGGGGACCTGGCGAGTCAGGAGTGAGCTGGAGAGAAGGCGGGGGGGGGGGGGGAGAGGCAGCCATGCAAGGGGGCAGAAGTCCAGAGGGGTAGAAACAGTGGTGGGGAGACAGACGGAGCAAGAGGAGGGCTTGCAAGGGAGACGCTCGCAGCAAGGCAGAAGGGTGGAAGGGACAGGCTGGAAAGGAAGGGGAAAGAAGTTGACCCGAACATTTTCCGGGATGATTATTTTAATTGGGGGGGGGGGGCTTTAGGAGGTTTCCACAGGCATGGTGGCTGCTGGGTGCCCCTTGCGAGAGACCCTTGTCCCGGAGAAATGGAGGAAGCCCCCCGTTTTTTCTGAGCAAAGCGACGGCCCAGCTGTGGGGAGACGTACTTGCGCCAATGGCATGCCCGATGACGTAGGAGAAGATGCAGGCGATGCTGAGGTAAGGCATCCACGCGATCATCTGTGGGAGGGATCTGGTTAGTCACTACGGGTCTCGTCTTGAGGCTGAGGCATTGGGAAGCAGTAATACCCTTTCCCCATCTCCTCTGGTCACCTCTGTAACTCCTGGTCTGCAACTAGGCCAGTCTTCCCCACAGGGTGCCCTCTAGCTGGTCAGGACTGCAACTCCCAGGATTCCTGGCTACTGGTTATGCTCACTGCGTCTCATGGGAGCTGAAGTTCAAACCAGCTGGTGGGCACGCTTGGGATGAGTGAAGTAGGGGAAGGAGACAAAGACAAACAATCCAAATGGTTTTGGAAGGCTGTGGATTGGCTTTATTTTCGGCCACAGCTTTAAACCACAAACAACCCATGGAGAGAATCATGGTTTGTTAACTTGGCAGGGTTCACACGTTTCAACAACAATCCAGGGTTTAACAACAAACCACATTCAACCCTTGACAGTGGGGGTTGTTCAAAGCCAGGTTTATCCAATGACAAGGAAAAGGAGAATTAAAGGAGGGAGGGTTGAATTTGCCCTATGCAGAGGTCAGTTTGAATGCCCTCAACCGCCGCCCCCCCCCCCCCCCGATGCTAGCAGTCCCCCTCCAGTTTCCTCTCTTGGCAAGGGCTTCACACTACAAACCTTAAGATTCAGGGCCATGGTTAATACTGCGCAAGCCACGCAACAAATCCCAAAACCAGCCAGAAGCAAAATTCTTCGTCCCAGAGACTCGACAATAAACACCTAGGCAATACAGAAAAAGGTAAAATTGTAAAATTCTATATGCAAAGATTCATACATTTGGAAACTTTGCAGCTGTAAATTCACCCATGTGGTTCCTCCCCACCTGTCTCTGCAGTGAGAACAGACAAGATGCTCCAGGTATCTTGACTTCAGGTATGCTAAACTTTACTCCAATACGGGCATTTCGCAGCAGATCTCAAAGGCTCAAGGTGTTCTAACTATTGCTAAAAATGAGCACTGATTGCTTGTACGCACAAATTCTACCACTTTGATGTGCTCCGTTTTATGTCATACTGCCTGCCATTTTGCTTATATTTTCCCCCGAAAACAAAGACAGAAATAAATGGAAATAATTCTCCTATATGCTGGATTTCTTTCCACTCTGCCTGTCCATCCAACCGGGTTTTGCGTACTTTTGTGAGCTGCTGGGGCAGTTTTTGGAACCAAACTGCAAGATAAAAGAATCTTTCGAAACACCTGCTCTCTCAAGGCAGGTGTTGCTTTGGTCTTCTCTCCGGTTGCAGTGGCCTGCAATTTTCATCTACAGATGTTCCTAGAGTATTAAAAAAATCAACGGCCTTTCCCAGCTTGGTGTTCTCTAAAGGCTTTGGACTCCACCTCCCAGCATTCCTGACCAATGGCCATGCTGGCTGGGGCTGATGGGACTTGATGTCCAAAACCTCTGGTGGGAACTAGGTTGAGGGCATTGACTAGGATGTCTCTCTCCCACACGGAGATCGAACTGGTGGCAGTACCGCGATCAGAGTCATGACCACATTGACGGTGCCGGTTCCGACGGTGACGAACTGCACATGGTCCTGTTTCACACCCGCGTTCTCGTAGATTCTGTCAGCATAGTAGTAAACCTGCAATGGGACCCAAGAGGGCACTGAGTTACCCTGGAAAGAGAGGCATCCCTATACCCGTGTAGTCAGAAGGCTGCCAGATGGAAATATTTGCCAGGATGTATTTAAATGCCTCGGGACGTGAAGCCAGCCAATTAATTCCTTGTACAACCCATAAAACAGGACTAATAAAAAGAAGTTCTGCGGTGTATTTGCGCCTTGCCCTCGGTTATCGCGAATGGTGAAAAGGTTATTCTATGATCGAGTGCTCTGCAGGGAGCAGCGTTGGGGTGGGTAGTGCTTTGGTCTCCAGGTGCAGCCCACCTGGAGAATCATGCCCCCTTGGAGAGCAATTCAATTTAGCCAAACAGCCCTCCATTGGTACCAATGGATAAGCAGGTACCAGTGGATAAGCAGGGCCCTACACACAGCCTGAGTCAAGTTTCGCTTGCAAAAGACAAGATTAAAGGAAGCAGCCTTCCAATATCTGAAAAACCATCATGGAGATGTTCCTCTCTGTTGCTCCAAAGGACAGGACCAAAAATTCGAATGGGGGCACATTTAGGGCTAGGGAAGCAGATTTGGGCTGAACATTAGAAGAGTAATTCCTAACAGGGAGCGCTGTCCTGCAGCTGAGCAGGTGATCTTGCAAGGGGTGGGTTCTCCTTTGCTGGAGGTCACCCGTCATGGGTGTTGTTACTGTACTAAGTGCCTGCATCAAGCACGGGGTCAGACTAGGTGACCTCAGAGACATCCTTTCAACAATTCTATTAAATTGTTTACATCTTGCTCTTCAGCCTGAGAAAGAAGGCTGCTGGAGCAGATGATGAACACTTGAGCTCAAGAAGGCAGTTCCCACACTGAACCAAGGGATGGCTTAGATGACCTCCAAGATTCTTTCCGACTAAAAATCCACAGCTTTTACTTACCGCATTAACTCCGGAAAGCTGCTGGCCCATCATCAAAACTATGATAGAGATCAGTTGCCATCGGAGGCCCTGGTAGGTGAACAGGGTCAGCACGGACATGCGCCCTTCAGCTTTCTCCACCAGGTCTTCCTGCCGCATTTCTTCCATCTCGTCTTCCACATTGTCCCTGCCTCGCAGCTTCCTCAGGGCTGGATGGGAAGAAAAGACAAAAATCAAAGGGCAAGAAGCACAGAGAAATGGCTGAAGACATCGCACATGCCCTGTAGCAACCCATTCCCATTGGCCACCTGTGACGTTTTCATTTCTTGATGCCTCGTGGTTTGCAAGGGACAAACAGCTAAAGCAGAGGCTGAAGTTGGGGGGCAAAACATGGGGCTGGAGCATCAAATCTCAGCGAGGCCCTGCTGTCCAAGAGCAGTTGCTGAAATAAAGAAGCAAGGATCCTGCACCCAGTCCTCCAGGATTAATCACGTTTTGTCCAAAGACCTCTTGCACCTCCAAATCTTCCTGCTCGTCCAGATATTTTTTAGAAACGGGGTCTTTCAGAGACAGGATGTTTTTAACAATGTACACACAGATAAACTTTAGGGTGTTTGTAAAATATGAAATGCAGAACCTGTGCCTTTTTTGCCTTGTGGGCCTGAGCCCGATCTTTTGGGTCCTTAGCACCGACCCTGAGCTAAAGCAAAGCTTGCAAAAAGCAGCAGCAATTTCCTAGAATGCAGGAAATTTATGTTTTGTGAATTACTGTTCATATCATCTTTACCTCTTGCCTTTCAGTTCCCCCTCACAAAAGCTTCAGTTTCACCCCTCTTCACCCCTGTGTATGTATAGGAATCCACTGATGTGAGGTTCACATTTCATCATCTCATGACTTGAGCAGAAGAAGAAGGGTTTAAGGTGCCGGAAGAGCAGGCACTGTACACACCTGCCCTGGCGCCCTCCTCATCTCCTTTCTGGATCAGCAAATACCGGGGACTCTCAGGGAAAAAGGGGAGCAGAATCAGTTGCAAAGCTGCAGGGACCCCCGTGAGACCCAGGAGTATTGGCCAACCTGCAACGAAAGAGAGAGGAACCTCACTAAGCAGGCAGAGATGGACAGTCTGCGCCCAAGAACCATCCTGAGACCGTTACAGGATGACAGAGACTGCAGAGGGGTCTTCTGGCGCTCCTTTTCCAAGGCCGATTTTCTGAAACAGTTGCATTAAATCCCTGCAAAGCTCGATTTACCTTCAGCGCTCCCCAGGACCATCCTCATGCCCAAGATCTGAGCGGCCAGGATGCCGATGGTGATGAAAAGCTGTGGCATCACCCCCACAGCGCCCCTTAAGTTCTTAGGAGACATCTCTCCGAGGTACATGGGGACCACGTTGGAAGACAGCCCTGGTTTAAAAAGGAAAGAAGCGGCACAATATAGGTGGCTCCAGATGCGGGAAAAGCTGCACTATGCTTGCTTCAGCCTTTCCCGAACCTGGTGTCCTCCAGATGCAGTTCCCTGCCGGCTGGGGATGATAGGCTTTACAGTCGCTTGCCTGACAGAGCCAGTGGGCAAGGAGACCACAGAATCTCCTCTTCTCCTCCCACCATCCCTGGAAGAAGCGCAAGCAGCTTGGGTTGCGATGATGCGGAGGAAGGGAAACCAGCCCCGGTGGGCCCCTGGGCCCCTGGGGACGTGCCCAGCCTTGCCTGCCTTTGGTTCCTGAGCACGCCGGCAGCCCGGGACAGAATCCGCCACCCCTGCAGGGAAGGCCAGGGCGCTCCCATGCACGAGCCCGTGAGCCAGCCACCTGCGGCATCCCGCTTACCGGCGCAGATGCCAATGATGATGCGGCACAGGATGATGACTTCGAAGGTCTTTGCCACCTTGGCGCTGCCCATGAGGATGGCGGGGATGATGGAGAAGACATTGTTGATCAGCAGGGTGCCCTTTCTGCAAGGGAGGCGACGGCGTCAACGCCCTGTCTGTGGACCGCGTGCCCCCGCCCGAAGAAGCCCAGCGGCCACACGCAAGCGTTGGTTGCGGGCCACGGAGAGCCCCGTGCGGGTGCCGTGCACGGCAGGTTGTGTTATTGAGAAACAGCTCTGCAAACGGCTGTCCCACAATCTCACACACGACCGGGACGGGACGCCCCCTGTTCGGCTTCACACCCCGTCAGCAGTTTTGTCTTTTGGCAATTACCTGCCGCATTTGTTCACCATGGGGCCAACCATAAGCGATCCAAAGAAGCCTCCGAGGGGGAAGAAAGACACCGAGAGAGACCAGAGGGCCGTCACTAAGCTGCTGTCCATGAATTTCCCATACCGGTCCTTGTAGGTCTCGTTGTAAAAATTTTGCATGAACTGGGAAGAGAAAGAGGCAAGAGGCTTGCTCACGATAGATCGATTATACATGTTGTCCCAGATATTTTGGACCACAATTCCCATCATCCCTGAGCATGTAGGCCAGGGCTGATGGAGGCTGAAGTGCAAGGTATCTGCAGAACACCAAGCTGGAGACAAGTGACTGAAACGGCAGCAATATTTAGTCCTTGGAGGGGAAAAAGGTGGGGTATAAATATAATAAATATCTAAATAATCAGGGCCTGCTCCATTTGGACTGTTTTCAACACCTTCCAGGGATGTGAAAAAGTAATGGACCAGAATCCGTCCGTCCGTCCGTCTGTGCTGCCTGTCTGTCCATCCGTCCTTTTCTGTCTGTCTGTCTGTCTTCTGTATTCAGTCTAATCTTTCTTCCATCGCAGAACTCAAGGTGACCCTAACCATAGTCTTTTAACCAGGGGAGCTTCAAATCCTGAACCTCAATCTGTGCTTACTAGTCCTTTTATAACTACATGCAACCTCAAGTACTGGTGTAGACCAGTTGCTGGGGAACATGGGCCGAAGGGTGTTCAAGCTGGGCTTGCTAGCAGTTATAGGCCTTCTTTCTGACTAGGCATGTGCAGGATTGCACCTTTAAATAAAGAGGCTACCAAACAATAATAAAATGCAAATACCATTGCAGTGTTTTGGAAAAACTCTTTTGAAATTGGAAGTGTTTCTCTGTCTGCCCCTTTTATTTCTGCATAACCTACCGGAGCGGGAGAGTTGATCACAGAGACGTTGTAACCATACTGGAAAGAGGAGCCAAAGGCAGCGACAAGGGTCACCAGGGCAAGCATAAGCGTCATCCGCTGCGGGCAGGAAGACAGGGGGGGGGTCAGCAAAGGGGTCGGCCTGCTAAAACCATTCCAGAAGCGCTGCAGTGCTTATTTTTCAAAAGGGATATTGTTTAGTCCATTTAAAACGTCAGTACGCTGATGATACCCAGCTCTACCTCTCGTTTTCCACCAATCCAGGTGAGGCAGTGGCTGTGCTGAACCGGTGCCTGGCCGAGGTAATGGGCTGGATGAGGGCCAATAAACTGAAGCTCAATCCAGACAAGACGGAGGTCCTGTTGGTTGGTGGATCGGGCTTCGGAGAGGGTGAATTGAACCTTGTCCTGAATGGGGTTGCACTCCCTCTTAGGGACAAGGTCCGCAGCTTGGGAGTGCTCCTCGACCCAGAGCTTTCACTGGAAGCTCAGGTAACAGCAGTGGCGAGGAGTGCTTTCCTCCAGCTTCGGCTAATTCATCAGCTGCGCCCCTATCTGGAGAATGACTGCCTTGCGACAGTGACACATGCGTTGGTGACTTCCCGTTTGGACTTCTGCAACGCGCTCTACGTGGGGCTACCCTTGAAGACGGTCCGGATACTTCAATTGGTCCAAAATAGAGCTGCCAGGCTGCTGACGGGGACTGGACGTTATGTTCACATGACTCCAGTTCTCCGTCAGCTTCACTGGCTTCCCATTGAAGTCCGGGCCCAATTCAAGGTGTTGGTTATGACCTATAAAGCCCTAAACGGCTTGGGTCCTGGTTACCTGAAGGAGCGCTTACATCCTTATATGCCCAGCCGCCCCCTGAGATCGGCGGGAGAGGCCCTTCTCCGGGAGCCCTCCATGGAAGAAGTTAGGAGGGTGGTTACTCGGAGGAGGGCTTTCTCAGCGGTGGCGCCTAAGTTATGGAATGCGCTCCCCAGAGAGGTCCGCCTGGCGCCGTCGTTATTTGTTTTTCGGCGCCAGGCGAAGACCTTTTTATTTAAGCAGTATTTTAAATGTTAATATTATTGAATTTTATTTGGCCAGGGCGGCTTGTTTTATAGTGTATATTTGTATTTTATTGTATATATTTTAAAATGTTATTTTAAATTTTTTGTTGTAAGCCGCCCCGAGGCTTCGGCGAATGGGGCGGCATAAAAATGTTTTAATAAATAAATAAAATAAATAAATAAATAAATAAATTTTTTAAAACTTTCAAATTCTGTATGTCAGAATGTTTATGCTGTATACAATTGTATTATTTTTTGATGATCTGTTCTAGAATTATTTTGACATTATATTCCACCATGCCTCGTTTTGCACAGAACCCAAGCCAACTTACAAAGTGCTCCTCTCCATTTTATCCTCCCAACAACCCTGCGAGGTAGGTTGGTCTGGGAGTCCAGGACCTCCCCAGAGTCTCCCAGAGCTTCACTGCTGAGTGCGGACTAGAACCCGGGTCTCCCGAGTTCAACACTCACCACTGCATACCTGCATTGCGGCCTGAGATCCGTGCCCCAAATCCTTGGCTAAAGGATGCTGAAAGCAAAACCTCAAGTGTGTGAAAGACCACAAACATTTCACACCCCAGAATGCAGTGCTATCCAGTGCTATTTCCTCCCCTCGCAGTGCCCTAGCTCCACTGCCTTTTCCTTTATTTTACTCTTTTAACAATAATCATAGTTAAACATTCCTGATGAACGTAATTAAACAATACATAAATATCAGTGCTACCTCCAGCAGGACCAACAACTCTAGTTACTTAATGTAAAACCATTTAATCATTCATGTTGCTCCACATCCTTCCCAGAACTGCATTGACTCTTGTGGTGGTTCCTTTCCTTTTATTAAAACATATTCCAAAAAAGGTCTCCAAAAGACTTTCAGATGTTTTCCTGCCTTTTCTTTTAATACCTGCCTTTTTCTGCATATCACAGCACCCCTTTGTGAAGTCCCTTTACACAGGTTATGAACTCCATTCCTACTTGAAGGACCCAAATCTTGCAAGAGAGGGACTGTTCCCAAACCTTAAATCCAGCCACTTTCAAATAGTAACAGCTTTAATATGGTCATGATGCCATTTTAAGAGAGGTCTCTTGGTTCTGTTTCAGCTGTTCGCTACTGCAGAACCATTTGTGAAAAGGCAGCTTGTACAATGTATTAATAAAGAAATCAATTAAACTTCCATCTTGCAAGGACCACGCCACCTCCACCCCAAATCTTTAAAAAGCTCCCTGAGAAGCGGCTGAGAATGCTCTCTGTGTTGTGTTTGGGAAAGTTCTCCCAGGGTTGCCCTCCCCAGTCTTGGCCGAAAGCGATAAGCGACATAAATCAGACACTCACCCCTTTCTTGGCTTCACAGGTCTCCTGCCCTCTGGGATCTTCACCAGTCCTCATTGCTCCCAGGAAGCTGGATTCTTCTGTCTGTAGCAGTGGGACAGCAACGACCCGAAAAGGAAAGAATAGGTGTGCGTATCTGGATAAATACACTGTCAGTACAGTTGCTGACATCCAACAATAATATACTTTATCACCCAGTATTGCTTTCTGAATTTTCCCAGGTCCTGCATGCCTCTCTCGGGCCGTCCGTGGAACTTGCTCTGCGGCACGATACCTGCTTGGCGCACAGGAGTTTCCATGTCCAATTGCCAGTTGAAAAGGATCTCAGCTTGCCAGACTAGGAGGAAAAAGCCCCCGCTCTGCCCCAAGATGCTGGAGGGCTTGGTCCATCAGAGCCAACTCTGTGGACCAAGTTTCTGCCTCTTCTTCAGGCGGCTTTACGGGCTCACATTCAGCCTCGCTCTCTCGTGTTCGGTGGCTCAGCTTTGAAGTGTTGCTTTACTGCCGCTCCAGAAGAGGGTTGCTGCCAAGCTGGTCACTCCGTGCAACAAGCCGGATTGAGCAATAACGAAAGAAAATAGTCTCAGCGGTGCTGTGGGACGAGCCACGCCGCCAGACGGGCGTATGTGGTCAGGGAATTACCTGGCTGGAGACAAACCTTCAGTTCACGCGATTGTCCCTGTGCTTTCCCTGTGCTTTCGTGAACTGACCCTAGCAAAGGACGGCCCCTGATGTAGGTTTGGGGAGGGTGGGTGCTGGGGATGTCTTAAAAAAAGAAAGAGAAGAACAAATCACAGCCAGTGTGCTCAGTTTTGTTTCTTCAGTGGGCAAAAGAGTTCATCAACTTTCCAGGGTTTATTTCAAAGTTAAGGTTGGATGGGCTATTGGAAAGCAGGTATTCAAATCGCTTCAAAAACATTTGAAATAAAAAAAATAAAAAAATTAGAGGTACAGTCCTGTGCATGTTGAGAGAAAAGACCTGCAATTTCCAGTATGCTCCAGTCAGGGATGATGGGAATTGTAGGACTTCTTTTTTCTACTGAAACCAGATAGGGTTCTGTCCTAAATTTTTGGAATTTTTAACTAAGTTCCTTTGAGGGGTCATATTTGGGCAAGAGGCATCTCACAGACAATAATTAAATTGGCATAATTGTTTAAAAATGATCATTAGAAATCTATAATAATTTACAATGACTTATAATAATAAATCTAAAATGACCAACAATTGCATATTGTTTAATAGCAAAGCTCTCTGGATGATTTACAAAATAAGCCTCACAAATCCATTAAGGGCTAAAACCCCTTTACATAAAAGATGGAGACCCTTTAAGAGGTTAGAAAAGTCAAGAAGAAAAAATCATAAATCTACCAGCACCCATCGCTCAATGGATCATCCAGGCTTAGGAGCAGTCTTCCAGTGAATATCAGTTTCAATAGTTGGGGAGCAATGCTGGGCGTAAAATGACTGCCTATTATTATTCGCTTTTGTATTTATTTTTTATTTTGGATTTATATCCTGCCATTTTCCTACAAAGGGCTCAAGGCAGCTTACATCATTCTCCTCCTCCATCTTATCCCCACAACAACAACCCTGTGAGGTAGGTTGGGCTGAGAGTCTGTGGCCCAAAGTCACCCAGTTGGCTCCATGGCTGAGCGGGGACTCGAACCCAGAGCTCCTGAGTCCCAGTCCCACACTCTTAACCACTACACCACACTGGGTCTCCACTGTATATCATCTTATTATACAAGATCTCAGGACGGCTTACAATATTTTAAAATCATACAGCCTATAGCCCATTCTTGGGGCTTTCCAAGCTGCCCCTGTTGGAAACAGGGCACTGGGTGCAATGGAGTTGGTGATCTTTACGCATGCAACATGGAATCTGTGTTAAGCCTCCAATCGCCTGGTATTTTTGAACCGGAGATGCCCAGGCGCAACCCTGAGACCTTTTCCCTGAAAATCCGAGCCAGTCTGGCTTCGCCCGCCGCTCCGCAGCCCGTCCTCTGACCCAGGCTGTGAGGAGCCGTGCGCTTTCCCCCGCCTGCTGCATAAAGCTGCCTCCTCGCTGCCAAGGGGCTGGGGAAGGAGAAAGGGATGGAGAGGAGCCTGGGGTGGCGTTCCTTCAGGAACCCTGGGGAGGGCAAGGATCTCTCGCACCGCTTGAGACCCGGAGCGATGGCTGCCAGTTCACAGCCTGCACCACCCAGGTTCTTTCCTCGCGCCTGCCCGTGAGAATGGCGCACACGTGTTTCGAACAGAAAGGGCCAAGCGGCTGCCCCTGCACAATGCCGCACATGGGGGAAGAAGGCCCTGTGGACACACGAAGTGGCGGGCGCCGTCCAGTGAAGGAAGCGCCTAACAGAAAAGTTCGAGCTGCTAGATCTCAATGAGAAGGGCCCCTTCTCGCCCGCCCCCTCCCACTGCTCAGCATCCCGGCTTCCTCGCCATCTCCCCTCGCTGGGTGGTGGTTGCGAGGATGGGGGTTAGCGCAGGAGAAAGGTGTGAGCTGCGGGGAGAGCCAAGCTAGGAAAGAAAGGTGGGATACGAGCAGAACCCACCCAGCCACCCGCGCTCCGCTCCAAAATTTGGGACGCGCACCGCCCAGAGCGCTCTAGCGGTTAGGCGGTTTGGAAACGAGGATCGCGCCGACCACCACAACCACAACTACCACCACCGCAACCACAGCCACACTCCGGCTCTGCGCGCCTTTGAGAAAAGCGCCGGGACTGAGGCGGAGAGCAGCGGGTGGCGGAGCCGAGCGGCCCCGGGCCCCGGGCCTTACCTGCGGGTGGGCGAGGAGCGCGGCTTGGGAGCCGAGCCGAGCCGAGGAGCGCGCCGGAGCGGTGGGCGGCGGAGCGGGGCCTCCGCGGCTATATATCCCCCTCGGCCCCCCCCGCCAGGAAATGCCCGCCTCGCACGGGGGGGGGGGCGCGCCCGGCGGGCATTGCATACGTGACCCCCGGCAGCCAGCGCCCCGGCCGGGCCGGGCGGGCATTTGCATCTCAAGAGCGCCCGGCCTGCGCCTGACCCCGCTGACCCCGCGCGGCTTCCCCGGCCGGGCGGCTCCGGCACGTAGGCAGGGCGCGCGGCCCCGGGCCCGGGAGCAAGACCCGGGCCCCGCTCGCTGTGCCCCGGGGGGCGCACGCCCCCCCCCCCGGCCACCCCGGGGCGACGCAGCGGACGGAAACCGAGCTCGGTTCGCGCCTGGGCGTGCGCAAGGGGCGACGCGTGTCCGTGCGCGCCAGCGGGGCGAGCACCCATGTTGGAAAGGCCAGGGCGATCCGCTGCGCAGCGGGCCCGGCGGGCGTGGGGCCGTGGGGCAGGCGGTTTCAAACGGGATGCCTCTTTCCCACGCTTGTGTCTTTCAGGCCGGCCTCACGCGGGCGGCCAGGAAGCGAGGCAGGAAAGACCAAAGGATGCGGCCCAGCCAGGATGACAAGGGGGCAATAAATTCTTTCGCCTCCCCCTCCCGCCCCTGCCCACAACTTCCCTCTCTCTCCAGACGGAAATGACTTGATCCTTTGGATGGTTATATGGCTCTCCAGCGGGGAATCCTCCAACTCACTAGCATGGGGCCTGCCGGATGCCTTGGAGGACATCTTTCCGCACTGGCCACCACGGCCGGAAGCCGAAGTGCCCAACATCTGGAACGCCAACAGGAGAAAGCCCGCACGGCCGTGCAGCGGCTCAACTCCACGCTCCTCATCTGCTGTTTCACTCGGGAAAAGTGTTAGCACAGGTTTCTTGCCCCGCTGTCAAAACCCTCTGGGATGGCCGCTTGAACCTGGTAGGGGCGGGATGGCCTGGACTTCCAGCTGTCAGCCCCAGATCTTACGGCCGTCCAAAACATCTGGACAGGAAAGGGTGCTTGGTCCTGCACCGCCTCACCCACTGCATTTTGTCTTTTGAGCTGCACAGGTGCTGAACTCCACCTGCCAGCTAGGTTCGCCACTGTGGATGGCAACGATCAAACTCCAAACGGAAGCTGCCTTGGATGAGGAGCCCCACTGAAGATGCCAGGCGGTGGAGGCACTGCTTCCAGTCGAGGGGAAACAGCAAGGACGCGGGCCTGGGAAATATTCTGGGGGATGCAGGAAGGACCCTGCAGTTGCCCAGCGACCGAGAATATGCTGCATCCCTTGATCATCCTCTTCCTTATACAGCCCTGGAGCTTCAGGATGGATGGAGGGTGGGCACAGTTGCCTAGCAACACGGAACAAGCAGCAACCAAGCGCTTGAGGAGGGGCAGCCAGCATTCTCCAGCCCCTAGGTCAGGAGGGGAAATGGAAGATTCCCCTAAACAGATAATGGCTGGTTCTGTTTTTGTCCCACTCTTCTTCCGAGGAGCCCAGCGACAGCCAACACAGAGTCTTGGATGGGTGCTGGACTGAGATGCAGGAGAGCTGGGCCGAGTCCCCACCTAGCCCTAAAGCTCATTTTGGGCCAGTCCGGACTCTCAGCCTCGCCTACCCCACAGGGTTGTTGTGAGGATAAAATGCAGGAGGGTCATATAAACTGCCTTGTATTCTTTGCAGGCTATAAACCTCATAATAAAACAATAAAAACCCCAAATCCCCCCGTTGTACTTACAGCTGCCCTACTTCAGGCTGAGACTCCGATTCCTGCTCCAGTCCAGCACTCCAGCTCCCAAAGAAATGTTCCCGATGTTCAGGGAATGACCTCTAATTTATGTATGCACCTGAATGCATGGAGATACAAGGGTGCGCTCACTCATATTTTGCTGCCCCACCTAAAAATCCTCTGTTCCCAGCTTGATCTGACCCGATAATCTGAATGACTCAAAAGTATCCCAGGCAGTAAAATGCAAGGTGCTAGTAAACCGCTTTAAAGCCCTAAATGGCTAGAGGGTCAAATACCTGAAGGAGACCCTCCTCCCATTTTGTCCTGGCCAGGAATAAAGATCTTCAGAAGAGGCCTTCTCTGGGTACCACCCACAGAGGAAAGAAGCGTTTGCAGGCAGCTTCTCCGCAGGAACACCCTGACTTTAGCATGCCCAACCCCCAAGAAAATAAGATGGCAGCACGGAGTCAAAATAATCTCTTTTTGCAGTGGCCTTTCAAATTTAAAAAACTTGTTCCTTGAGAACCTATGAAGAGGGTAGTTGAGGCCGAGAGTCCGTGACTGGCCCAACGCCACCCAGTCAGCTTCACAGGCAAACGGGTACCATGACCTGGCTTGCCCAGCTCCCAGTATCCTGCTCAAAGCACTGGTAACACTGGCTATCCGGACAGATTTTTGCTAGTTGCATGTGCTGCAATTCTGTTATTCAATGGGAGCACCTGCTGCTTTCCTTGGCAGAACACACTGGAGGAAAATAAAATGTTGACTGGTAAAGATCTCTGTAGATCTGTGCTTTCCCAGTGAGCTCGACTTTCCTATCATTCTCAGCCTAAATTTGAGGACCCCTCCAAAAGGCGAACGTTTCCACAACCCTAATGCTACCACAGCATTGAAACAGAGTTGCCTTTCCTTCTCTCCTTTCTTCCTTAGCTTTGTTCTGTATTTGCCAAAGGGAATCATTTTCAAGCCCCAGGCACAACTGACCAGCTGGTTACTCAATGGCTTTTCTGAGCCAATTCAAGCAAAGCTCTTACCTAAAAGGAGAAAAGATGGCTCACACGTCTGAGCAAAATGCATCACTCCCTTTCAAAGAAATGCTATGTAAAGTCTCTGCAGAATAATTAGAGCTATGTATGTTTCACATATGCTCTGGAACAGAGGGCTGTGTGCGTGCATGCGTGCTGGTGAGACTTCACAAAATTCAGGTCATAAAGAAACTGTAATCAAAACCACAGTCAGGTTTCTAGCCCTTAAGATGATGGAAAATGGCAGGAATGTGTGTGAGAGGTGATTTCAGAGGAGGAGGAAAAGAATCAGCACATCTTACTCTTCCCCCCTCCTAAGTTAGAGAGGCAGGAAAGAAAGTGTGAACATTTGGCAGAACCAAGTAGCAAAGCTTTCCCACCACCGTGGCTGAGTCTTTAAGCAAGGGCAGGGATGTTGGGTTGAGCCCTGATTCAAGCAGCTTCCCAGAAGCAGGAAGGCAACAAAACTATCCTGGGTTTTTTTGGATTGTTAACTTTCCATTTTTGTTTTCTAAATATTGCCCAAGGAATGAAAGACAACCCCTTCCCGAACTTTTCCAGAGCAAACTAATTCTTGCCTAATAGGAACTTCAGAAAGCTTTGAAGGCCTGCCTGTCACAACACAGCTCCATTAATAACTAAGCAATGGAACAAATAATCTTTGGATGGACTTTATCCGGACGCTTTTCTAGAATTGTGCCCTGTGGGCTGTGTGCCAAAGATCCGGCACTGCTTGTCCTGTGTGGACTAAACTCAAAACATTCCGCGGCCCAAGACCAGCGTTCCTTCTGGCTGCATCATAGTTCTTGCAAAGAGGGAATGGGTCCTTCTCGGGAGGGCATAAACATGTCCCAACATTGCCGGTGCCCCACAAGCCAGCAGGGGCCCAGTGAGAATCGCTCCTTGCCGTGGATTCGACCCAGTTCCTCTCTCCTCCTGCAGAGGCTGTCAGTGAATGCGCATGAGCCCCTTTTCCTGGGGGAGGAGGAGAGGGAGAGAAGGCCCAGCTCTCCCAATTAAATTTCACAGCCCCTGGTAGCTGGCAGAGACCCTACAGGTTTCTCATAGCAATTAACCTAACAGGTCTCTGCCAGGCACTTAATTCCTCATCATGGTGTCTTCCAATTATCAAGCACAATACACTTATTTTCTGTTCTTTCCTCCCATCTTTTTGCTTTCTTCTTCCACCAATTTATACTTTGCCTTTTAAAATCCAGGGTACTCAAGGTAGCTTTCCTCTTCAATGAAGCAAAGCAACGGGTTGTAGAAATGACATATTAAGTTCCTTGTGATCCAAAAGCAGCGAGAGGTTCCAAGCAAATAAAGCTTGTTTTATGTATTGATCAATAATATTTACATACTTCTTTATGGCTCACTCTCTCCTTGATTTGGAATGCCCTGGGGAAAAAAATTGGGATGGGGACCCACTGAAAAGTGGGGAATGAAGGGGCTGGGACATCTCTCCTGAGAGACAAGTTCATATTCTGGGGGCTACCACCAAGAGAGCCCTGTCTCTTGCATATTTCTCTGTTTTATTGTATGTTGTTTTTATTATTGTTATTTTATGCAATATTGTAATTTGCTTGGAGAGTCTTCAGACTAGTATAGCAGAAGTTGAATGAATGAATGAATGAATGAATGAATGAATGAATCTTGTGCCTTTGTACCCCATGATGCAGGGAGGCCAGGGAGCGAAAGCCTTCAGACTTGAGCAATGTTCTTGCATAGATTAATATGGTACTTCGGAGACATCTTGGCCCAGGTAGCTGAATCCCCGCACAGCTGACAGGCAGAACAAGTATCCACATGTGAAGAAAACTTCAGAGTATTCTTTGCCCTTTCTATGGTGCACTGATTTATATAACGTAATCCTTTAAGATGCTACTGCTTCATAACCACGAGCAATTTACACACAGACAGCAACTTCCCGGTGCCAAACTTGCTTCCTTGTGCACTCTGTGGACACCATCAGAGAGCAATTGCTGGCCATAAACAGGAGTTAATTGAAATACAGGCCAGGGAAAAATGATAGGTAATCAGCGTCTTATAGTTATTCTGAGATCCCAAGGACAAACTTTGCATTTTGCGTCAATCAGCATTCCATGCACTGGCAAGATTTTAGGATTTTGTGGCTGGAGATCCTGAGGTTTTGGCTGGAGAACCTTCCAAATGATACTCCTTTATCAAAACTGAATTACAGCTCCTCTACCTGCAGCTTTAAGGTGCTTTACCCATAATCTTTTGCTTCCTCTGTGCTTAGAACTCTTATCTACCTGAGCCACCTCCCCCCACCCTTAAATTCCTCCTGAAAGCCCACATTCTTCTGGGATGCCTTTATCTTAATCCTTTAAGCCTCCAGCTTCCCATAAACTAAAAGAAAGCTTAAGAGTGTTTGACTGCATTCCTTCACCTCTCCCATTCCTTTGCTCCCACCCCTTGTTTTCCACACTGTTGACATTCTGATTGTATTGTCTTTGGGGCAGGCACTTGCAGCAGTTTAGGAGCCTGCAAAACTGCCAGGCCTGCTGATAAGGTGGGATAGTTGGCAATGACTTCCGAAATTCACCCGTTACCACAAAACGATTTTTGGTTGCTTGACCAACTTGTTCAGAGGTTCAGACCTCATTGTCAGACCATTTGGATCTTGTACCTGGAACTGTCCCCAGTCCCCTGTGGACCCCTGGATGTACTCAAAAAGGAGGTTTAACAACATACAGACGTCAAAAGAGGCGTGCTGGGTTAGGACAACCTTGTCCAGATTCTGTTGGACGACATAGTAGAAGTGTACAAAATTAAGCACAGCGGGGAAACCTGGGCTGGGAGACATTTTTTGTCATCAAAAATTGACATTTTTTTCCTCATTTTTTCTCATGAAGCTGATGAGTAGAAGATTTGGCAGAGATTAAAGGAAGGGGCTTCTCCACTTCTTGGACAGATTTCACTTCTGGACAATCCAGAGGTGGCCACAGATATATTTTAAAGGGCTTAGACAAACTCCTAGAGGATCAGCTAATGCATTACTGGTGTTTACACTTCGCAAACTGTCCAGAGAATCTAGTATACAGATGAAGTGAATAGCGCTGTGGATTCGGTGGAGTCAAAATTCAAAACTATGCAATGCTCAGAGCCTTCCTTCCTTCCTTCCTTCCATCCTTTAAATCAGGGCAAGCAAATAGTTTTGTTTGTTCTATTAGTCAGGAAAGTAGAAACAATCATGAATCAAGGAATGACAGAGAGGAGAGAGAGAAGATTCTTTTTAAATTAGATGTTAGGTCCCTTGCAAGTTTAGAGAGAAAAAGGCCAAAAGCTCCCAGCATGCCCCAAGCTAGGTTGTTGTTGAACCATGGGTTATTGTGTTGTCTGCAGCATTGCTAACAGGCCGTGGCTTGTTAATGGTAAATAAACCATGAACAGAACTCATGGTTCATAGTCGTGAATTGTGGATTGTTCACCTTGGTTTGCTATCTGGGGATCCTAGGAGTTATTTTGTTCTGTCTAAACTTTATGACTATGGACTATTGTATCCATAGTCATAAGGGGGAACACCAAAGGACCTTTATGTCCAGGGTCTAAAATTATTTCACTGCTCCACTGAGCTATACGTTTTGTGAGGCTGTTGGAACACCCAAATGACACTGGGAAAATCGCTGGAGGCCATGAAACTCAAACAAAGGAAAGGGGCAGACGAGCCATGAGTCACAGAAATTAACAAAACCAAGCCTGCAACCTACCCTTTAAACATTCAGAATCATAAAGTCAGAAGAGATCTCAGAGATGATCCAGTCCAAAGTAAACAAATCAGTAATACTGCTTGGAGGAGTTTATATTTTAGCCTCCACTGCTCAGTCTGTAAAATGGGCATTGCAAGTCCATTTAATGACCCACCTGCCTCGCAGAGTCTCGGCACAAAGGCCAGTCTGGTGCCAGCCACCGGAGGCCTTGCCCACAAATGCCACGCTCGAAATGCTCCAGGTGCATTGTGCCCTGGAGCCGAAGTCCACCGGTATCCTATCCAGACACTTTTTTCTGATTAAACAAAGGTACTCCTTCAGCAGGTAGCACTATCCGAGAGCTTGTATCAGAACTTTCGGAAGCAAACAGGGCTCCGCTGCACCCCAGTCTCCCTGAGCAAGCAACTCTCCTCTTCAGATCCAAACAGCTCCAAGCTATTTCTCTAACTCTTGGCCAAAAAAGATTGTTTTACGCTGGATGTGACCCCCCCCCGAGAAGAGTCAGAGATTCCCAGCTGTCAAAGAACCCAGCACCCCCGTTGCACCACAATGCACAACACGTGAGACAAAACAACTGCTCGACACCCATTCCACGCGGCAATATTTTACCCGGGCCAAAACGGGGGGAGGGGGTGACACTATAAACCCCTCCACAACTTACCTCTGTGCAAGTCCTGGGGACATGGCTCTTCCCACGCTCTTCTCCGGTTCTGCTTGTGAGGAACGAACTTTGCAATGGACGGGTGAGCAAACGCTACGAGAAAAAGGCTGTACGAACCACGCCTGGACTCTGGCTCTGCCCAAGAGACCCGGACGGGTTAATCAGTGGATTCTGAACCCTTGGACCTGGGAACGGCAAGCTTTCACCCCCAGGAGACCATGGGGCAATTTTAAGCCAGGCTTCTCGTCCCCTCTCTGCTTCTCAGCTGCTTTGGGTGGATCCTGGCTCTGGCCACTAGGACTCCCTGTCAAAACCCTTCCGCAGTGTTGGTGTTGCACAACATGCTTGCGGGGACTGTGCCGAGGGCCGGCCGTGACACACCCCCGGGGCAGGGAGATGGGTTTGGGATGTCCCGCAGACACGGAGCCGGAAAAGGAGTACTGGCAATCCATCCTGTTTGGGAAGTTCCCTTTGCCCAGTGCCAGCAGGAAGAAGAACCTGGAAAACACCCGGGCAGCGCCGTGTGAGGAGCAGGGTGTACTCCCGGCTTTGGCCAAGAGCAGGGAGGGGGCACAGATGAGGCATACTTGGGCGGCCACCGAAGGCCGCTTGCACCTGGTCCACCCAGACTCTTCCCGTCGACTTGCACCCAGCCCTTCCCAGCCCTTCTCTGGGTCTCTGGCACGGCACCCCCTGCAGTTCCACAGCCAAAGTACGACCCCATAATCCAAGCAAGAACCCCATCAACCAAGCAAGAACCAAACAAGCACCCAAAGAACAGCCCCGTAAACCAAGCAAGAACCGCATAATCAGGCTGCGGCTGACTCTTGACAAAAACTGCCTGCGTTTGCCTAGGCTTCCTGAGCAACTTTTTAATACACGCATCACAGCCCGTCTTAGAGACAGAAGTCCACGCAAAACAAGCCTAGCTTGGTCGACCTCGGAGCGGATCAGGCCGTCTGGCTGCTGAGCTCAGGAAACCCGGCCTGCCCTGTTTCGGCACATCCCTAAATACCAGTGCGTCGACAGAGCCGAGAAAGGCAGTCCGGTCTCTCTGAGGATCAACGCCTTGCCCGTTTGAGAATGACATCAGCTCTCGGCGGAGGGCCTCCCGGTCTCTACTCATTCGGCTGCACCTTCACCCACATCCGCCTGGCCACGAAGGCCGGCACAAGCCTGCTGATTTCCAGAAAGGTCTTTCCCTTTGTTTCTGGGATCATCTGGAAGCTATATAGAAAGGTAATCATGCAGATAGGGCTGCAGATGAGAAAGGTGTAGGACTCGAGGAATGGCTGAAAATAAAAATAGGAGAGAGAGAGAGAGAGAGAGAGAGGACGTGAGAACAGCGTGGGAGCCCTCCTTGTTCCTCACACGTGCGTCCTCCTGGGCAGACTGGCGCCAAGATCGGGCATAGCTGGGCACTTGCCCGGGGGGTGCACTGACGGAAGCCCTCTGGACTTCCTCCTCCTCTTCACCACCGCAGCCTCTTGCTCGCCGGCGTTTCTACCCAGTTTCATGGGGGCACAACCATGCACAGAGTTAGGAGGAGGAGGAGAACTTCCCTTCCATGGAGCCAATTTGCTTTCATGGAATCACAGAGCTGGAAGGGACCTAGAAGGCCACTCAAGTCTCCCATCCAGAGTCTAGCCAGGCCTGACCCTGCTTAGCTTCTGCGATTAGGAAAGATCAGCACAGGAGAGTCCACAGCAAGGAGAGGGTGGGATTTGCCCCGGAACCGATCACCAAAGCCACCTGCAAAAACGGCTCACCTGTATCAGAATGAACGTCACCACCGTGAAAAAGTTGAGCAGCCAGTGGATAAACCCTCCAACCACGTAGGCCGAAGACCGTGATGACTGCAGGAACAGCTCTGTGATCAGCAGGTTGGGAAGTGCACCTGGTGGGTGGGGAGACCGGGTTCAAGAGAGGCATTTCCCCTGTACAGACCCATGAGACACCCCACCCCCCGAACACACACACACACACACACACACACACACACACAGTCTCAGCAGCCCCTGCCTCTCCTTTTACTGAATCGTCAACTGACGGTTCAGGTGACTGATCAACAACTCAGTACCCTAACGGGTGGAAGGTGTAGGAAGCACCAAGTGTCGGCCAAAAGCCCGTGGGATGCTTCATATCCAAAGAAAGGTGCAGAGCATCAGCTGTCAGGCATTTATCCAGGTGACCCGTCTCCTGTATTCCCTTCAGGGAGCCCCTGAACCCGTTTGAGAACTTACTGGGCCCCATGGCATGTCCTATCAGGAAGATGTTGATGAAAAGGGAGTTGAAGTAAGAGATCCATTTGAACGTGGTCTGTTGAAGAAAGTGGGTCGCACTTCAGTCACGCTCGAGCGAGGAAGTCCAGCGTCCCTCATCTTAAAGCAGGGTCCCCAACCTTTCTGGGTCGGGGCTTCGGAGCACTGGGCTTGGGCAAAATGGCTGCCACACGGAACGGCTGCTTTTTTTAAGGCTGTGGTGCTGGGCAGGACCGGTCACAGAGCAGGCCTCTTCCAGAATCCAGGTGGAGGAGCAGAAATAAAAAAGGCACACTCAAGAACCCAGGACCAAGGTGGCAGTGATAAGGTTGGAAGGTTCCGTTTGGATGCCAGGAAGCACTTCCTGGCAGTCAGGACCCCGAGGGTGTGGAATGGGCTTCCCCGGGAGGTCGGTGAGGCCCCGTCGGTGCGGGTGTTCAAGGACAGGCTGGACGTGCATGTGGTGGGCATGTCATGAGCGGAGCCGGCTGGAGCCGGGGGTCAGACTAGATGGCCCGGGAGACCCCTTCTGACCTGCTCTGTTTCTATGTATCTAAGTGAGCTCTAGAACCCCAAAATACGTATTCCCCCCCCCCCGCCAAGAAACAGGGCAGAGTTTTGCTTTGCAGCAAGTTAGGCACCCAAGGGGAAGAAAAACCATCAAGACAAACTTTGAGAAATAGAAGCCATGAGAAGTTTGGGGAGCAGGGAAGGCACGGAGGGAGGGGTCCCTCAGCATGTTGGAGACCCCTGTCCTAAGAAATGATCGGCACTTGCAAGGGCATCCTTAATTTGGAAGAGTGAACCATCCCAAATGCTTTTTGCAGGAAAAAATCCCTCAGCGGGAACCTCTTCCTAAAAGAGCCCGTCGTGGCTAACTCGGCACTTGGCTATTCAGCCACGCTTTGGGGGTGATATGGGGAAAGAAGAGGGCGCCCCAGACCGGCCAGCAAGGGCCGTGAGGCCCCAAGTCCCAGCAATATCTGAAACGACAGACCTGAAGCTTGATGGTCACCGACAGCAGAAGACAGAGGAAGCTGCAGGTCCCAAAGCCGATGAGGAGGAGTTTCTTCCGCCCCATCGTCTCGATGACGTACATCTGGAGGGCAAAGGATGCCGGAGGGATACGGCCGGGGTGCAAGACCCTCCGGGCTGCCCCTAGAGGGCCACGCCCCCTCCCCTGTCTGTGTGCAGGGGTTCTTTTCCCATCCTAAAAGGCTATCGTGCCTTCCTCCGGCTGACGGATTGATCGTTAGGACTGCCAGGGGCAATGAGACGAGCATTTTGACCCCACCCCTTTGCTTGTGGCCCCGCCCACCCGTGGAATGCGGCCCCCGAGAGTCTCTCCTTCATGGGATGTCCCCCACCAGCTGGAGGAGATTCAACACCACTGGGATATCGCTCTTTATGTATTTATTTAGTTCACTGTATTTATGAGCAGTATCTATAAACTGCTTAATATAACTGAATCCTCATGGCCATATCCTTCCGGCGCCAGGTAGAGACATTTCTATTGAACCGTCATTTTAATAATCAAGGGTTCTAGATGTTTTAAGATTTGTTATTCTCTGCTTTCACCGTTGCATTCTCCATTTCCTGTTCTTTTGCCCTTTTCCTTTTAGTTGATCATGTCCTGTTGATATGCTTTTAATAATGGTGGTTTCGTTATTGCATTATTTTAATTTTATACTATGTAAGCCGTCCTGTAAGTGCTGATGCGGAAGGACGGGATACAAATATTTGTAACAAATAAATAATGAATAATAAAGGGGGCAGCAGGGGGGGCGAGATGCACTTACCCCGCACATGATAGCCAGCAGGATGGCGGTGGTGGAGAAGAGACTGATGTATCGAACGGCGTCTTTGGCCAGCCCCATCGATTGGTAGATTCTCTCGGTGTAAAAGTATATCTGCAATGAAATGCAACAGATCTACTTCGAGATTCCTGGAACGGGCCCTTCCTCTGGGAGGAGCTTTGCTGGAAAGTGAGCTGGAAAACTCTGGGTGGACCTTCAGGCCGAGAAAGGGGGTGGCAGAGAATGAGAGAGAGAGAATGAGAATGAGAATGAGAATGAGAATGAGAATGAGAATGAGAATGAGAATGAGAGAGAGAGAGAGAGAGAGAGAGAGAGAGAGAGAGAGAGAGAGAGAGTTGGGTGGCTGGGGAAGGCTGGGGTATGTAGAACTTCTTACATGTGCAGAGAGATGGCTTAAGGCACCAAGAAATTCCGGCCTGTGAACAAGCACTGGGATGCAACAGGGACTGATTAATGACTCTGGAGGCCAGGAAAGAGACGCGCCTGGCTTGACCCCGGAAGGCCCTCCTGCGTAGACAAGGGTGGCTAACTTGGGGCAACGGCCCCAGGCTTGGGCCTCGCCTCCTGGCCGAGAGACACAAACTCCCCGTCCGAGCCCTTTCTCTTGGCGGGTCCGAGCTCAGCCGCTGAGCTGCCCCAGAGGTCACTTGGCTTACTGCGTTGACGCCAGAGAGCTGCTGACCACACATGAGGACGATGATGGAGACGACCTGCCACCTCAGGGGCGGGTAGCAGAGCAGCCTGAGCGAGTTCATATTCCTGTCTGCCCTCTCGGCGAACCCCTCCTGCCGGATCTCCTCCATTTCGTCTTCCACGTCGTTCTTGTCTCTCAGCTCCTGCAGGGCTGGGAATTGTGGGGAGACAGTTTAAATTGAATGGGATCCTATATACACCTCCAGAGTCCCCAGCGACCCCAGGCCTGCCGAGCAATGCACAACAGTGAAAATGGCGAGAGGCAACGACGCATCGTGAACGACCCATGCCAAAAAGCGAGGGTTTGTTCTTGGGTTGTGAACTGAGGGAAGCTCGCCATGGCTTGTTATCTCAGCGGGGTCCAGACAACACGATAACCTGCGCTTCCGCACTAACCCACACTTCCGTGATTATCACCCCATGTCTGGCATCGGTACCTTCCCTGGCCTGGTTTTCATCTTTCTTCTGAATCAGCAGGTAGCGTGGGCTTTCGGGGAAGGACGGGACTATAATGATCTGAAATAAGGCCAGTATCCCGGAGAGACTCATCAGGATGGGCCAACCTGGGAAGAAGGTGCAACCATTAGTGGCGAGGTCACATCCGCTTTGCGACAGGATAATGCTGGGCTGGAACGCAGTTACGGCTGCCCACCCCTTTCCCGCTTCCTTCCTGCACCACCAACGGTTTGCTGGCTCTCCAGCCCTGGTGCAGTCTCCCTCCAACCGAAATGCTGAACCCCCTGCAGTATTCCGGACAGCACAAGCTCTCTGCTACAGCAAGCTGGTGTTTTTAAGGTTTTCATGTTGGGACAGAGCACCCAAAGCCCAGCACTCCTCAAGGACTCCCCTGGAACCATGTGTCTCCCCATCCCTGGGCTGAGGAAAGCACCTGTTGGATTTACCTTCTGCGGTTCCCATGATTTCCCGAAAAGCCAGGATCTGTGCTACTTGGACACCGATAGTGAGAAACAGGTGTGGCATCATGCCAATGACTCCCCTCATCTTAATGGGGGAGATCTCTCCGAGGTACAGCGGGACGGCGCTGGAGAATATGCCTGGTTAGATAGAAAGCCAAGAGGTTATTCATGGTCGCATGCAGACACACATCAGGATATCCTAGAGGAATGCAGCGGCTCTGTGGGCTGGAGAGAGGCATTTATGAGGCCTCGGAAAGCACATTTAAAAGGGCGACATAAAGTAGAAGCAATGGCCAGAGTAACTTCCTAGAGGCAATGCGCGGACTGGAAATATCAAAAGGGTGCGGCATCACTAAGGGAAGGTGTGGGGTTCGTTGGGGTTCCAGCCCTGGACTGACCCGCTCATCCTGGTCCCACAGGAAGAACTGCCCGCTGCTTCTCTGGGAGCTCAAAGGAGCCTTGGGGGGACGGGGGACAGGACGGGCCGTGCTGGGGGGGGGACGAGGCTGGGGCTGACTACCAACAGCGATTTCTGCCAGTCTGCCAAACTCCTCCCCTCCCTTCCCTGGGCACTTAATCGAGGCAGCTGGAAACTGCCATCCAGATAAAATGCCAAGATTGCTGCCATGTTGCTTTAGAGACTGGCTTCCGTCTAGGGCAGGGAGTGATGGGGCTGTTCCCCTAAAGGATTTCAAACGATAGAAACTCACATGGCTAAAATTCCCAGGGGAAAAGGACGGTCTCCACTGGGGATTGGAAAGAATCCAGAGTCACAGACAGAAAGACCCTTTGGGAAGCTCATTCTGCGACCAGGGAGCCACCCCTGACAAGGCCCTCCTCTTCGGAGCCGCCCACCCCACTTCCTTTGGTGGGGGGCCCTGGAGGTGGCCTGCTGAGCACATTCTTAGAGTGTGGACAGGCACAAATGGGAAGAGACGGCCCTCCAGGTAACCCAGCCACTCAGGGCTTTCCGTGTTCATACCTGCCCTCCCAGAGGTTCAAAGAATAAAACTACTTTTTTCCCAACCCGAGACACTCTCTCTCTCTCTCTCTCTCTCTCTCTCTCTTTCGGGGTCCGTGTGTGGAAAAGATATGCAGGGTGCCAGCCCTGCTTGACTCCTTTGCTGCAAGAATTCCCACTGCCAAAGAGCCAAGTCACGGCTGAAGGCACTGGCTTGGCTTTTCCGTAGCATGAAGGGCGGTGGCAAAGAGTTCAAAGATTCGGCTGCGCCGGTGGTGCTTTTCTCTGACCTTTGGATGACAGCCTGTGTCTTCAGCTCAGGCAAAGGACACGAAGGACGGACAGGGCACCTTTACAGACGCACCCCTGCCAGTCAGTCCAATCGCGGAACCACATCTTTACCTACCTATGGTTATGCCGATGAGGAGGCGGGAAAACAACGCGAAGAGCGTGCCATGAACCACGTTGGCAGAGGCCATGAACATGGACGAGATAATGGAGCAGAAGCTGTTGATCATTAGGGCGCCTTTCCTGAAAAGACCGGGACATGGAGTGGCGTGGGGGTGGGGGAGGGTGCCGGGGAAGGGGCACAAAGGAGAAGGGGCTGTTCGGCTGGGCAAAGGCAGTAAAATTCCAAGAGGAATTCCAAGCCAGTCTCTTGTGGTTGCCTGGAACTCTGGGAGAGGTGGAGAGCTCAAACCAATCCAAGAGCAATGGGTAATTCTCGTCTCTGTGGGGCCCAATCCTTGCAGCTTCTGGTCAGAGCTGTGCAGCGGCTGTTTGTGGTCCTCAACACCAAATAGCTGCCGCTGGTTGTTATTATTTTCATTTCTGTACTTTTATTTTCATTTCTGGTCTTTCATTTCCAGTAGCTGAAATTCTCTCTGGGCAGTCTATGGCAGCTTATAAAAGCAATACAATAAAATTCCACCACTTGCCCCCGCCCTCCAAATGCAAATATTTAAAAGGATGTTAAAAACAGCTAAATCAGCATATGATGAAGGAAACCATCTGGAATGGGGAGTCCCTTCACCATCTATGTTCTTACATGCCTTAGCATAAAGGGCTCTCTTTAACCTGGTGCTGAAAAGATGACAAAGTTGTCACCCAGTGGGCCTCAGTGGGGAGATCATGCCATAGCTGGGAGGTTCACTGCCTGGATAGTTCCTATAAAGTGCAAAATAAAAGCTTCATTGGATAAGGAGTCCCATGAACATGAGCATTGCCAGCTTTCCTTATCTGAATTACTGAAACTGCCACCTGCAAGTGTGGTGAACCTGGATCAGCAAGCATGATCACAATTTCAACCATGAGGGCTAGAAACTTGATTTGGCAGCCTTGTGATGCCAAAGGATTTAGCCTGAGATGCTGAAGATGGGACCGTGGAGCTTTCTCCCATGGTGTATTATCTAAGATGGGGAGAAATGTTAGATGATGCCCTGGAGACAGGATCCAGAGGAATAGGGTGAGATTACGTATAAACTGCTTGGAGGAGATATTTCTGTATTGCTGGCCAGAAGCAGCCATACTTCCCTCTCCATCCTCAGGACGATCTGTTTAGGGCCTAGGAACTTAGGAAGGTGCCGAACACAGATTGGTGTCAACTCTCAAGAGCATCAGGCAAGAATCCCTTCCAGTCTTCCCTGGAGATGCCGGGAACTTCCTCACGTAAAGCACCACTGAATTCCAGCCCTTTCCCTAAGTTTCTAGTCCTCATGGCTTAGGAAAAAAAAGGGCTCATTTAAATCAAAGTGTCTGAAATGGCCTTAAATTGCATTGAGCCCCTTGGTCCATCTGGCCCAGTGCCTTCGTCATGGACCGTCTGCGACTCTCCAGGATTGAGGCAGGAGGTTTTCCAGCCTTACCTGGAGGCGCCAGGAACTGACCCAAAGACCTTCTGTCCCCGAGGCTCCCTCTGTTCTTTATATACCTGCCAAAGTTATCCACCATGGGTCCTACCAGAAGTGCCCCGACTATGCCTCCGACCGGGAGGGAACTAATGGAGATGCTCATCATGAATATCCGGAACTGCGCGTCGACCGTGTCCAAGTTCTCGTCGAATGTCAGGTTGTAAAAGTCCTGGATGATCTAAGAGCAGAACCAGCCAGATGCTGCGCTTAGGGGTTCCCTGTGCCATTACGTGGCGGCAAAACCGGGTCTGGAGCTCAAGCGACGCTGGACATTGGGCCACCCCCTAGCCTCGCCTCTGCCCCTCCCCACTTCACTGCTTGAACGGACTTTGTGCAAACTGCCAGGCCTGGGTTTTGGTGGTCTGGGACTACGACGCCCCGCATGGCCGAGCCCGGTGCTCTGCAGTGGTGGGACTGCAGCTCGACACATCAGGGGGGTTGGGAAGGACGGCCTCTTCCTTGCTGCCCCCGTACTCTCCCCCCCCCCGCCTCGCAGGGAATTCCTTACCACGGAGGGGGAATACACCACCCAAAGGTTGTAACCGTACTGGACAGATCCCAGAGCAGAGACCACCGTGATCTGGAACAGGGTGTTCGACAGCTTCTGCAGAGAAAAGCGTCCATCGGCACATGTTGCCCCGGTTGTCAGGGGCATGTGCCAATCCTTGGCTGCAAACAGTGGCTTGTGCGGAGCGGAGAGCAGGAGAAATCGGCCCCTCTGGCTCCTGCTTTCTGACAGTGGCTGGCCAGTACTCTGCCCATGCCCAGGGTGCTCCAAGCAGCTGCCAAGGGGAAGGCGATTTTCACCTTCCGCCTCAAGATCCGGAGGGTTGGGAGCAGTGCTTTTCTTGTAAGAAAAAAGGTGCCGGAACTCATGAAATTATTCACCTTTCGCACGTAGTCAGTCACTGTACACACACCCACCCACGTCAGTTGTGTAACGAAACATAACAGTCGCCACCCGCAGTAAGCACTCAGCGCATGACCACACGACCAATCACAAGCCGAGCAGCGCCACAAGCCGAGCAGCACCATCACAACCGGTGCGGACAAAGTGCGCACGCATCGGACTCGACACACAAGCAGCCCGCATGCACCGTTTTAATGATTTTGCCGCCGACCTGCTACGTTCGACAGGGCGATTCAAATCCACGTGGCCCAAACATCAGATTTTCAAAAGTTACTTTTAAAACTTGGAAAATCTGTTGAAAAATGGTGCCGGAACTCCATTCCGGTGCGTTCTATGACAAAAAAAACACTGGCTGGGAGAACCTCTGGGACAGAACCCCCAGACCCACTGCCCCCTCCCACGGGCTGGCGTCCAACACTTGTGAAATCTTGATGCCCCATGTAAGCATCACTTCGACTCACGTCTTTCTTGCCGTGAGTCCTGGGCACTTTCACTGGTCTGAATTCCATGCTTTCTTCGGTCAGAGGTCAGAAATCAGACTGAACTATGTGGAAAGACAAAGAGAATCATGGCAGGAGGTTATGGATGCTGTTTGTTTAAGAGGGCAAAATTAAACAAAACAATTGTTTAAATTAATTTAAATTATAAAATTAAATTTAATAACAACAACAACAACAATGGAAAAGGAGAATGAGCGAACTGGACAAATTGCAAATCTTATGCACAAGAGAAAATAATATTTAAAAGTACAGGAAAACTATATTGGAGATAATTTTCTTGCCTCTGGATGTTAATTTAAAGTTTCGTTGTGTCTGCTCTAAGATCTTGTCTATGTGAGCTGTTAATTGTTTTATCTACTGAGTTCAAGCTATACCAAAAGAGTTCTTTCTTTCCTGCTTTTCCACTGCACGACCTCTAGATGGAGCTCTGCTTAGTGGAATCGCGCAAATACACGAGGCAGTTGAGTGCCAATTCCCTGTTGTAATATAATACCTCCTTTTCTCTGTTGTAAAAAAAACCCCCAAAAACTAGTGGGGGGGGGGGAACAGGAGTGAATGCTGGAAAGAAATCTTGCTTTAGACCAGGGATGACAGACCTAGTGCTCCTCTGAACGGTGGCCTTCTCTATGGATGCTTCACCAGTATAGCCAATTTGGAAGGATTCCCAGGCCCCCTCATGCTTGGCTACTCATGCTGGTAAGGGTTGATGGTGTTTTAGCCAAACCATCTGGAGAGCTACAAGTGGCCCGACCCTGCATTAAGCCATATCAGAAACATGAATGAGAGAGAGAGAGATTATGGACCGATCCAAGCTTAGACACAGTCAACTCTGGAGTCTCCTATAGGTGATGGCTGCCCTGCCATAGGCAAGGTCGGTCCCCCACAGGTCTGGAGAGAGAGAGCTGAAGAACAGGCCAACATACCTCGCTTTCTGGCCTGGTAACCAGGAAGAACCGCCCCACCAAATAAGCCAGCGGAAGGCTAACTGTATTGTGCGAACTGATGGAGGGAAGGTTCCGGCGGAAGCTGTTGGCAGTTGGGAGACAATGCAAGGCATTGCCTCCATAAAACAGGAGAGGGCGAATCCTTGGATGAAGATTGCCGCCATCCATGTCACCTCAGGAAGCGCCTCCGGGTGGATACGCTCTGCATAGAGATGGAAATATATTCGTGAAGCAGCCAGAGGAATGGGAAGGAAGGGAATCCAGGCACGAGCCCTTGATGCCGATTCACACTGGTCCCTAGGTGGGCTAGTGAGCCCGGAAGCCACTGCTTCCAAGGATCTTTCTGCTATGAATGCAGGGGGAGGCTTGGATGAGGCAAGGCACTGGCTGAGTCCTGGACCAGGTTTAGATTCGGCAAGCTCAGCCACAACCAGGCCGAGCCTGGGTTGAGAGCGAGCAAGCGAGCGAGGGCTGAGGCACGGCTGGTTGCGAGACATGTTGCCTGGAAGACCAACCCGCCGTTCACAAGCGGCAACAAAACTACGGGTTTTGGTGGTGGTTTCTTTGCAGTTGACGGCCCGTGGCTTGTTACGGCAACTGGGTCCAGACATCTCAAAGGTTGTGTTTGGCCTGAGCTCTGCCATTCCCGGGAGAGCATAAAGCGGCTGCGACGCTGGTCTTGGCCCGATGAGCTGCCTGCTGAGCGAATGAGCATTGTTCCTGTGCGTCGTGACTTGCGGCTCGCCCGCATTTTACCCCTGCCACGACCAAACGCTCCTCCCGCCCATCCTTTGGGAACTATCTCCAGAAAGGCTGCCTGTGTTCCTGCGAAGCACAGAGACACTTTGCTGCCTGAAGCAGAAGACGAGACGGCTCTCCTTCTCCAGCCGGCCGACGTGTAATGAACCTTACTGGAATGCTAGCTATGCACGGATGTGGCTCCCTCCACCACAGGCTCTTGCGCACGGCTCTGCCTCCCCCCAGACAGAGATAACTGGGGGGCCCATGAGAAGCAGCTGTTGCCCCTTTGCGTCTGCCCCCTGAGGTGGTTGGGCCACCCCAGCTGGACGTACTCCCGAGCGGGCAGGATATTTGACCCAGGCATCCAGCGTGGCCTGGATGGGCAGAGGACGAGGCCCACATCCCAGCCGTGGTCCCTGGAGATGCTTCTCCAGTGGCCGCCTGTCCTCCTGGATGCCCGTGACTCCTGCCACACTCACACTCAGCCCCTGAACAGCCGACCTAACAGCCGGGCACACCAGTTCCATGTGCCGTATATCTCTTTAAATTATAACAACAGTTGCTAAGTTTGTATGCACAGCATGCGCAAGCTTGTGCACATCAGTGTCCTTTGGGGATCCTGCTTTCTGGTGACGCATTTCCTCTTTCAGGGTGATTTTCACGTGACCACCCCAAGCTCCAGCCAAAGCCTTGGTGGGAACTGGTTCACTCCCTGGGAAGCAAAGCATTAAACTCCACAGGGCTGCCCTTATCATAGGGCTGCTTTCTTGCAGACTATTATGAACTTGGCTTAAATTTCCATTTCCCAATCGACTTCAAACCCACAGCGTTTGCTGTGAAAGTCCATCTATGCCTAATGGATTCTTTCACTGTGACAAGATGGAGCCCAAGTCTGCCAGCTTGGCCGGTCTTCCCCGATCTCTCCGTCCACGACCGTTCCTTTAAGCGAGGAAATTATTTCCCTGGCTTGAGGCTGGGTGAGAAGGTGGACGCAGGGAGGGAAACGGTCTCGCACAAACAGGGAATCGGCCCTGTGAAGGAAGCCGGCTGTGCACAGAGATGCATCCTTGAAGTCACGCGGGTTCTGGTTTCCACTCACCTGCACCGCTATGGCCGATGCTTTGCTGAGTCTGCAGCGCACCGAGTGTGGTGGAGATATAGCAATGTGGCTAAGCCAGCAGGCCTGGTTGGTCCCTTCCAGGTCAGGCTGACGCTGACACATCTCCACGAGGGATGCGGGCTGGTGGCGTGGCCCCCACGGGGTGTGAGGGCCGCACGTTAACGCTGCTCCGGAACTGGCCCTAGAGAAGTTACGAACAGCCCGCCGACCCTTTCCCCGCTCAGAGGCATCGTTTGTGGTCCGCACATCAACAGCCTGGAAAGCCAGATGAGGAACCTGTCTCCTTCCATTCCGTGTTGGACCCCCTGAAGGCAAATACCTGCTGAAGCTGAGCAGCTACAGACCAATGTTCCGCTAAGTTCCACTCCATCAGCCCATTGCAAAAAGAACAGCGATTATTTGGGGTCTGCGCTTGGAGAGGGGGTGGAATTGTTTGGAGCATGGAATGCTCAGTGGAAAGAGGATTTGAAGGTGGAAATGTGCATGGCTGATGATGGGAAGGAAAAGTTTGGAGCATCGAAGGGATTCCATAGAAAGGGGCTTTCCCTTGCCCTCCAGATGTTAGACTACAACTCCCAGCATGCTCCAGCCAGCAGTCATTCCCACAGGCTGGGCTGAGAGAGATGGGAGAGAAGGCAGAGACATGTCCTCGGCCCCCGTGGAGTTTTCTTCTTCCCTCCTGTCTTTCATCCTTGTGTTTTGTGTCTAAAGATGTCAATGGTATCCACAACAGACTCAATGGAGTTACGCCTTTCTATAAATCCAACGTCTGGCTTTCACAGCTAATTGGCTTTTCCCAGGTCACATCAATTCTGTGCCCTTACAGGCCAATTTTCTGAAGTTTAGTTGTAGAAAAATATGAAAAACTGGCCAAGAATGCACTTATCCCATTGGATAAAACCCGAATAATGTGCATTTTGGTGACCTTGCATTTTTATTTTTATTCAGGAGTGGGGAATTTGCTCTTTGAGTTTACTGTGAATTTGTTTCTTTGTCCCTCAGAAAAAGTCCCCATTAGTTCTTCACCCTTAGAAATCATCAGTGAAATCCATGTAGAAATACTTGGATTGGGGACCGGTTCCATGCATCTTCCAACTGGAGATGTTGCTGGTGACCTTCTTCAGATCAAGCAGGAGAAGATGCCCTGAGCTGCGACCCTCCCTCCCTTTTCTCCTAAGCCAGGCAAGCGGCAGAGAACCAAACCTTCCACCTCTCCTTCTCCGCCCCTTCCATTTCCCAACGGAGTCCAGGGAAAGTAAAACAGCCATCCAGTTTAGCCACTAGCTCAGCCGCTGGAGGCAACGGAATGCTCACAAACATTCAAGGGCTTTTCCACGCAAGGCTGCATAGCTCCTCCGTCCGCTTTCGTGATGCATGATTCCTTTACGCCCTACCAGTCGCTGAAGCAGTCGGAGTGAGCTTGGGTGGACTCCGGGGGCTGGTGGAGGACAGAAAGGCCTGGAGGAGTGTTGTCCATGGGGTCGCGATGGGTCAGGGACAACTTCGCAACCAACAGAGAACCCGGAGAGGATCGCACAGTCCTCCTCCTCTCCGTTTTAGCCTCACAACAACCCCGTGATGGTTGAGGGGAGTCCACACACTCCAAGGACCCGCAGCACACGGACTCTTGCTTTCACTGCAGAATTGAGAACTGAGCCGTTCAGTGTTTCCTTCCTGCTTTCCCCCATGCAACCTCTAGGTGGCACTGTGTTATAATGCAAACACACCAGAAGAAATTGCACTTTCAGCATCAGGAATAATGCATTTTCTATCCAAGGCACTTGTGCACTCCTTACTTCCTATTATGGGTTCTTTAGACTCTCCAGTTGAACTTCTGCCCGTAAAGAGCATTTTGTGCAAGTGCGTGTTTTTTCTTTTTTAGAGCAGGGAAAATAGGCTAATATTTACATAGCAGAAAAGGCAACTCTCCTCATGTACCACTCGGATCTTAAGTCTGCATTGAAACTGAGATGAACAGCCTCATGTTCAAAAAAAATGAGAGCGTTCCAGGAAAGTTTTCTAGTCTTGTGGCTACCCAGACAGGTGGGGAAAAACCAGTGCGGGAAGTCTGCACCAGCACCGGACGAGAGAGCCAGGAGGTCTTTTGAAAGATTAAAAGGTGTAATTGTGTATGCGTTTTATAATTTAAATATAAAATTTTGTGCAAAGAGAGTAGAAAAGCTATAACAAAGACGTGGGTGGGGGACCAACAGGGAATCAGTGATCACCTGTGGGTCAAGAGAGTTGGAGGATCACTTTAGCCTATGGTTGATCTTCTCTTTTTTCTCCTATTGCTATGGTGAGCTGACCGTTTCTTCAAATTTTCTTTGGCGGGGTGCCCCTGAACTTGAATCCTCCTGGCCAACTGGGCAGACATGAGTCTCTTTATCTCCAGAAAGGTCCTGCCCTTGGTTTCTGGGATGTACTTGAAGATATAAATAAAGGTGGCAACAGAGAGTGGCCAGAAGAGAAGGAAGCTGTAGGACCCAATCAGCGTCTAGAGGTGAAAACCAAGAAGAAAAGGGGGCCGGGGAAGGAAGAGATAACAAACCATGGCTTGTTAATCACAACCCATGAAGATAATCCATGAAGTGTTCTGGGGGTGGTGTGTTTGCAACTGGTTGTAATCTTGCTTGGGACCAGTTGACAAGGTGGCCCTGTTTCCACAACAACCAGCGAGGACCCTCTCTCACCCACTGCCCGGCTCCCGAGTGTGGGTTGTTAGATGCTGTCTGAACCCACTCACAGCCCGGAGACTGTACCATGTTGTCAGGGAAGTCAGTCGCTGAGACCCCTTCGAAAATCCGGTCGAAACAACCACCCAGATTTTGCCAGGACTGTCTGTGACTGGAGCACCCCAAAGGCATAGTTGACCGGGGAGCAAAGGGCGGCCTCAGCCAAATTGCTCAGACCCCTTCCTTGAGAACCACTCACTTCTATATGAAGAAATATGATGCCCATGAGGAAGTTGACCAGCCAGTGCACAAACCCTCCGAGGGCGACGCTGGTGGACCGGGTGGACTGAAGGAACAGTTCTGTCGTGAGGAGGATGGGTACGGGACCTGGTGGAGAGAGCGGGGTTCAAGGCACGGAAGGCTGATTCCCTTTGACTCACTCAAGCCACAGGAGTATCTGGCCAGAAAACAGGCCCTGCAACCCCAGTACCCCAAATTATCTACCCAATTTGTAGCTCACCCCTCCTCCAAGACACCCTCCATGTCAAGGGCTAGGGAGCCTCTTCCAGCCCGAGGCCATATCCTGGTTTGGAGAAGCTCTCGGGGTGCAGGGCTACCCTGGAACAGGGGCCCAAATTCCAGAATTTTTGGCCAACGCTTCTGAAAGCCAGGAGCCACATCTTAGGCAAGAAACATTTTGCCTTACAATGTGTGGTGGGAACAGAAAAACGCACCGACTGGTGGTTTGAAGAGGGGCGTGGCCAGGGAAAGGGGGCAGGGCTTTCAGGGCAGGTCTGGCCAATGGTGCTGGGACCCAAGCAGAGGGTGTGGCACATGGGGATGAAGTTCCCCACCACTGCCGCCCATCATCAGGTAGAACCTGTTGGACAGCGGATCCATCCACTGGCCCTGTTTGAGAGCAGCCTAAGCCTGGCCCCGAATGATGTTCGGGGCAGGGTTCAGGACCACAGATAGCTCCTCACGAGCTCCCGAGTCCCGAGGTGGGTGCCGTGCTGCACTGACACCAGAACCGGCGCTCCTGCTGGCAACCCTGCGGTGCTCACCTGGTCCCAAAACGTGTGCGATGAGGAAGAGGAAGACGAGGGAGGAGCTGGCGTAGGACATCCATGAGATGGTCGTCTGTTGGAGGAAGTTGGCCATGCTTCAGCCATGCACAAATGCGGCTACAGGTTGCCCCTTTGAGGGCTTGCAGAAAGTACTGAGAACAGGGCCTCAGGCCCATAGAGTGCGTGCGCACGCACAGAGAGAGCGAGCGAGCGAGCGCAAGCAGAAATTTGCTTCTGCTAATTTATATATGCTGTAAAGTCTCTCTCTCTCTCTCTCTCTCTCTCTCTCTCTCTGTAGATTTTAGGTGAAGAACAGACAGGCAGATCTGAGAGGACAGCAGGAGGGGAAGCCCATGTGGGTCAAAACCCCCAGTTCATGCTGGGGGATCGGAGGCAGCAAAGACCATCAGGGCCCCTGTGCGATTATTCCCCGCATCAGCACAGGGGGAGCACTGCCCACCTACCTGCATTTCGAGTGCCATGGTGAGCAGGACACAGATGATGCTGCAGACCCCGAAGCCAATGAGGATCAGGGCCCTCCGTCCCACGGTGTCGATGATATACACCTGGGAACCCAAGCAGAGGAAAGAGCGAGGTGAGGTGTGAGCGCACGGCCGGATGAAGAAAGCGGCACAACAGGAATAAGTGGGTTTCAGTGGGTCGTGCAGGGGGCAGCACATCAGGCCTAGGGCACGGGTGGGGGGCAGGAGAGATCTGCCCTCCAGGATGCTTCAGATGGCCACACCCCCTTCCCCAGGCCACACCCCTTTCCCCCAAACACAAGGGAGGCGAGTTTCCCAGCTTTTGGCAGTCTTCACCCCACATGCTCAAAGGAATTGGAATTATTTTTCAATTTTTAAACTTACAGCTTATCAGAGCTTTAAGCTAGAAGATCCTGGCAATTTGGACCACATGAGCTGCTCCTCCTGCCGCCCTCCCGCCTGAGGTTTGCTTGTTTGCTTATTTGCTTATTTATTTAGAGCATTTGTATGCCGTCCCATCGCATAGCCTCAGGACGGCTTACATAAATAAAATAAAACAAAACATAATACAGATAAAATCTTTTCCCAGCCAATACTGGCTCCTTCCCTATTATTTGCAATGAGGGCTGTCCTTAGGAGACACGGTCCTTCGCAAATACGTTTCTTTTTATTCCTGTGTGTCTGAGTTCCGGATCTTTTTGCCAGCTAACACCAGCCCACCAGGCCTCTGAGATGTTCCGAATTAGTTTCCTGGTTTGGGGATTGTGCAAGGCTTACAGCATCTTACAACCAAACTGAAATACAGAAAGATCGGACCATGCATGGAGAATCACACGGAACCTGAGAAGGGCCTGCAGCAAAGATATATACAGCTTAGGACTGCTAGACCTGTCGAATTGCTTCTCCTGCTCTGCTCAGTCTCTGGGACCTTCCTCTGAGTGCCAACCCCACGAAAGGCTCAGAGGGGAAGGGGCTTTTCTGTGGGGGCCCCCCATCTCTGGAACAACCTCCCTGCTGGTGCCAAATTTGCCATCTTTTCAGCACCAGATAAGGAAGTCCTTTCTGTGGTGGCCTTGAAAAAATCGCCTTCATTATCCAAGTGCTTTTCCTTCTTCCCACGTCCTTTTACTGTATTTTAAAAGCACTTTTAAATTAATTGTAAATTCTTTTCACACGGCTATTTGTTTATTTATTGATACGAGCTATAATATACCGACCTCTGTAGCCAATTTGGCTCTCAGGGAGGTTTTGTGTTATTAGTGTTGCATTTCATTGTTTTATGCGCTCTAGAAATGAAATCGATAAGCAATACTCGTAATGACTTTTGTGACAGACCGAAGCTTTGAGACAGCATTTGGGGATGCTTACCACGACCATCAGGGTGATAACGAGGGAAATGACAGAGAAGAGGACAATATACCGGATTTCTTTCTTGCTTAAAAACATGGACGCATAGATGTTGTCTGCATAATAGTAAACCTGAAAGCAAATCACAGTCAGCATCTTATAATTTCACAGAAGGATCTGGAGTTTTTGAGGCAGTCAGGTTCAGCACGGACCCCTCCCCTCCCCTCCCCCGGAATCAGTGCCACTTCATCTTGAACAGGTATGGAAAACGCTTTATTCCTCCGGAAGATGCGGCTGAAGACAAAAAGGGGATTGGAACCAAAGACATCAAAAAGCCCAGGGCCAAAATAACAAACAAACAAACAAGACCCTTAGTGCAAAGCTCAGCCATGGGTGACTTTGGCCCAGCCACAAACGCTCAGTCCAACCTGTGTGTGTGTGTCCAAAGAGGATACCCAAAGAGGCCCCAAACCTCCCCCTGCTCTGTCACCACGGACTCTTCGGAGGGACCACAATTTTCCTCCTGCATCCCAGCCGGAGGCCACCCGTTTTGTAGCTCTGTTTTGAGGAGAATTTGGGGGTTGCCTCATCCTTTCGCCCCCCCCCCCCCATTTTGCCTGCAGTCTGAGAAACGCACGCATTTCTCCATCTCTCGCCGGGGCAGAAAAAAATGAGGGTCCGGCCTCCATCGAACCCTTGGAAGCATTGCAGGCTCGTCTCATCCAGCCGACAGTGTCGGCACCGCCAGGGGGTACCTGTCCTCCCGGACGTCCGGGGCCCGGGCCTTTGCTTACCGCACTGACACCTGTGAGCTGATGGCCGCTCATCAGGACGACAACGGAGATGACTTGCCAGCGAAGGCCTCGGTAGAACAGCAGCTTCAGCCCGCCCATCTCCTTCTCCGCCTTCTCGGAGATGTGCTCCAGGTAGAGCTCGTCTATCTCTTGTTCGACATCTTCTTGGCCCCTCAGCTTCTTCAAGGCTGGATGGGAGGAGGAGGAGGAGAAAGGGATCTCTGTGGCGGAAAGTCTCTTCTTCCAAGACACACGCACACATGCGCGATCTAAAAGACGGCCGGGCCTCTTCTCCTGGATTTGGGAGGCTCCAGACCAGAACTGGGAAGTCTCAGCCCCGGGATCCCAGTCTGGCCCCAGTCTGGCCCCCTTTCCTTCGCCCCATCAGCCTCCATGCTCTCCCAGCTTCCACCCTGCTCATTTCTAACAAGCCAAATCATCTTTCTGAGATTAGTTGCTGGTAGAAAGGTGTTAAGAGAACACTAGAGGGTTTTTCTTTGGGGGGGGGGGATTTTTTGCCCTGGAATGCAGCACACAAGAGCTTTTCTGAAAGGAGAGAGAAAGAGTGGGGCTGGGGGTGATGCGTGACCCCCTCACCCGCTGCAGAGCCCCTCTGGAGCCCCAGGGGAGCTCTCCGTGGTGCTGAGCGCCATCCCCAGGACTGGTTCAGCACCCTGATGCGCCGAGCATTGCTCTGCTGGAGCGCAAAAGAAAGGCTGCAATGGAGGGGGAGCCTTGCTGACCTCGGAGTCCCCCCCCCACGAATTCATCCGCGCTGCTCTAGGGAAGGAAGAGTGCACCCAATGAGAGAGAGAGAGGAGCCCCCAAGGATGGTGGCAGGCGTGCTGGGCAGGGCTTGGGCAGTCCGGGTTCTAGGCCCCGCTTGGCCACGGAGCTCTCTCAGTGACTTGGAAAGCGTCCCCGAGCCCACCTCACAGGGCTGTCGTGAGAGTAAAGTGGAGAGGAGCAGGGCCATGTAGGTCGCCGTGGGCCTCTTGCAAGAGGAAAGAGGCAGAATGCCTCTCTGATGCATCTCTCGCTCTCTGAGGCGCAGTGCCTCTCCCAGCCCGGGGCTCCAAATCCAGCCTGCTGGTCCAAGTCCCGTGCCCCCAGCACGCAACCCCGATGCTCGGGCAATTTCCTAGAATGTGAGTCCTCCTCCGCTTCCAAAAAGCTGAAATGTTCTCCTAGAGCTTAGCTACAGCGAGGGCTTCCCACTGAAGTGGGCTGGCAGCTCGGGGCTGGCTTCCTTCTGCCATCAGCCCCCACCTCCAGGACATGGCCCCCGCCAGCCCCTCCAAACCAGAATTCTCTCCCCTGGCTGGACGGTGCTGGACACCCCTCCCCGAGGCCTCCGGGAAAGCCCCACTCACTTTGCCTGGCCTTTTCCTCATCCCGCTCCTGGATCATAAGGTACCGGGGACTCTCCGGGCACGAAGGCAGCACAATGACCTGCAGCACTGCCAGGAAGCCGGGAAGACTCAGCAGTATCGGCCAATCTGTGCAGAAAGGAGTCATCGGGGTTGGGATGGAACGAGGCCCGATCTCCTCGTGGGTGGAAGGGAGCATGTCTCGGGACTTACACTTTTTGGTACCCAGCAGCTCCTCATAGCCGAGGACCTGAGAGATCAGGACGCCAATGACGATGAAGAGGGCAGACACTGACACCATGGTCCCCCTGAGGTTTCTGGGGGCCACCTCTGCAAGATACAGTGGGACAGCGCAGGAGAAGATGCCTGGGTAGACGCAGAAGGCAAGGCCCATCGATGGTGTGCGTGCCACATGGGTGGGCATGCAGAGATGCGACTCTGTAACGGGGGAGGGCCTTCAAACACATTTAATGAACGAATGAAACAAACTGACTTCCTGGACCACGGGACGCTGCAGTGCATGAAAGCAGGCATCTTATCTTCAGCCCAGGATGCTTCTGGCAGCATTCCCCACGGAGCTGTTGGCTGGGTGCAGAAGACACGGCAACCCAGAACTATCTCAACCATCACTGGTCCAGGACTGGTTGAGATATTGTGTTGTCCTGGCTTCCTAGTGTGGGACAACCCACGAAGATAACTCGCCGTGTGCGACAGTGTTGTGAACTCTGGGCTCTTCTCCCCGGGCTGCTGCCTTGGCTTGGTTCAGACAAGACGATAACCTACATTTCAGCCGCGCTCGGGAGGGGCTGCCCGGGAACCCTCCCAAACTCAGCAGGGCGAGCCACAGAGGCGCCTTTCCTACCTGAGCACACGCCCGTGATCAAGCGTGAAAAGATGGTGTATTCATAGGCGTGCACCAGGGTGGAGAAACCCATGAGGATGGAAGAGATTATGGCCAGAAGGTTGTTGAGGAAGAGGGTTCCCTTCCTGCGGAGAGAGAGAAAGGGAGGACAGAGGGCACGGGGTGCGGAGTTGTGTCAAAAAAGCAGGGCTTTTTTGTGTCTTTATTTTATTTTCTTGGCAAGGCACTGGAGAGCCAGGGGCTGCATGCATCCCGCAGTCCATCCTTGCCTGATGGGGCCACCCGTTGTTCCCAGAGCTGATGTCTTGTGGCCATCCTATCTCCCATCGCCCTTGTGGAATCTCTCCCATTCCTCGAACGCGGGGGCTCACCGGTGCCGTAGCATCTTGACATACCTGCCGCACTTATCCACCATGGGACCAGACAAAAGGGACCCAATGAGGCCGCCGAGCGAGAAAATGGCCACGGTCATACTGTACAGGAAGCTGAGGAAGGTGGCTTCGATGTAGACCTTCTTCCTTTGGTGGTAGGTGTTATTGTAAAAGTCTTGGATGAGCTGCAAGAGGCATGCGTGACAGGCGGTGTGGCGGGATTCACGGGTCAAAATACGGAGATGTTTTCATCAGCACGTGCACTTAGACCAGCCGCCACCCCCTCCAACGCCTTCCTTCCCCCGAGCTGTGCTGTTTCCCCCTCACAAAAGCAGGAGGGAAGCTCATTTCCATATATGCCCGCCCGCCCCCTGAGATCGGCGGCAGAGGCCCTCCTCCAGGAACCCTCCGTGAAGGACATTAGGAGGCTGAGCACCCGGAGCAGGGCCTTCTCTGCAGTGGCACCCCACCTATGGAATGCGCTCCCCAGAGAGGTCCGCCTGGCGCTGTTGTGATTCGTTTTTCGGCACCAGGCGAAGACCTTTTTATTTAAACGATATTTTAATAATTGCTGATTTTATTTATTGGTTTTAAATTATTATCCAGGATGTTTCCAGATTTTATATGTATTTGTATGGATATTTATTTATATGTTGGATGCCGTCCCGAGGTTTATACGAATGGGACGGCATACAAAAATTCCAAATAAATAAATAAATTCCCCATCTCCTTCCCTTTGTGCCAACCCACCCCTTAAGAACTAGACCAGAGGTCCTTCTTCGGGAGCCCTCTTTGAAAGAGAGTAGGAGAGCGGCCACCTGGAGAAGGGCCTTCTCTGTGGTGGCACCTGGTCGTGGAATTTGCTCCCCAGATAAGTGCTCCTGGTGCTGACAGACACTTTACCCTTTTTGGTGCCAGGCCAAACTTCTTTATTTCCCCATTTTTAAAGACTGAATTTCTATTTTAATCGGGCTTTTATATGAATGGATGTGATGCTGTGCTTCTCTTGTTGGGCCCTCCTGAGACTTTTATGTATAGGATAGAAAATCAATGAATAATAAAATTTCCCAGCAGGACGGGATTATCCCTTGTTATAATGGAAAGGTTCGAGGGGCCGGGGAACCCAGGGCCCAGCTGGAGAAGTGGCGGGCAGGTGGTGGTGGAAACAGTCCCGAGGGTCGCACAGGGCAGCCGGGATTGCCACGGTGGGGCCACGCCGACCGCCCTCATGGCAGGCAAAGGGCGCACTCCTCCACTGTGGTGGCGCTTCAAATACCCCCGTCAGCGCCGGAGCGAATCTTACCGCTGCTGGATGGTTCACCACCCAAAGGTTATAGCCGTATTGGAGCGAGGACCCAAAGGACGTGACCAGCGTCACCATGACCAGAGGCCTTGTCAGCGCCTGTCGGAATGAGCACAGCTTATTTATTACATTTATATCCTGCCTGTTTTCCTTCCAAGGAACTCAAGGTTGGGCTGAGCGTCTCTGCGGGGACTAGAACCCGGATCACGCGAGTCCCAGTCCCATGTTCTTAACCGCCCCATCACGCCGGCACCCAATAGTTAGCCTCTGTTTTTCTTTGAATAAACAAAGCTGCACTGACTCCTGCTTTTCGGGGGGCTGTTGGGCAAGGTGCCAGAACTTTCACGGGTCTCCCTTCTTCTGTTCTTGCTCCTCCTCTTTCTCATCATGGTTAACATCCCGTAGCAATCATAGTTCAGGCTTTACATGTAACAACAACCCATGATTCAGTGATGACCCATCCTCTGGGTTGTTGTTATGTGTGAACCGGGAACTTTTGCTAGCCTTCCCACTTTATTCTTGATATGCTTAGACACAGTATATTTGCACCCCTCTGCTCTTGGGCGGGGGTGGTGGGATGGCTTAATTCGTTTGCATTGCAAAAGCTTTGCCGGTTGAATAGTCCGGTACCTACCCTTCTCCCAGACTTCTCCTTCATTATCACTGTTGCGTCTATGCTTCTGATGCTGCTTCTGAAGCTTTGTGTGTAGGTAGCAGACGACAATCTTTTCTGCAGGGGAAGAAAAAGAGGCATTTAACTCCTTTACTCCACGCAGGAACAATTCTTTTCCCAGATCAGACTCATGGTGCTTCGAGATGGGGTGTTTATCGTACAACCACCCTCTCTTGTCCTCCCAGGGTGAGAATAGCTGGGCTCTTGCCAAGGCCCACATGCCAGCAGGGGCCCACCAAGAAAGCCTCCCTGGACTTGCTGTTCCTCTTCTCCATCGTAACCTGCTTGGTGGTGTGACAGAGAGGCAGCAGAGATGCTGGCCACCTTGCTGCTGGCCTCGCTGCCTGTCCAGCGAGCAAGTGGGATGAGGAGGAGGAGGAGGAAGGCAGGAGAGTGGTGCCACTGCTGGTGAGAAGCTGGGGGCCGCTGAGAGCCCTCCAAACCGTGGGCCTCACACTGCATTCATGGCATCTTTCAGGAGAGGATTCCCACCAGGCAAATCAAGCAAGCCCCTGCACAGGGCAGCTGAGGGACTGGTCACCAAGGCCTGCTTCTCTTTGGAATAAGAGGATTAGAAGCTAAGTGGGTGAGGCAGGAGGCGGCGGCTGGAAGGAAGTGCAGGGGTCAAGCTGCGGAAATGTGGCAAGGCCATTAGCTTGCCATGGACCTCGTGGGATGATGGCACCTCACCCGTCTGGCCTTCTGTGTCTCTGCGTCTTTGAGGCTGCTTCCTATGTTTTCTGGGCAGGACACTGAAGATGGCTTCTCCTGGATGGGAAGGAAAAGAGGTTGGAGATGCGGGCAGTTTACCTGAGAATGTGAGGACAGCCCTGTGGGGCTCGGCTGCGGGGTGCGCTAGACGGGGCATGCATCGCGGCGGCGCCCTTCCTCATTCGGGGTATGGGAAGGTGCCCAGGCCAGGGGTATGGCTGGGCATCTGAAGAGCTCTGAGCCCCAAATGCAGAAACCAGCATAAAATCCACATGTGGAGAGGCAGTGTGGTGCAGTGGTTAAGAGCGTGGGACAGGGACTCAGACGACCTGGGTTCGAGTCCCCGCTCAGCCATGGAGCCAACTGGGGGACTTTGGGCCAGTCAGACTCTCAGCCCAACCTACCTCACAGGGTTGTTGTTGTGGGGATAAGATGGAGGAGGAGAATGATGCAAGCTGCCTTGAGCCCTTTGTAGGAAAAAGGCAGGATATAAACCGAGACATAAATAAACAAATAAATGTGCAAAGATATAGCTATCTCTGCACAATTAAAAAATAATACTTGCTAGGATGTATTCAAATTCCACGGGAGGCAAAGCCAGCCAATTAATTCCTCATCCACTATTCCCAAATAAATTGATCCTTTATTGATCAAGGTTCATCTCAACACAGGTTCATCTCAAGCTCATGGGCAAAATTTCCCTTCTCACGCGTAAACCACCCTGCTACACGAGGCATTTATTGTGCGTGTGGTTTTGCCCCCTCATGGTCTTTAGGCATGGTGCTTGTTCACACTTGTTTCTGCTTTTAAAGACTACTTTCCAGGGGTTTTTGAAGGCAGGGGAAAATCGGTATTATTTTTGAAAGCAAAGCACTATCTGTGATTTGCACTTTGTCACAGCGCCACCTAGCGGATCTGTAGGGGAAAAGCCATGCAGCCTTCTGATCCAAAGCCATGGACCATCCTGAGAATTTGACATTTGGGATGGTGTACGAAAGTTTTAAATAAATAAATGGTGAACTGAAAGTCCACCTGGTGTAGAAACAGCTTCTCTTTCATCTGCTGTATCATTTAGTAACTTAACTTAGCTGCACGAATGGTTGAAATCTGGCTCTAAAATCTAGTGCTTACATTTGCAGTGCAATTTGATTAAGTGAGTGTTATTTTGTATATATTGTATTTTATTCTATCCTGTTTTATTGTATTTTAGTCTTATATTGTAATTTATCCTGTTTTATAAACTGTTGCAAACCACCTCAAAAGCTTTGGCTATTGGTTGGGATAGAACATTATTTTATGAACATTACATTGGTATAGAAGCCGTTTGATTTTGTCGTAAGCCTTCTAGAGACTCAGTGTGATTGGACGGCCTAGAAATACCCCAAATAAATAAATAAATAACATTATTATTATAGAACAGCAGCAGCAGCAATTTATCCTGCTTGTTGTAAAGCATTCAGGAGACTTGGTGACTGAGCACTTAAAAAAAATATAAGAAAGGACATGCTAGGGAAGAATTTTTCTGAGCTGCAGCACGTGGGAAAGGTGCGCTCGCTTCCCATGGGAATTGCCTCTGTCTGCATCTTGTTTTCATCTGGTCCCTGGCTGGGCCGGTTAACCCTTTCCTAACCCTTGCAGAAGGAACAAGCCCTCTGAACTTACCAGCTGGCCGTGTTGGGCCGCTAACTCCACTCCGCTCTTTGTCTGCCGGTTGTGGCTCCCCATGTCGCTCGGGCCGGGCTGGGCGTCTCCTGTGTGGGTAGGAAAACACACTTTTGACTCTCAGAGTCTCCAAGCATCCCAAGGATAACTTGGCAGGGTAAGACCTGGCACATGTCCAGATGTGTGACCGAACACCCACCTGCCCTGCATCACGCACTGGATGTTATGGAGGCATTCAGAGAAGGCAACAAGGATGATCCGGGGACTGGAAAGAAAGCCCCACGTGGATGGATGGAAAGAACCGGGCACGATCCCCTGGAGGGGGCTGAGGGGAGATGGGGGGGTGCTTTTCAAAGGCCCGAAGGGTGCCACATGGAGCCAGGTCAGGATTATTATTATTATTATTATTAGAACAATTAGGATCCCTTCCCGGTCACTGTCCGAGGCTGCAGGGGTCTTTAGAAGAGAATGCCGGGTTGCCCCCCAGGCCGGCCGGTTCTGTTTTGCGAGGAGGAGGAGGAGGAGGTCGGTGGAAAAAAGCAAACCAGATATGCAAAGGGGGCAAATCAGGACGACAATCTGCATAAAATGGGCAAATTTTAATGGACGTGTATAGGCGAACATTTAAATAAATGCATGCTGTCAAAGCCAAGTCATGTGAATGGGCCCCAGGTTCCAGAAACACGTTCTTCTTTCAAGAGGGCCCCTTCCTTGCTCTGGGGGTCCCCTGGGCAGGAAGCTCCCGAAAAGCAGGGAGAGAAGGGGCAACTCCAGGGATGCTTGTCAGTGGGTCCCTGCCGAGCACGGGCCCTTGCGAAATGCCCCGCCGTGCCGACCGTTGGCACCCCGTCCTGCTGGGTGGGCCTTCCAAGGCAGGTGCTTTCGCACAGGAGGCTGTTTCCTCATGGCACTTCAGAACTGCCTTTTGTAAAGGAGGACCCACGACCACTCTGTATGACCCCCACAGCGATGGATCATTTAAGCAGGGCTGTAACTTGGTAGGGGTGGCGTTTGCATCCCGGCGCCCACCTTACCTGCGTCAGGTAGCTTCCCCCCTGGGGATTTCGGGAAGAGGAGCACAGACACAACACAGCTGCAGCATCCACTGCAGGGGAAGCCCAGTCCAGGTCACCCCATCGTGGTTATCCTTGAAATGAGTCAGAAGATGGAGGGCATTGCCAGAGCCAATCCTGGGAGAGGAGGCCAGAAGGTTCCAGAAGGTTCCAAGGGAAGCTGTTAACAGCTGGGAACCAAGACAGTGCATCCCTTCCATGGAAGGAGGCCCACGTAGACACAAGTCCTCCCAGTCATTCCCTGTGGCTTGGGGTTGCCGTTACGTGCAGCCACGTTCTCTCCGACTTATGGCAACTCGGAAAGCCTTCCAGAATGTCCTGCTGTGACCGCCCTGCTCATCTCTTCTAAATTGATGGAATCCATCCATCTCTGATTCGGTCTCCCTTTTCTTCTCCTGCCTTCAACTTTTCCTTGCACCGTGTGTCTTCAGCAAGGCCGTTTCAGCTCCCCTTCCAACAGAAATGCATCTTGCTCTTCCTTAATTCCAAACCGCGGCTGCGGAGCACAACAATCAGCCAACCTGAACGCAAAGGTCGGGGTCTCACAATAAAGCCTTTCCGAAGAACTCTGAATACCTCCAGCCTGGGAAGTATTTTCACTCTATGCTTCCCTGCTTCCCAGGGTTCCCGGTTGGCTGGAGAGGTTCAGGCATGGCAAAGGGCATCTCCATCACCACAGAGCGACGGACGCTCACGGTGGGCTCTTTGCAGCTGGTTTGGCTCGGGGCTGTTCCACAGGGGATGCCCAATGAAGCCGAAAGGGGACCCACCGAGCTCGAAGGACGTCGGGCAGAACTGTAAGGTCTGGGACGTGGGTGGTCAAGGTGCAGGCTGGGCACCTCCGGCTTCTCCACGCATCGCTTGCTCCTGGGCCAGAAGAGGAAGCCCAGTCCAGCAGGCTGCCGTCAGTGGCCCCCGCTGGGCCTTGGGGTCCTTGGCACATGCCCTGCCATGCCTACCCTTGACACTGCCTTGCTCGTTTGCGTGACAGGCGGGAGAGGCAGTGACGGGAAAGGGGACGAGGCGCGTGAACAGCGGTTGCTGCTGGGGCGTCACCCCCCGGATGTTTAAGAAGATGGGGAAAGGAAAGAAAAAAGACAGATGGCTCTGAAGGCTGCTGACCTAAAGAGTTGCAAGTTTATTGTCCCTTTAGAAAATAAACAAATAAACCAGGAATGGGGGTACATACAAAACCGAGGGCAGCAAGGTGCCGGCATCTTTCAGGAATGCTTCTTTATGCAGCCTGTATGAACACACGCGCTAGCTAGAACGCCTCTCTCTCTCTAGCTCCGAACGCAGAAAGGAACAGATGCAGGGACGGCAGGAGAGAGCAGGCCTGTGCTGTGCTGTTTTGTGTTGTGTTGTGTCGTGTCTGCAAAGGAAACCTCAAAGCATTTCCCAGGCATGCTACCTCCCTTCGTAGTGTTTTGCTGGAGTGTGTGTCGCCTCAAACACCACGCCGCTTTAATTCTTAGCCTGTGAAGGAGCCGAACATCCGCGAGGGTTTGAAGTTAGTGCAATAGAAACAGTTCTTTTAAGACAGGCAGTGCTGGTTGCCCGGATCTGCCAGCAAACCTCCTGCTCAGCGCTCGGGAGCAAAAAGGGAGCTGCTGGAACACGGTGGCCCAGCCAGCTCTCTTTCCCGAGTGAAAATGCAGCCGGGAGCTTGCTGGCTGAGCCACTGTGTCCCCAAAGACCTCTGCACACCTTGGCCGAAGCGCCTCCGTTTTTCCTTCCCGACTGGGAGCATGGGAAAAGTTCGGGGATCGCAAGAAGCGAGGCCATCCTGGCCCTCCGCTGCAGGCCAAAGTTTGGGAAAGAAGGTTTGCTGTGTGCCAGAAGGCCAAGCTTCTGCTTCAGCCATGCCTGCCTGTTACGCTTCCTCAAAGAAATTCATGGCAGGAAAACAGATGTTTGAAAGCAAAGACAGGGTAGCGAGGCTGTTTCTTCAGCTCCACTGGGCCTCTCAGGAAAGCCACGAAGGACCACAGAACAGCCTCCTCGGGGTCTTTGCCCTTGGAAGAGGGTTCGTCTGCTAATTGGTGCCCGCCAGGTCCCTGAGTAGGATCCTCCTGGTCTGGTGAATCGCCACCAGCCTCCTGATTTCCAGAAAGGTCTTGCCCTTGGTTTCGGGGATCATTTTGGAGATATAAGTGAACGTGGCGATGCAGAATGGCCAGAAGAGAAGGAAACTGTATGGCTCTATGTGGGCCTGGAGGAGGTGGGGGGGAGAGGTTGAGGGGGGGGAGAGAGAGAGGCATTTTTAATTGATTATGACTAATATCCCTGCACCGTTTAATATTAAAAATCTTCATGCAGCTCCCATAGAATAGCAGCAGTCCCACAAAACACAGAATTAAAATCCTGCTTAAAGGCAAGGTCAGCTTCAACAACAAAACGCTGGCGATAAACGCATCAGCCACGCAAAATAACCACAGGAAGCTTTAGAAATCCAGCTTGACGAAACCACCACACTGCCCAGGCCATTTTAGAGCAAGCACGGGGCCGTGACTCGGTCACACCAAAGCCGGCCGGCTCACCTGTATGTGAAGGTACGTGAGCGCGATGAGGAACTTGCAAAGCCAGTGCGTACAGCCCGCGATCACGAAGGCGGTGGACCGACAGGTCTGCAGGAAGAGCTCCGATATCAGCACGCTGGTTACTGGACCTGAGCAGACAGACAGAGGTGCCTGGATTAATGGACCGTTCACGCTCGCTCATTCACTGATGCCACATTTGTCCTGTGCGCCGTGACGTCATCGTTCCCTTTGATACACCGGCCTTTATTATTATTATTATTATTATTATTATTATTATTATTATTATTATTATTATTAGAACATTTCTATGCCGCCCCTTGCTGAAGCCTCGGGGCGGCTTACAACACAATTAAGCCTTTACTGTGACCGTTTCCATGGTCACGCCCCCTAGAAGTGTTTTAAGCTGCCTTGATTTTGGGATGCATTAACAGAAGTATGACTTCCAAATCATGAGAAGTAGGAGTTCCTCTAGACTCCTCACTAGTCAGACCTCACCTGGAGTATTGTGTCCAGTTCCGGGCACAAGATTTCAGAAAGATGCAGAAAAATTGGAAAGGGGATAGAGGAGGGCAACAAAGATGATCCAGGGTTTGGAAACACTGAGAAGAGATGGAGAGCACTGGGCATGTTCAGCCTTGAGAAGAGACGACTGAGTGGGGACATGGTGTCCTTTTATAAGTACCTCCAAGGCTGTCACAAAGAGGAAGGTCAGGATCTCTCCTTGCTGATGCCAGAGTGCCGGACATGGAATAATCAAGTCAAGTTGCAACAGCCCAGGTTCAGGCCGGGCATCAGGAAGAGCTTCCTCACTGTCAGGGCCATGCGACAGGGGGACCAGCTGCCTGGAGGGGTGGGGGGCTCTCCCACACTGGGGGCATTCAAGGAGAAACTGGGCAGCCCTCTGAGTGGGATGGTGTAACGTGGTGTCCTGCAACTCTACTAATTCTATGATTCTGTGATTTATACCCACAGATCCAGGTTCCACTTTCACTAGGAAGAGCCTTTTCTGTGCGCCCCATCCGAGGCCAGGCCACGTCCAAACATGTTGCATTACAACAGGCGACAACGGACACTTGCGGGAGAAATTCAGTGAGCGTGGCAGCTATGCTCCGGGGGAACAGGGAGGGTTTTTTGAGTGGGAAGTAGGAAATGACAACAGCATCCTGCGAACGAAAAGGTGCTGGTAGTGCGTCCTTGTGGGCCCCGGTTCCACTACACCCCGGCTGTGCTTCCCTGGGCATCCTCGGAGCTCTTACCTGGCCCAATGGAGTGCCCGACGAGGAGGAGGGTGTCAAAAGACGAGCTGAAGTAAGACATCCATCTGATGTTGTTCTGAGGGGGAAAGGCTGTCAATGCTCCCTCGTGCCGCAATGAGGTCTTCAGGCAGGAGTGCTGAGAGCCTCAGCAGCGGCAGCTAAATCCTTACATGGCGGTGAGCCTTCCTCACATCTGGTCCCGGCCACGATTTTTTGAGTGCTCTGGGGCAAGGAGCTACCCATGGGCCCTGAGCGCAGTGACGTAACCTCCCACACTGCCACCATCACCAGCTGCCACTTGCTTGAAAGCCTGGGATCCAGGGAGCAGGCGAGCGGAGCGAGCTAAGACATGGCAGCTTTGTGACCACGCCCCTTTGCCTTAGGCCCCGCCCACCCCTGGAATGCAGCCCTGAGAGTTTCTCCCAAAAGGAATGAGGCCTCTGGGGTGAAAGAGTTTCTGCCTGAAGTGATGCTCTTCCTTTGCCACTGGCATCTCAGTCTGTGCTTTTCCTGGACACAGAATGCAGATGGGTGCGCTGAGCATTAAGAGGCTAGTCCACATTAAGTTTGCCTCACTGGCCCACAAGGGAGAAGTAAATCTTGAGGAGATCTCTTGAATTGAATCCCCCGCCCCAAATCCACCAGGATTTTAAATTCCAAAGGGCCCTTGTTGCAAACAGACTCTTCTTTAAATATAAAGCTTCACTCCCAACTGCCATAAGCCGTAGTGACGGACTTTGGAGGGTGGGTTTGAGCAGAAGGTGCTAAGTGGCAGCGCTCAGCACCCGATATGCCATGGCTTGGGGACCGGAATTACAAACCTGGAGTTCAACAGACATGGCTGTGAGGATGCAGGCGGAACCGCAGACTCCGTTGCCGACAAGCAGCAGCATCCTCCGACCTGAGGAATCTATAACCCGGGTCTAGAAAAGATGGAAGAACGGGAGTGGGAAGGCAGGCAGACTAATGTGGGTTTTCCTGGAAAGTCTTTCGCCAACCATAGACCTTCTGGGGTTTTTATTTTTTTATTTTATTTTTCGATTTATATCCTGCCTTTTTCCTACAAAGGACTCAAGGCAGCTTGCATCATTCTCCTCCTCCATCTTATCCCCACAACAACAACCCTGTGAGGTAGGTTGGGCTGAGAGTCTGTGACTGGCCCAAAGTCACCCGGTGGGCTCCATGGCTGAGCGGGGACTCGAACCCGGATCGTCCGAGTCCCAGTCCCGTGCTTTTAACCACTACGCCACACTGGCTCTCCCTGGTTTCCTGCCTTCGGTGCCAAAGTCTCTCCTAAGGCGCAGTTCTTGGCAGCTGCCATCTACCTGCATCAGCAAGGAGATTGCAAGATAAAAGCCCCATTGAAAGGAATCCTGCAGTCCCTGCGGAAACCTCAGCTGTGCTGAGCACACCTCGCTTTGGCAAAGCTTTTTGCCTCTTGAAATGCGGGACAGGCGAGGGCTGGGGGGTCTTTCAGGGGCATCGGGGAAAATCCAGAATATTTTTCTGGACAAAGCTGGCTGCGGACGCCACATGAGCGGCCGGCCAGGGGCCTCAAGGTCCTTCTGCTGTGAAGAACGCCTCCGCCACAGGTTCAAGCGTGCTCAAATGCAGTGTTGACAGAACAACCGAAAGGGACTGTAGCTCAAGGGTAGCATTTTCACCCTAGATGTCAGCCGGTTTAGGACTGAGTTCCTTTCTCCAGGGGAACAGGAGAATTCTGCTGGGACCCAGGAAAGGGAAAGATTTCCAGAGGGCTCTTGTTGGGGGAACCCTGCTGGGAAGGGGCTCTCGGTGGATGCCCCTGCTTCACCCTCAACCCACTGTTCCCCAGCTCTTGCATTCGAATGTCCGACCCCTGTGATGCATTAACAACGGTGAGAGAGTGTCTTACCACCAACAGAGCTACCGACATGAGGAGCACGAGCAGGAAGAGCCGGAGGTACCAGACCTCGTTGTCTCCTACCCCCGTAGACAGGTAGATCCTCTCAGTGTAATACTGGGCCTGAAAGAGGGCCGGAGGATCTGCCATGCTGAGCTGAACCGAGGGTCTGGGGATCCCGTGGGGGAGCCCGAGTTGCAGGTGCCCGGCTGCCGGCCGTGTGAGCTGCTCAGGCCCTGACCCGCCCGGGGTGCCGGCTCACCGCGTTGATGCCGGAGAGCTGCTGGCCGGCCATCAGGACGACGATCGTGACAAGGTGCCACCGCAGCTCCTCGCAGCGCAACATCTTCAGCACGTCCATCTTTTTCTCCGTGCTCTCGGCAAGGTCCTCCTGGCGGAGTTCTTCCAATTCGTCCTCCACGTCATCCCAGCCCCGGAGCTGCTTCAGGACTGGGTGGAAGGAGAAGCAGAAAGGACCTGAATCCGGGGCTGGTGGGAAGAGGCTGGCTGAGGAGGCGGCTCACAGAAGCCTAGAAAAGCAGCGCTGGAGGGGGCCATGAAGGCCTTCGAGTCCAACCCCCTGCTGTTGCAGGACACCGCGCTGCACGGTCTGGTGGCCTAGCTGGCAGAGGGCAGTCCTCTGTTTGGGAGAGCTGTCCCAGAGGACTCCCACCTCCGCCCTTAATGGGCGGTCCAGCCCAAATTTTGTTTCATGATTAAAGTTGCATAGCATAGCCCAGTCAACGGACAGCTCAACGGACAGCCCAGTCCACGGCTGGCTTTAAATTAAGAATCACAGACTGGCCAGACACCCCCATTTGCTATGGGGATTCTCTGAGCAGAAGCAGTTTCTGGTTTTAAACTCGTTTCAACTCTAGTTCTGTCATGGGCTGCGGGAATATGCAGGATGGGGGGCCGGAGATGCTGAAGGGTCCCTCTGGCCAGGAGCCAACATCGTTCCCCTCTTCCTGCCCCAGGCGGCTCACGAGGACCCCTACCTTGCCTCGCTCGCTGCATGTCCTGCCTCTGGATCAGCAGAAACCGGGGACTCTCCGGGAAGAAAGGCAGAGTGGCCACCTCAAACAACGCTGGGACGCCGGTGAGGCTCAGAAGGACGGGCCAGCCTGTGCGAGGAGACAGGTTTGTTCCGGCTTCTCCTCCTCCCGTCCTTCCTCTCAAAAGCAGCTGACCAACGATAACACTTCTGCTGATAAACCATCCCTGAGCTCATCGGATCCCAATGGGCCGGGAACTTCACACCTGGGAGCGAAACCTGGCCTCCCTGGCCTTCAGGTGAAAACAGGTGGAGTCAGGATGAGGCCAAAAGGGCTGGGGCCCTGGATTTCTGGGAAGCTCCCTACCCTCCTGTCCAGGAAATCAAAGAAAGGGACTCACACGTTCCTGCTACATCTGATCCCCCTGTGTGGGCTGGAGATCCGCTGCACAGGCGTGAGAGCTTACTGAAATTGGCCCGCGCAGAGCTGAGCTTTTATTTATTTATTTAAAACATTTCCATGCCGCCCCATCGCATAGCTTTTCCCAAACACGCCTGTGCCCCTGATCTCCAGACCTCCTCAGCTCTTAGCACCGTTCCTGGTCATGAGCCACCTGCTCTGCTCAGTTCAGGGCACGTGCCCCTTTATTACCTTACCTTCTTCGGTGCCAAGGAGTTTGGGGAGGCTGAGAAGGTGGGCCACCAGGCTGCCGCAGACGGTGAAGATGTAGGGCACGCTGCCAACGGTGCCTCGCAGGTTCCTGGGGGCCATCTCGGTGAGGTACATGGGCACGACGCTGAAGGAGATGCCTGGGGAGGCGGCAGGGGAAAGAGGACCACTCACACGGGGTGTGCGGAAACTCGCAAGCCAGGAGTGTTGCTACGGTACGCCTGGAATCCCCTTCCCAAAGTCCCAAGTGCCCATCAGTGCTGATCTGATTCATTTTAATGGTTTCTTTTTCTCCTTCCCAGAAGCTCAAAGAGGCTCAAACAATTCCCCTTGCGATCTGACCCTCACAGCACCTCCCCTGCGAGGGAGGCTGGGCTAAAGACTGTGAAGGGTTTTCAGAAGTGGGATTTTTTGGTGGGGATTTGGGAGGGGAAACCACCAGCGAAAATTCCCTTTTCCGTGTGCCGAGAAAAACCCAGCTCAAGCCCCCGTGACGTGGTAAACACACGCAAAACGAGGCTCGTGACATTTCACCCCGGCTCCTGGCTGCTTAAAGCACTGAATTTGTTTCGTTCATATATCGCAGTTCTACCCCATCCAACAGACAAAGCTGCCAGAGTGGTTCACAGGACCACGAAACCCTCCACGTTCCAGAATTCGGGGCTGTTTTGAAACAATTTGAAAAGAATGAGCTATAAATCAACCAAGAGCTAATTTAAACAAAATGAAAACTCCCCACCCATTGTGGTTAAACACCTGGAAATAGAAGCAAGGCCTATCCAAAAATACACCGGCACCCGGTGGGCTTCACTGGGGGGCACATTCTGCAGTTGGAGGGGCCACTCCCAAGAAGGCCGTCTCCCTTGTGGTCATTCACCAAGCGTCCCTCAGAGGAATTTCTCAGCGGCTGCAGTCGTGGCTCAGGAATCCCACACCGGGGGAAGCAAACAGCTTGGGCCACGCCTCACCCGCGCAAGTTCCAACGATCAGGCGGCCGAGGATGATGAACTCGTGGGAATGAATAGCTTTGGAACAGCCCATGAGCACTGCAGAGACGATGACCATGACGCTGCTTGCCAGCAAGGTTCCTTTCCTGAAAAGACAAACCGACCGACCAGCAAAAACGGAAGCCGAAGTGCCTGTGCGCTGAGCAGCCACGGAGAGAGAAGGAGGGTGTGAAGTGGCATTAGGGCTGGACGAGGCTTTGAAACCGCCACTTTATCGAGGCCTCTGCCACAAGATTCGTTGCAGGATTCAGGTCGCCTCCTTTACACGTGCCCCCCACCCTGGGTTTTGCTTTTTACCTTGCTGTGTGCTCCTTTACACAACCACTAGGTGGCGCAGGTGGATGGCAGAATTGTGAAAATAGGCGTGCTTTTCACAGGGGGATGTCCAGAGAATGTGAGACTTCCCACCAACCAAAGATAAAAAAACCCCAAGAAACTTGCAGAAATGGCTGCAAAGCAATGAGGGAAAGCCTTGGGGGATGACGACATTGTGGGACGCAACCTCAAATGGCTGAGAGGGAGGAACTGCAAGAGCCCGAAAAAAGCCTCATATATAGAGAAGCCTTTAGATTGGAAAGATCATTCTGGTTTTGCTGCTTCTTGGAAAGGCCAAGCAACCAAGCAACGCAGACTGCTTCCTCCGCTGACTTTTTCTCCCCAATCACCACCTGTTGGGCTATTTCCAGGTTTCCGTGCATGCTCCCCTCCCCTCTGAAAGTCTGAAATTGCTCTCCTAAAACTTTGATACCAGCAATAGGGATTTTAAGTCACAACAAGTGGGCTTTGTCAGTTTTGGACCCCGCTTCCTTTTCCTGAGCGGCTCTGCCACGGCTGCAAATGCACCCCCTGCGATCAGGCAGGAGAGAAGACGATCGCGCCTGCGCCAGATGGTCTCCCTACCTGCCAGAACCGTCCACCAGCGGGCCAACCAAGAGAGACCCCAGAATGCCCCCGAGTGGGAAGAACAACACGGTGAGGCCCCACTGAAACATGAGCAAGCTCTGGTCGATGTTGATCGTGTTCCGCTCTTGGTAGAGCTCCCTGTAAAACTTTTTCATGAACTAGGAGAGAGAAACACACTCTGTCGGCATTGTCTGCCCACCTGGTGGCAGGCACCCTGCCAAGGGGGGCCGCTGGTCCCACCTGCCCAATTCGCGTGCCCAGTGGAAGGCCGTGCCTCTCGACCAGGCCAGCACCAAGGGGCGGGTTGACCAGCACCTGCACTAGCTCCTCCTCCTCCTCCTCACCTTGGAGCCATTTGCTTACCTGCCTCTCTCTCAGGCCCAGACAAGGAGGAGGGCCCGGCCAACTAACCCAGGGGTCTGATAGTGGACTAAGAGCCACCGGTGGCAATAGGAATGGGACACTTGACTCCCAAGAGCCCTCAAAAACCGGGCACTGGTACTCCATTGCCTAGGAAATACCTCTTGCTTTACCGCGATTCGAGAGTTTTAGGCCCCATTTGCACATCCTGCCAAGTCACGGTGTGGATTCTCGAACTCTGAACCATCAACACATCCGAACCCGTCCTTGCAAACAAGCCACGGGTTAAGGGTGCCATCAAATGAATGATGCTTGTAACTTCCATAAGAGCAGATTCACGGACAAGTTCCGAAAGGCCGGGTATCCTAATACACAGGGATGGCTGGAATATATACATCGACGCAAACTTCTGGAAGGTGGAGTTGTCCACATGTGTGGAGCCAGCTGGGGGATTCTGGGAGTTTTTGTTCCACACATTTATTTATTGATTAAGACATTGATATGCCGCCCCATTCGCCGAAGCCTCTGGGCGGCTCACAATATACATCTGGACAGCCCACTGCGTCTCTCTGTAAGTTGTCAGCCACGTCCGAGATCTTCCTTACCTTCGCCGGGGAGTCGATCACGGAGAGGTTATAACCATATTGGAAAGATGATCCAAAGGCGGAAATCAATGTGGCCAGGAGAAGAGCCCGTGTCAGCTTCTACAGGAAAAAGCGGTGGATGTCATCACCCAGGAATGCAGGATGCAGCGTTTAGAAATGCTCGCTAGATTCTGACCCCAAGCCAAGATGACTTCAAAAGAATTCCTCCCGTGTTTGGAATGGGTTGTCATGGATTCCCCCTTCCCGTATCTTCCCTTGGCTTTTCAATCCTGCAAATTTCCAGGATTTTCTCTCCTCTTTCTGCCCCAGTGTAAATTCTCCCCCCAAATTCAAGGGTCTTTCTTTCTCCTGCTTTTTGAAGAACAAATAACACAAAAATCCACTAAAGACAAACAGAGGGGGGATTGCTGCCCAGAGAAATTGGTCGGTGGTGCTAGGAGCTGTCTGGCGGGAAGTTCTGGGGTGTGGGGGGGGGATGCTCGGGGACTTGCCCACCCCCCAGCTGTGGCGCCGGACTCACCCCTCCTCCAGTCCTTGCATCCTCTGCCTGTCAAGGTCCCGGTGGAGGAGGAAGGAAACGGAGTGGTGGCTGACTGAGAAAGGGGGCCAGGTGGGAGCCCTGTCCGAGGGCCTATGCAAATTCCCCACCGGCACTGAGAGCAGCCCAGAAGCCTGCAAACTCACCCCTTTCCTGAGAGGGACCTGCTCTTCGTCTTCTCTTCTCATGCTTCCTTCGAGAGGACGTAGAAATCCCACTCAGCTGCGAAGGAGAGATGACGTGGGACCGTGTGATGCGGCTCTTTTGACCCCCTGCAGGACTCAGGGATGGCCAGCGGCTCACCTGGCCCAGCGTCCCATGCCTGTAAGAGGGAGCTGGGGAGCCGGAAGGCCGATTTTGCGGGCCCTTGGCAGGGGCTCAGCCGTGCCCACCCTCGGCACCAGCAGCCCCCCAGCATCCCTGAGGCTGGCGCACCTGGCAAGGTAGAGAGTGCTCTGAACTTGGGATGCATTACAAGCTCCGTGGCTCGCATGCATGGACCTCGCTCGGCGGGGCTGGAACGGCCCGTCGTTCGACACAGAGCAGCTTCCAGCTGCCCGAGCTGGTTCCGCTGTGCCTGCCCAAGCGAGTGAGGCTGCGCATGCAGGCACCTTCGGGGCACCCCATAAGCGGGGCTCTGCCCACGCCTTTCCTTGCAGGGGAGCAGTCCCACAGCAGAAAGGCGGGGAAGGATCTCCCTCACCCTCCACTGCCCCAGGCCACAGTGACTGGGACTCAAGCCAGCTCACATCAAAAACCTACACTATTAAAACATTCAAAAAGATACAGACATTAATTAAATCAGTTCCACTGTGACATTATACGAAATACCCAGATTAAAGACACTACAAACCAGAGAGAGCGCAAAAATAGCCCAGTGCAAACTCACAGCCCCAGCCAGTCCAAGTGCCTGCTGGAACGAAAAGGGCAGGGCACCAACTAGCTTTCCTTCTTGGTGGCTCCCTTGGGGCAGCCACCAAGAAGGCCCTGTCCTTGTGAAGGTGGTGGGACCCCCAAGGGCCTCCCCAGGATAACCTGGACACGCTTTTATTCAGGAAAACGCTACCCCACTGCCTGAATGCAGGAAGGTGGGGCAGGATCCTTGTGGACTTCCAGATGTGGCCAGACCGCCCTCTCAACCAGCCCTAGCTCACTTTGGGGGATGATGGGAGTTGCAGGCCTTTTATTCAGGGATCGCACCCCTGCTGCACTCCAGAAGAATGGCTTGTCTAAAGCTGTCCCAGTGGCTCAACGGGGGCGAGGAAGGGGCCCCCAAACCTACGTCGCTTCCCAGACCAGCAAAACGACAGATCAGCCCGGCCCGACTTCCCTTGAAAGGAAGCCGCGGAAGGCCCCCCGTGTTGTGTGAACCAATCAGGGAATCCAGGTTGGAAGATTCTAGCGAACGGTTGGCAGTTGGGACTCATGGAAACGCCGTTCTGAGATGAAGCCAGTCCTCAAAACAGGCCTGCAAAGAGACCCCACCCCCCCAAATGCCCGCAGCGGCCTCAATCCGCATCCACAAACCCGCTCCAGCTGTTCCCCTCTCCCCCAAGAGCAGGTCTTTTGTGATACTCTTCATACTATCTGTGATTAAACGACTCTCAAACTCTGCATTTCAACCAGATGGCCGGCACCCCACTCCACACCACCCGCCACAAAGACCAGTGGGCGTCCGGTGGGGGTGGCAGGGGATTTTGGTGTCCCTGCCTCGAGGACTTTAACCCCACCAGCCAGGTTCAGTCGTCAAGAGACTTCAAGAGAAGTCAACTTTGTCAACTTCAAGAGACAAAATACCCACCAGACGTGAGGTCTACCAGAAAAGCTCTTTATTGAAGCGGGCACACAAACAAGGGCGAAGAATTCCTGCCCTCCAGGAGACCAGCATTCCCACTCACCACCAAACATGTTTATACCTTTAAGAGCAAACTCTTTATCATTTGTCCTCCCGACGCATCCCCACACCGATCCCCATTCCCACACCGATCCCGCCTGGATTCCACAGCAGACGCTTACGCACAAACTTAGATACCCACGAATTCTCAGTGCATGTCCGACTTCTCACGCAAGGACAGTGTCATCACAGCCAAGAATGCTACTTCAGTCTCTGTTGCACTGCTGTTACATTCATACACACAAAGATTGTGAATTTCTACAACGCTCCTGTTATATTCAAACACCCAAAGACTGAGAATTTCTGCAACAAGATCAGATTCCTAACATGAAGAATTCTTGTCTCCTCCATCTCAGCCACCTCAAGTAAAAAAGCTCTCTTAAAATCATGAAATGCTTTACAGGAACTTAAAACTCCACACTTCTTCCTTCTCACCCAGTCCTGCAAAATGTCCTTTCTAAGGATTTAAGCGTCCTGCAAGTTTCTAAAAAACAAACAGTGTTCCATTCCTGGACAGCTCATAAAACGGAAAGCTAGAAAGAGTCAGTTTCAGCATCTTCCCAAAACCCTGCGAAATGAGAAAGCTGGAAAAGGGACGGCATTCCCAAGAGCTCTGTCACAGGGGCACTATTATCCTTTGCCCACGACGGATCCAAATGAACACTTGCTGCCTGCCTTCCTCAAGGCAGAAGTTCCCTCTGCAGCTGCTTCGTTATGTTTCTGTTCCCTGACTGAAGAAAAAACAAAACAAAAACACAAGAGAAAGCCAATGAGACCTTGTATGCAGGCATATTGTTATAATATACTTTATGCCAGCCTGAGAATAATTTGATTTGATTGAAACCCTTAAAATAAACATTGATGTGTTCCAATGCTATGCGTCAAAGCCTCTGGATCACACAGGACAGTTTTTCTGGGCACGGGGGTTGCAACAGGCCCAATCCAAGGACAAGGTCTAGGTCAGGAGTGAGCAACTGAAGCATTTTAATTTGCCGTTTCATTTATTTATAAACCAGCCATCAGTGAAAAACAGGCTGTGATCTTACATTTTAAAAAGACACAGCACACAAGGAAAGAGAGATGGGGAGGGGAAAGGAAAAAAAGACTGTCAAAGGGGGTGGCGGAATGGCCCTGCCTTGCCTTTTAACCCCTGTGGGGTGTTGGGACAGTTCAGTTAGAATGGGCCTTGATGTTCCATCAGTCTGATCCTTTTTCTCTTACTGCTTCTCCTCCGCCATGGGGCAGTGGCAGGAGGGCAGCTACAAAAATTTGGGTAGGCCAGGGGCTACTTTCCCTCTTGTTCTTGAGGCCCCTCTCTCTCCCCAGCTGTACTTCCTCTGCCACAATCCCCACATCAGGGGGGCAGAGATAAACGAGCTAATTTTGCCCGTTCTAAGCCTCCGTCCCTGCTTCAAAGCTAGCTAAAGAGAGATTTGAGCCCAAAGTTCCTGCAAATTTCCTAGCCCCTGTGACCTGCATTCCCCTTACAAATAAGTCTACCGAAGATATTAAGCCAGAAAATGTCTGACTAGCTGATTTGCAGTCAAAGATTCATGGAAGTCATTTACGGGCCATCTGTCTCCCGAAATCGAGTTGGGTGGCACCTGCTTCCAACTGCTCTCAGACCATGTCTGGTCGCCTGGCAGCAAATTTGACTCTCCAGAGGCGAGCGCCAGTTGACAAACCTCACACCAACCTCTGCAACGCTGGCCAGAGGCAGAATCTACAGGTGGGGATGAAGACACTCACCGCTGAAATCCTTACTGGGTAAGGCCAGGTCCTTCTCTGAAAAGCGGGCTCTTCGGATGTCAGGTGCTTGAAAACTCGGCTCTCACGCTCTCACGCACTTCCCAGTCCTTGAGGGATGACGGCTCCCGAGCTTGGGAGTGTGACTCCGGGCTCGGCGGGGAACGGTCAGGGTGGCTGCGGTGCCAGCAACACACGGAGGAGAGCAGCTTCTCCCGGACCACCCGCGTGCACAGAACGAACAAGATGCAATTGGCGCCTCCTTGGAACGTGTTCCCGATGCCCTGAAGGACGGGAAGGAGGAGGGGGGCATTTCAGAAAGCGTCTCTTCGCCATCCGACGCAAACAGCAGGTTCCGAGTTGGAGCAGGACCGGCTGGGAATGCTGGTGACACTTCCAGGGCTCTGCCCCCTGTTTGGGGGGAACGCTTTCGGCTGTTGCCTAAGTCTCAGCCTGGAGTCTGGGAGGCGCGTTTGGAACGTGGGGAGGATGTTGTGGGCGCTCTGCCGAAATCCCGAAGAAAGAGAGCGCCATGGGGTGGCAGGCTGCCTGGCAGGAGGGGAGCTGCTCGGTCATTTCTTTAAAACGTTAAGAAGTCTTCAGAAACAAAATTAGACGCAGTGGCCCTAAGTCAGTGGGGTGGTGGCATCCACAACAGGTCTTAGTCTGAGCCTGGAAGGTGCTCCCTGTCCTGTGCTGACAAGGCTGCCCTCCCCAAAGCACCATGGGCAGTTCCTTGAAAGTTGGCTGAAATCTGGAGTGGATACACTGCCCCACTGACCTCAGGGCCATCAGCCCCGGCCAAACCAGGGTTAATCCCTGGCGTCCGCCCTGAGAAGGACCAAGCGGGAGGTGGTGGGAAGGGTCTCTCTCTGGCTAAGCTCTTGGAGTTTAGCTGTAAATCAATTTTCTCAGTTTCAATTCAGGGTTGCTCAGCCTGAGGGCCGCATTCCGTTTCAGAGATGCTGAAACACAGGGCCAAACGCAAAACGGGCAGAGTGGAAGGAAAAGGACCAACAATACCAGCCCATTCTGCTTTACAGCACATAATGTCTATAACATCAACCTTTTAAGATGGGGGGCAGTGCCAGGTTGGGGCAAGGAGGGCTCTGGGGTTGGGTGTGCGGCTATTTGGGATGCCAGAAGGGCAGGTTGGTCTCAGGCGTAGATTTCAGCAGCCTGGTCTAAGACCTCTCCTGCTACATCAGAAGGTTTGGGGGAGCCTCTCGGAGGGAACGAGCCCTTTCCTAGCCCTCCAAGTCCCACTGCCCAGCCTGTAACTTGAGACTCACGTGTAGGACCACCAGCAGCGGGTTCTGAACGGCTGGGGAGCCACAGAGCGTCAGCACGAACCGGACGGTGCTCCAGATGCGGAGACAGATGAATATTACCGGGATCAGAATCAACTTCTTATCCGCAACAGACGTTCTCGGCTGCAAAGCTGGGCCCCTCAGCAAGAGGGGACGGTACTCCGAGAGTGCGGCATGCTGGGAGAGGAACAAAGAGCTCAGCGGAAAAGCTTCCGAGCCGCCAAAGGCATCTCACGCCGGCCGCCAAAGCACGTATTGCGTTAATGCGTGGCTTGCTTCTTGTGCCGTGGTGAGGTTCCAATAAGGTGTATCAAGGGTTGAGCATGGATTGGGTGTGGGTTGTCTCTGAACCAGGGGCTGTTCTTGGGACGTGGACCGTCGCGTTGTCTGAACTCAGCCGCGCAAGCAAACCAGGGTTAGGGAAGCCCAGCTCACAACCCAACCGCAAGCCGTGGGTCATTCAAATGGGTTGTTTGTGGTTAATAAACCATGTTAGCATGACTGAGCTCAGACCATGTGGCAAACACTGATCCACTATCCTGCAGCTCAGAAGGAAACCCCATTGAATGCAGCAGGTTTACGCTCAAGAAACTGTGCACTGGACTGCCGTCTTAACACTGCTCATGAGTTTGTGGCCAGTGTGGTGTTGAGGGTTGGCCCGGGAGGCTGCCTGGGTGACTCTGGGCCAGTTACTGATGCTCAGCCTAGTCTACCTCACAGGGTTGTTGTGAGGACAGAATGGAAAGGATTACTAAAACTGCCTTGGATGTGAGTGGAAAAAAGGTAGAATATAAATGCAAGAAGAAGAATATATTCACAACCGCAACCAAACAGCACCCCAGCTGTATTTACTTGGCCTCTGTTCTTTTTGCCTAGAGTTTGAAAGCCAGGTCAGAGGCAACAAGCCGAGGCCTTCAAAAGCAAAAGGCATGTCTTGGCACAGTCGCTCGTGCGAGGATCCCGTTTCCAGGCTGTGAAGCCAACAGCTGCTCTTGTGCGGGGTGGAAAACAGCCAAAATAGGAACATGGATCCAACATTCACGACCAAACTGGAGCATATTGTGAGCTGGAAACCGTTATCTATTAACAGTTCTTAATTGTTCGATTTCATACACGTGCTTATTCTATTGACAACCACCTTTTCCCCCACAAGGAGACTCCAGGCTGAGGAAAAACAGGGTAGAGTCATGCACCTTCTGATGTGGAAACATTTCTGTGCCTGCTCACCCGGAGGGACTGCGCACTCGCCCCAGGGGACCAGGCAACAAGCTGTGCTCAAGCAGTGGGCAAAGGCAGCCACGCGGAATACCTACCGCTCGGCTGATGTGCTTCCTTATGAGGATGTAGAAGACAGGCAAGGTCAGGTAGGCCAGGATCTCCCACAACTTCCCCGTGAGCAGCATCCAAAGCACCCGGTCCTCAGCGTCAATGTTGACCCAGCACCAGCCGACAGAGATGTCCGAGGCATCGTAGCCTATTTTCTTTAGGGCAACGGCAGCTGCCGTGATGCTGAGCGGAATCCCCCAGCTGGGGAGAGAGCAGGGAGACGGGGGGTTAGGGGAGGGGGCTCCCATCCGTGGAGGGAGAGGGGCTGAACCGGCATCGTCCCGCTGGGCGTTCCATCCTTGCGCCACGCAGTTCGTCATGGGGAGACTGACGACCGGCTGCAAAAGCCGCCAACGAGCATCCGCCTGCAGAAGCGCTGGGAAGCCCCGTTCCCACGCCGCCTGGTTGAATGGGCTGCCCGGGGCAGGAAAAGACCTCTGTGCAAGACCCTGGTACACCGCTGCGGCCCACCAGCTGCCCCTATTTGCGATGGCAGGTCCATTTCGGCTTTTGAGAGAGCTCTGCAGATGTTCTCGTGAAATGTCCGTGATGGATGTGGAGGGTCAGTCACAAAGGAGTCAAGGCACTGGGCCAGCCACAGACCCTCAGCCCAACCTACCTCACAGGGTCGTTGTTCTGGGGATAAGATGGGGGGGAAGACTCCATCACCCAGCATGGCCTTTGGTCAAGAATGCTGGGAGTTGCAGTCCCCAGCATCAGGAAGCCACTAAGCTGGGGCAGACTGGAGTGAGACCGCTTCTTATTCTTCTAGTGCATCTGGAAACCGCTCCCACTTTGTGGACCACAATGCAGGCGAAAACGGCAGCGACGGGACAGCCGTCCGCCCCCTTGTGTGTATGCACAAGCTGGGAAGGGCGAGCAGGAGGAAGAAACCTCAGACGCGGGACAAGGGTTCGCGCTTAACACACACACACACACACACACACACACACACACACACAAAAGCAGTCTCTGGCAAGTGATGACCCACAGGGTGGGTAGGCGACACGGAAAATCCCGTTTGCACCCTGTAGATTCCCGCAAGCCCTGGCAGCAAGAAATCTAACTTCTGCTTGGAGCTGTTCAGCAGAGGACACCCCAGATTTGCATCTGTACATAAATATGAGCACACGCACTTTGCATACAGGCTTGTCCTCTCAGGACCTGTGCCCCGAATCTTGTAAGCACCCAGCAACACACCTCCACCCTTGGAACTGCGTGCGGAAGATCCCCAAGGAACCGGCCAGGCATCGGAGAGGCTCATTCCAGATGGAGAGGAAGAAGGAAGCCATTCCCATCTGGTCCCACGGCTTCCGCAGCTCAGGGGACAACCCTAAAAATCTGCAAGTTTTCCGGCCTCCACTTCCCTTTTCTGTCATCCTGATTATTTTCAGAGGTAGACAAGGGGTTACGAGAGGGCAAGCTTGTTTGTGCTGTTGCTGAAAAGAGCAATGTGACACCCCCCAGCCTCGAGACACAAACACGGACTTCAGGAACCACATCTGAGCCAGCTGGCCCTGGATCCAGCCTGCCCAACACAGAGGTGCTCAGTCCCGAGGCATGCAAAGCCACCGTGACTTTGCTCGATGCCACCAACACAAAGGACCCGCCTAAGTGAGTTTAAGAACCTGAGGGGTCCAAACAGGTCAAGAGCATCCAAAGCCGCAGCCTTGGAAGACCAACAGCTTCATAGCCAAGCTGGCTGGAAGTACGGCCCCAGTGGAAAATACTGGAGTTTATCTTCACCTTTAACAAGCTTTTTTCAAGTCACCCCCAGCCCTTCAATTTCCACCCCATGCTGTTTCTATTTTCCACGTGATACCCAATTTTCCCCGACTATGCACAGCTGCAATGCTCATTCAGTTAGTTTGGAATTGGGGTTGTTTGTTTGGCCGCGTTTGTTTAAAAAGAAAAGATGTATGTATTCTAAGCATCTTGGAGATTTCCCCAACATACGGAGACTACCTTCCTGGTTCTCAGCCGCCCTGTTTTGGCTCCATTTCTGTTGGCACTCACTGCTTGCATCTGCTCTTCGAGGAAAAGATTTTAAAACGAAAAGGAATTGCTTCTCTCAAAAAGCTCTGTGGGTTCTCTTTGCAGGGATGATCTTCATGAACTCTGGAAAGCCAAATCCCTTCCTCAGCTCAGAATTTCCCAGCACGCCCTGTTTGGAACCAGTTCAGCAGGCTGGAAAACCTGCTTGATATCTGTGAGCTAGACATGTGTCAATCCAGAACAACTCCGAGTCGCCAAAGCAACGCCAAGCCAAACCTACCCAGACGCTACATCAGGGAGGTCTAAACGCCATTCAGAAAGAGCAAGCGGCTGCCCTGAGTGGGCTGATCCGTGAAATACTGCTGCAATTCTATAAATACGTATGGATCACAAGCAAAGATGTTCATACTGCTTTGCAATTGACCGGCCGTATAGTCTTTCAGTCCACGTCTCTGCAAGCCACAGGGTGCTCAGTCCGCGCTCGGTGGCTTTGAGGAGTTCCAGCAACTGGCGCACAGAAGTTGGCCTCTCGCACCACAGCGTGACAAGAGCAGCTCTGTCTGTGGCCTATTTTTAAGCGTGACTTTTCTGCTCACCTTCCAAGAGAGCATTACAACAACCAGCTGCGAGCCGCCTCATTTCCACTTCCCAGTTCGCAATTATCATTTTTGTATTCGAAATTGAGCTTTGTTCTCTCTTTTCTTCTCCTTTATTTTTTTAAAAAAAGATACTCGTGCTGTGACTATTTGGCCATCATTTGCAAATGGTTTTCTATGAGATCATTATACAGTGCTTTAGGGGTTTTCTCTTGGCCAGCTGGCCAAAAAGTTTTGGCAGTGTATCAGCATAATAAGGGACGATGTGAGACGGATGGGTAAGTTTCCCTTTGGCTCAACTCATTTTGCAACATTTCTAGAGTAAGGTGAAAGGGAAAGTAGGAGGTGGAAGGGAGAACTGTGCATAGCAGGCTGGAAGAAGGAGAGAAGAGCACCTTCAACCCTGAAAAACAGGAAAAGAAACCGACCTACGCACACACACTGAGCTGTTCAATTTGCTAATCTGGAGCCACTCCCGACTCTGGTTCTCATGACACCCACAATCACAAAGCAAAAGTCAAAGAATGCAAAAGAGGGAGGGCGGAGAAACCAGACGGGCGCATGGACAGAGGTCAGACCTGTGCTGGGAGAAACAAAGAGCAGTTTTTCCTCTTGGGTTCCAGAAGCAGAGGGTGAAAATTACCCCACAAGAGCTCGGGGGGGGGGGGGGTCAAAAGAATGCCGAAGGGTGCAAAGGCAGAAAACTGGGGAGGAGGGAGACAATATCAGAGCAACCTGGAATGGAGATGGGGACGGGGGAACTGGGGACCTTCATTTATTTAATGTATAGCCCACCTTCCTACCAAGAAAAAGGCCACTCAAAAGGACAAGGGTTCAGCTCCCATCAGCCCCAGCTGGCAGGGCCATGGGTACAAGCAGATGTGAGCTGGAGATCAGAAAGCAAACCTGGCTAGGACCACTCAGACCAGTTTTCTGTCTCCAATCTTAGGCAGCTAGCTGCCCTGAAAGCTCACAGGTGGACTAGCGAGCTCAGCTCATTCTCTTTTTTGCACAGCACTTAATTAAGGCATCCTTAATTGCTCAGGATGCCTTAATGCACTCCACTCTGCCTTGGAGGCTTTCACATGGACCAGGAAAGCAAAATTACACACACACCATTTCAGACATGTTTGGACAGAAAAAAGGACCCAGTCGAATATCTGGATGGGTGAGGAACCCCCCCCCCACAAAGCTTCTGCAGAGTCAGAAAAGTCAGTGTATTCTTGGTGAGAACATACAGCCATTGTAACTAATGGTTATGGATAGCTTAATCTCTGTGAGCTTGAAGCCACCTGTGTTGGCAGACATTGTTCCATCTTGTGGCAGTGAGTTACATAGTTTAATTCTGCCCTGTGCAAAGCAGTATTTTCATTTATCTGTCCTGAATTTCCAATCACTTCGCTTCACCCCTGGGTTTCTTCAGACCAGGTTATGTTCATGCATCTCAATCATATCCTCTCTCACATCCGTTCTCTTCCTCAAACTAAAAAATCCCACCCCCCTTTACATAACATTTCTACACATAGGAGTTACAGCCAAGGCAATGACTCCTATTTTCCCATCTGTAAAATGGGTAGCAAAAGCAGCCTAAGCAAAAGAGGACCCCATTCCAGAGTCTATCTAGGAACCCCTGCCCCTAAACTCTGGGGAGCACGGTCCTTCTCTCCACTGCTTCTTTTAAAGATTGCATCAAACAACAAGAAGCACGTTAGAAAATCTGCAAGTTTCTTTTGCCTTAACTAGATCATTTCCCACATAATTCCTTTCAAAAACTTGGCAGGCGAGAGCACCAAAGACCAGCGTGTGACCGGGCCACTGTGCCTGACACAATAAAACCTTTTTCTGGGAAAATGGGCCGACTGTGAGCAAAACAAAAAACAACAACTAGAAGATTATTTCAGCGTTAGTTCCCTGGCGGTCCTTTCCAAGTGTCCTTGTGTTTGGTCCCATGATCATTCACATTCTTATCTAGCTCTGCCCCTAGGAGCCTACAATCTACGTTTCATGGGAGGGCGTGAGGTAATACCACCCTGGGGCTTTTAGTGCAGGGTGCAAAGACCAGATGAAAATGAGCCAAAAGGACAAAAGCACAGGGCTGGGAACTTTAAGGGCAGGGATGAAGAACCTGTGTTGGTGCAAGGGGGCTCTGGAAACAGCAAAGATTTTGAGGAGGGGGATCGGACACACAGAAAAGAGGTCCCTGTTCCAAGCAGCATACAACGCAGTTCAACACTTCCCCAACTTGGCGTCCCACAGATGTTTTGGCCTCCTAAGCGACTGTGTGTTTGTTGCAAGAGGGAGACGAGCGGGTTACAAATGCAACGCGCTAATAACAACACACACCCTCCAGCCCAAGCCCACACGGCCGGCCCAGGCATCTGGAGGCCAGTCTAGGGAAGCCGTCAAGCATTTGCTGTCCGGGCCCTGGGCCATAATGCACAGATTGGAGCCACAAACCTCACCACATGGAAGAGACTGAGGAGCCCCGTGCCGGTGGGCAAGCCGCGGACGATGGTGATGTACAGGAAGAGCGCGATCGCCATGGTCCAGAAGAAGGAGCTGGTGTTGGAGAAGGTGGAGACGGCGCCCTGCGCCACGCAGTCCCAGGACGACGCCCCAAAATCCATCAGCACCCCGTAGAAGTAGGAGGCGGCCGAGAGGAGGTCGGCCAGGGAGAGGCAGAGCAGCAGCTGGCGTGGCCGGGTGCGGAGCTCGGGCCACAGGGCGTGTGTGCCCACCAGGAGGCAGCAGCCCAGGAAGGAGAGGGCGCAGGAGGCCAGGACGACGACCCGCTCCCAGGGGAAGACCTCCGTCTGGGGCGCAGCGCCGAGCGGCATGGCGCAGGCCGGGGGAGGGGGGCGAAGTTCGGCGAGGGGATGGGAACTCAGGCTCGTCGGAGGAAGCGGGGCAGGAGAGCGGGAGCGCGCGAGGGTGTTGGAGGAGCAGGAGGGAACCAGGGGCGCAAAGCGGGGCCGAGGGAGGCGTCGAAGGATGTTGGAGAGGTGGACGGAACGGGACGTTTTTCGAAAGGCTGTTGGGAAAGAAAGCAGGCTGGGAGGGAGCGGGGACAGGGGGCTGGCAAGGGGGTTGCAGAGAGGGAGGCAACGCGGGCTGGAAAGAGTCGGCGCGGGGAGGCGCGTCCTGGCAGTGCGTGGCGAGAGCAAGCGCGGCGGGGAAAGTGAAAGGCGCGCGCAAAGCGAGGGCGCAAAGCAGAAGCTGCAGAAAAGGGAACAAAGCGGCGGGGGGGCGCCGGCGGCCTCGCTCCCTCTCCGGCTGCCTCGCGTCTCTGGCTCCGGCGGGGGCCTCGCGGGCGGCGGCGGCGGCGCCTGGCTCATCCCGGGCTGGGGGAGGGAGGAGAGAGGGCCGGGCGCGCCCCGCTCGGCGCAGGCTCCGCCTTTGGAGCCCGCCTCGCCCGGCCTGCCTGCCTGCCTCCCGGCCTCCGCCCCCTGCTCCGACGACGGGGCTCGTTTGCATCGGCGGACGCGCCGTTTCTGAGCATACGCAGAGCGCGCGTCGCCAGGACGGCCCTCGAGTCGCGTTCCTCCTCCTCGGTTTTCTCGGGAATTGGGCGCCCGGGTCAGGGTGGTGGCCGGGTTGCCAACTTCTCTCCGCCACGCCCGCTCCGGTGCCTTCGACGGCAGCGCGCGGCGCTCGGCGGAACAGAGCCTGGGGGGTGGCGGCCCGCCGGAGCGAGCCCCTCGGGGGGGGCGGGGGGGCTGCTTCTAGCGGATTGGCAGCCCCGAGCTGCCCTCTGCCCCTGACCTTACGCCCCGAAGTAATTAAGAGCACGTGGGAGTCATTAAGGCGACCCCCCCACCCTGGCGCCTCGCACGGGTGGCCGGCTCGGCTCCCTTCCCGGCCGAGGGCACCTGTGAGCCGCGGGGGCCGAGGCACGTGCGCAGGCGGGTCACGCGGTGGCGCATCTCGCCGGTGCCTTCGCAGCGCGCCCAGCCCCTTCCGCCCCGTCGAGGGGGCCGTAACGCTCTGTGCCCCCCTCAGTGTGGGAGTGGATGCGTGGACGGCCCCCGAGGGGGTGGCAGTGCCCACAGCCGTCTGGCCCCCAGAGGGCGGGGGGGGGCATGCCAGTATTTTTCTGCACCCCTTTTGCAAAGTACTATTGGGACGACTGGGATTGGAGGCCTGCTCTCTCCGCTTCGGCCTCTAGATGACAGTATGGTGTAGTGGTTAAGAGTGCGGGACCGCGACTTGGGGGATCCGGGTTCCAGTCGCCACTCAGCCCCATGGAGCTCGCTCAGGCCTTCCGCCTAACCTACCTCACAGGGTCGTCGTGGTGAGAATGAGATTGCGAGGAGGGGGAATTACAAAAACTGCCTTCAGTTCCTTGGAAGGAAAAAAAAAAAGCAGGGTTAAATACGTTAAGGCTGCGGCTTCGGCAAGGGGCGGCATAGAAATGTTTTAATAAATAAAAAATAAAACGGAAGCCAGCATTTTCTCAAGGTTAAGCGCTCAGGATGGTTTCAAGCACTTTGTAGGATTCTTACAACACACCTACAGGGTAGATCAGTATGGATTGTCCCCATATTGCAAAAGGGTGGGGACTAACAGCTGCTAATTCAAGGCTGCCCAAAATAATAGTGGGGATAATTTTATTTCAGTAGTTATTATTCCATTTCTTATACCATCCAGTATCCAAAGCTTTCTGGGCAATTTAAAGGAGTCCCAAACTTCTGAAGTGCCTACTCTACTACAAATTGGAGTGTGTTGTTCAGACAATCTGCAGTCAAAAGCAGAGAAATGTGTAAATTTAAGCATTTTGGCCATGTCTTCCTTAAGAAAAGCCACAAATTGGTGAGCAAATTCTAGAGCTTTTCAGCAGAATGGACTGCAAGCAAAGCTGGGGAGGGAACATTTGATGTTTAGTGTGATGCAGAAAGCTGAATGAGGCAGCAAACTTGATTGGACTGAGCTTGCCAAAGGGTTCAGGTTGCAGGATTGGAGAGGAATCTTAACAGTTCGATATGGGCCCACCCTGTACACACACGGTATAAATCTCGCTCTCATCCGTCTCATTCCATTATCTCCAGCAGACAGTCCTTTCCAGGGAGCTGAAAGCACTTGGCCGACCACAGACGGCCTTTGGAGAATTACTTTCAACTCTTCTTTTTTTAAGTCTGACGAGTATAGTCTTCGGGAGCAGGGTGGCCAACTTTTCCACCAATCTCTGGAGCTGTGCCTTTAGGGGGCTGGAGATGCAGGCATTAGCAGGCTAATCTTGTTTTGAAATAGTTTGCCTGATGATTTAAGAAGATGGTCTAAAAGCACAGGATCAGGGCTGATATTTTTGGTCAGTTGGCAACCTCTTGGGGGCATCAGCAGGCATTCCAAATGGGGTGTCATGCCTGTTCTAGGATACAGGAGTGTTCTTCCAATATTTATTATTTATTTATTTAAAACATGTTTATGCCGCCCCCATCGCAACAAAGCCTCGGGGCGGCTCACAACAAAAACAAAATATACCAATGTAACAATTATACAATAAAAATATTAAAACTCGGTGCATCTCGGCTTAAAAGATTTAAAATCCTATAAATACCAATAAACAATTAAAATAAGTTTTAAATAAAAGATGCATTTATTGCATTTTTACGCCCCTTTTTATCCACACAACAACCCAGTGAGGTAGGTCAGGCTGGGAAATCATGCATGAGTGAAGACCACCCACCGACATTGTTCTGTGGCCAAGAAGGAACTGGAACTTCAGCCCTGCAAGTCCAAAATTCTTAACCACTGCACAACATCAGCAGACCCTTCGGGACCGGGGGGGGGGGGGGGGGGGGGGGGGGGGGGGGGGGTGATCTTCAGGGCCTTGGAAGAAACACAGCCTTAGTTTGCCAGAGGGGCCTCTCTCCCCCAAACCACCATCCATGATTCTGTGCCATTTTTCTCCTCTTCTAAGGCTCAGTTCCTTCCAACGAGTTTTTAAAAATAAAATACGCTCGTAGCTGTGGCCTCTGGCTGTTGCCTCTCGCTCTCTCTGCCACTGGCTATTCCAGCTGAGGATGATGGGTGGGGAAGAGAGGCATGCAGGGTCTGTTGGATCCAACTTTTTTAGAAAATATATACACCGAGGTCATCTTCCGGAGTCCCGTGCGTGCCAACGTTCCTTTCAGCCAAGGCGATCTAGTCTTGCTGGAATGCAGAAGGGCAGCTCTTTGCTGCAGAAAGAAATTTTCTGACTTTGACTCGGCCATGGGAGACCTCTCAGGCAGAACATGTCACATTTTGGGAGGGGCAGGCCTGAAGGACGTGACTTCGAGAGAGATCAAGATGAGCAGGCCAAGCCGTACCTCTCTTGCAGGGCTCAGCACGGTGATGAGACCCAAAGCCACACATTTGCTCCATTTTAATTTATGAAATACTCGGTGAATTTCACGAAGAGGAGGAAAAGAAGAACACAAGTCTCAGCATATTTTTCAGTAGTTCATTCCAGATTAAAAATAGCTGAAAGGTGGGACTCTTCAAGCTCTTAGCTGCCATTCAACACCCAAATGTAACCCTGGAACAGTAATATTTGGCACAGAATGCGGCTTCCCGAGGGAATCTCAGCTTTCATTTAAAACAGCAGCAGCAAGTTTCTAGAACTCATGATTGCAAATCTATGTTTGAGGAAAGCCTGGCTGCTATTTTTTTCAGGGATTAACATATCTTGGCCGATGAGACGGGGCCAATGCTCGATCTCTGAATATATTTCTGGACAAGACACTGCTTTGCTGCATTCCCTTGTTGGACTTTCAGGATGACACCCACAAATATAATGCACAACATGGACCCTTTAGTTAAGGGCTTTTCTTTGCAGAGTTTAAAATGCAACAAGGGCTCCATTCTTACATACCAAGGGTATTGCTAAGCACCAGAAAGATCTGAGATTTAGGCACAAATGTGCATTTGCTAAAACTTTCGCAACTCCATGAGCATGTCCTGAAGGGGCTGTATGCACAGAGAAAGCTTTCTAAAAATAAGGTTTAGTTTTATTTTGTATTATTCACTGATCTGGAGGTTGTCTTGGTGTAGAGCAATATATGCATATTGTCCAATAAGATAAATAAATAGATCACCTTGATGGCTTTTTAGCAAATCAAGGTGAACAGTGAGTTCATAAACGCCCCTTCTGCTCCACGAATACATCTAATTCCCAGTTCAAGTCGTCTTGGTAGTGAGTCCCACACGGTGTGGAAACATTCCCCCTCCCTCTCCTGAGTATCTCATCATTCAGCTTCATGGGATGTCCCCATAATGCTCCACCACTGAGAGCGAGAAAGAAAAGTCATTTCTCTTTCTCTACCCCAGAGGTGGAGACCAAATCCAGCCAACTGGATTACTCCCCCAGGTGGCTGCGCCCCCTGTTCCCCACACAAATTTGTTTGTGGTTTGCTGGCTTTCGTGCACACGTTTCCTCCACCTAAACAGTAGAAATGCCTCTTTGAAGTCTTTGTGACCTGCAATAAGAACTTAAAAGTTGGGGGTTATTGGGGTTTTTTTTGGGGGGGGGTGTTTTTATATCTACCTCTTCCGTCTGTGGCCCAGCTGACCACCAGGATGTGTTCCCCAAGCATCTTGGGAATGGCGTCTGGTCTCCAAGCAAAGAGGTCCCACACCCGAGTTCTACAACACGCCAAACGACATCCGTCGCCAGCACATCTCCCCCGACTTGCCTTTTCCCCCTACCGTGACTTTCCTTGTCCCAAGATGCTTTCAGAGCTTGCAAAACCGCAGCTGTACCAAGCAGACGCCGGGGGCCGAACCCGTTTCCAGAAATCGCGGGAATCGCCCGCCCCCTTTGGCTCCAGAGACGAGGAGGCTTCCAGGAGGCCCGACAGTGTGCAGCACTTCTGGGGCAGTTTTCTTGCTGACTGCTTCCTTGATAGTTCCACACAACAACCAGCTAAGACACTGCCAGAGAAACACTCACAGAGATGGCTCTTTGGCGCCGGCCGAGGAGAAAATGCATCCTCTTCATCTCGTCGTCTTCCTTGAAGATAAATGTCCTGAGAGCAACGGCAATCCAGACAGACAGGGCATAACAAACATTGAGCGGCGACAACAAAGAGGACTAGAAAACCGATGGGGGTGACGTGGATTTAAATTGGCTTCATAGCCACGCCCTGTCCTTGGGGATTCTGGGAATGGTAGTTCTGGAAGGGCTGCTTGGGTGAACCTTCTCTGAACTCCCACACCCAGGATTCTCTGGGGCGAGATTCCCTGATGCTCCTAGAGTGTACTTTTAATGGTCCAGGTGGATTGAGTGGTGAAGGGGACATGAACCAAGGGAGCTGACATGGTGGATGGAGGACCCTTTCCCAGTGTGGACCCTCCAGATATCTGGACACAGCTCCCAGTGAAGCAAAGGAAGGGAGATGCTCGTGGGAGCGGATGTTGACAACGTCAGTGTGCCCTGGACATCTTCCAGGATCCCCTCAGTAGGTCCACCTTTTCGCCTCCTCCTCCTCCTCTTCCTCATCATGGCTACCCCTTGTTCACTGTTGTAGTGTGGGTCCTCAGCAGATTCCCAACTGTGCCTACTTTAGGCACTGGCCCTGCCTACCTCACAGGGTTGTTGGGAGGATAAAATGGGACAGATTGATGTATACTGTCTTGTAGTCCTTCAAGGAAGAGCTGGTTGGAAATCGGATGAAAAAGGAGAAGCTTCTCTAGCAAGGAGAGGCCGCTGCGGGGCGACCTGAGGTGGGAGCCATGGAACACCGGAGAAGGGAGACATCTGGTCAGTTATTAACCTGCGATTGTGTCCTCTCAGCACCGAAATGTCTCTGCAGTATCATTTCAGTGGCAACGAATATCTCCTTTCCTGCCACATCCAAGATCGCACACGGTGCTGCCATCATGGATGAGATAGGCTCATCCCAGAATCCCTTGCCCTACTGAAAAGGATTCTGGGGCACAATTTTGCTCCACGAGCAGGGAGCAGGCAGAATGTAGGGATGGCCTCTTGGACCTGGGCCACGATCTCCTGGATGCAGGTTTCCAGGAACCTGGTGCATTCCGGATGCTCTGGACTACAATTCCCAGAATGACTGAGCACTGCCCTGCTGGGTGTGGAAAGCCAAACCCTCCAGACAGAATTAGTTTGAGGAAGTAAAGTTGGAGGGACTGGCTTTCACAAACCCCTCGATGGAGGGTGCACCCCCTTTTCCTGTCCGAGGGCCAAATTCTATTTCAGAGAAGCTCGTGGGGTCAGGAGGCACATTCCAGAGCAAAAGGACAGAATGGGGCCAAAGACAAGCAGCAGCTTGAAGTTCTCAGTCTTAGGGAAACCGTATTGACTTTTTGGAAAGAGAAAAAGCACCCAAGTCAGGAAACACCAAACCCTTGAGAGGCAGGAGAAAGGGACACGGTCGCAGGACCTTAAGGATGGATTTGGCTTCCCAGATGGGCTGCTTGTGGGAGCTCAGGTAGTCCAGATTCTGTTGGTTCAGCCCTTGGTCCTATAAGCCGGAGCACCGATACCTCACTCCTGCCTCCACCTCCCTCAAAACAGAAAGAAGAAGATGAAACCACAGTGGGATTATGGAGGGTGGAACATGATGCCGGTGAATCACTGCATTCATCTTGAGTCACGCGTATTGCTGAGAAAAGGGGAACCACACCAGCAAATAGAATCGAAAGGGGAATACCTCTTGGTGCGTGAAGGAGGAGAGAGGGATGAGGGGGATGCTGAATGTGGCATGACAGAGGAAGAAAATGCCAGGGCTAGAATTAAGGACAAATGCCTTGATCCGGATCAGGGCCACTGCATGGCTGCAGCGTTTTTTTCTGGCTACCAAAGTCTGAGCCCAGAAAGGCCTTTCATTAAACTGCCCCCCGTACAAGAACACCAATGTTCATGTGTGCCAAGTTTCTAGTCCTCAGGGTGGCAAAAACAGGCTGGAAATGTGATGCAGGAACAAAGTAGCAACAGGAAGCAAGGGAGTTTTATGATAAGAAGATAGACTTTGCATTCCTTTGGTAGCTCGTTAACCTGAACCCATGACGGGGGACAATGGAATTAATTGGCTGAAATGGGCAAATCTTGAAGAACTGAAGGAAATTATGTAAGTGGCAGAAATCAGGCGTTTTGTAGCAGAATTAATAAGAACAACCTATTACTGATTAGCAAATAGTCACATGATATCCTATAACAAAGACCCTGTGATGTAGGTCAGAGTTAGTATCCCTACATCAGAAGATGTGGGACAGGAGTCACCCCCTCCCCTTGCCAGCCCCCATTTTCTTAAAGCCGCGTGAGGTGAGAGGTAAGCTCAGGATTTCCTATACATAAAACACACCACCCAAATGCTCAGAATTGTGGGTTCTGTTGGGTAGAACTTATAAAATACCTTTTTAAGGATGTAAAAGATTCTGACAGCACATAACTGAACAGGTGAGCAAGTCCAATAGCCTAAATTTTGGTTGCAAAATGGACATTCTTCAGAGAAGAAATGTCCAAACATTTGGAATAGCTTGAGAGTATAAGAAAGGATCTATTCCCCTTCTGTGACTCATTCAATATCCAGAACAAAAGCTACACAGATGTGTTTTCAAAAGACTCAAGATCTTGCAGAATGACAGGAAGGACCACGGGAGAGAGAGAAAGCAAGGAAGGAAAGAAGGGGAGAAAAGGCAGACAGACCTGGCTGGCACTTGGCTGTGCTCGGGTGGGGAAGGAGTGAAAGAGAGAGACGGAAAGAGAAGAAAAAGATGAGTGCGTAAAAAGAAGACGGAGGAAGGGAAACATAGCAAAAGAAAGAGTGGAAAGAATAGAAAAGGGAGAGGGGAAAGAGGAGAAGAGAGGGAGAAAGCAAAAGAAGAAAGAGAAGGGGAAAACAGGAGGGGATACACAAAAGAAAGGAAGGAAAACAGGCAGGAAAGACAGAAGGAAAAGTGGGAAAGAAACTCGCATTTACCTTCTCCAGAAACCTCTTCCGAGTTACCATCTTCTTCCTTCTTCGACCAGAGGACAATCCCCTCGGACGTCAGCCGGCCTGCAGAAGAAACCCTCCACCACGGCCGCCTCCCTGTGGGTTGGGCACTCTGCGTCAGCCGCCCTTTCACCTGGGCCGACAGGTACGGACACACCCCTCCTGCCAAGAGCCAGCCTTGCCAGGCCGGGCCGGGCCCTCGTCCTGGTGCACAGAAGGATCCAGGAGATCCCGGGCTGCTGCTCACCCCACCTGCGCACTGCCCTGGTCCCACCTGCGCAGGGACGTCTGCAGGGCACACGAGGGAGGAATGGTAAGATGCCTCTGCGGGGAGTGTGAATGCGAACATGTCTGGTGTCTGTTGCCTGGGCGTCTAAAAAGAGGAATGTAGGAAGGAAGAGGGGGAGAGAGATGGTGGGAATTAGTCATTTCGGTCCCTTGGTCTGGATGCAGCAGGTTTTGAGGTAAGCAGAAATGGGGACACGGATCCACGGTTCCCTTTGCCAGGTTTCAGCAGTGCTCCCCCCTTTCCAGGTCAAGGGAGTCCACGACCTGAGACACGTGTAATCTGTGCTTTGGATCTGGGCCACTGTCCTGTCCAAGCCGTGTCGGTTTTCTGCAGAATCTCCTTTAAAAAGCAGAAAACCAAGTTGGTTTGCTCCCTGAACCCCAGTTATGGACTGGCATTTTGGGGAAGGGGGTCTAGCTTTTGTCCCCGTGGCCATGACACTTGCTGGGTGACGTGGGGGCAGTCGCAGACTCCAGCCTCGCCTACCTCGCAGAGTTGTTGTGATAGCCGGCATGGTTATAACAGGGAACTGGGGCTCAGGAGATATGCGTCCCAATCCTTGCTCAGCCACAGGGAGACTTTAAGTCTGTCTCTGAGTCTCCACCAAACCCACTTCGCTTGCCACCTTCAGCCTGTCCTGGACTACAGGCCCCATAATCCCCAGCCAGCATGGCCCATTTGCAGTTCTGACACATCTGGAGAGCTCAAGTTGGGAAAAGCTGTCTGAGGGCATTTCACCTTATTTTCCCATAACACACACATGCTGCTTTTCTAGCATTTATCAAACGACTTTGTAAAAATAATAAATATACATAAAGGAAGCCAATAACCGATATTATAGCACTTCTTTCCGAACTAAAATGTGTTTTGCTTTAGGCACGTCCCTTTAGGACAGATTTCGATTGACAACTGCCGTAAGAACCATCATCCACTGATATGATACTCTGCACAAATGCCAGGCAAGCATCTCCCACCCACTCCAAAACGCAACCAAACAAGAGTTCAAAACGCTTTCTCCAGCACTTCCTTCAGTGACCCCGGGGGTTCCCAGATTCTTGACAGCCTGGCTCACCCATGTCAGAGTAAATTCCCTCTAACCTAGTAAAACTTACTTCCAAATGCATGGACATAGGACCAGATATTTCCTGCTATTTCAGGGTCCGAGCCCTTGAGCAGTTATTCATAAATGATTCCCCACCCATTCACAAGCGGGCCGTTTCAGGAGGCTTGGGGGCAACCCAAATTGTACAGAAATTTGTACAAGAAAGGGGGGTAGCAACCTGGTGGAAGGACCTCTGACGAAGAGGCCAAGAATGCTTGCTGGGGGGGGGGCAGCAAAGGGGAGAGCAGCTGAACCCCCCCTCCCCAAATTGTGCCTCATCTGCACAACATGCCGTGAAATGCTGTTCCACTTGTCTCTTCCCAGCATAGTGATCCCATTTTTCCTTGTTTCGGAAACTGAATGTGAGCCGGATGCATTGCATGCAGGGGTTTTTTTAGGATTCTGGAGGTGTGCCCCTACAGCCGCTCTTTCCTACCTTGCCCCCCCCCCCCAGAGATGTTTGGATTCCTCCATCAAAGGTCAATATTACAAACGCGCCACGCTACGCTGGACCAGACGGAGGTCCCTCTGGGCCACCGCGTCTCTACAGCGGCCAACGAGCACCCACGAGGCCTCACAAGCAGGGCGGGGGTGCCACAGCACCCTCCGGCCCATGCTCCCCAGCACCCATGCACATGGGCACACTGCCTCAGGTGCTAGGAGTAGCACACAGCCATCAGGACTAGCACCACTGGGAGACCAAAACCTCTGGAGGGCGGGCGGTGCTCGCATGTAACTGGGGATGAGCAAAGGAGGGAGTGAGCGAGACCACCCTCCTCCTCCTCCTCCTCCACCCCACAGACCCCACACACCCACAGTTCCTGATCAGGGTCCTTTCCGCTGCATCCCTTTTGGGGCAGCCCCACAAGACTGCAGTATTGCAAGAGGGCCTGGCCTTAGGGCCTAGCAATCTGCAGCCGGGCGTCTCAGCGCATGGGCCTGATGGGCCCCACACTAATCCGTGCATGTTAACCCCTCGATGCACCTTGTATCATATAAGATACATACGATCAAAGGCGTGTAGTTATTTCACTAATTGCTAATTTAAGTTCCTCTCTGCTTTGCACCGTTCCTGATACACACCGGCACCGAACAAGTTCAGGACTTGTCACAACAGCTCGCCGTCGCAGGGGCCGCAGGACACGGCTTTGCCCGGGGCCCACCATGCTGTTACGACGGCCCCGATCCGCGGCGGGAACGCACGGCAACGCCATCGGCTCGGAGGACCCCCCCCCCCCGGGCCATGCGCCCGCGGCTCGTTCACACCGCTCGGAACTGCACCGCACCGCCTCTGCCTCGCTCCATCCCAAGCAAGAACTCGCTGGCCCCGCCCTTTCCCCGCAGGCTCCCCGCTCCGCACTCACACGACCCGCATCCGCACACGCGGGTCAAGCGCCACCCGCACGGAGCGCCGGGTCCAGAGGGCACTCCTGCCCGGCGGCATCCACACGTGCACGCCCCCTCGCCCCCCGACCGTTCCGCGAGCGCGCAGACACGTGCACGGCGCCAGGGCTTACCTGCAGCGAGGCGCGGAGGGCCGCGGCTTCCCCCGCCCCGGGACGCGCCCTGCGCCGAGCACCGCGCGGCGGCGGCGGCGGCGGCGGCTGAACAAGCCCGGGCAAGCCCGAGGACTTCCCCCTGCGCCGCGGCGGCGGCGGGCTGGCCGCCCCCGGCCGGTGCTCGCCCGGCCCCCGCCGCGCTGCGTGGGAGGAGGCGCGCTTCGGGTTACACAGCATCCTTCGTCCGCGGGGCCGCGCAGAGGAAGCCGCGGCGCTGGCAGGGGCGCCTGCGGAGAGGCAGCGGGGCGGCCGCGAGGGAGGGGCGCGGGCGGCGGTCTGCCTTGCAGGGCTGTTGTGCGGAGCCGAGCAACGGCTGGGGAAAGGACGGTGGGCGGAAAGGTGACTCCGGGGGACGGTGGAGGACAGGACAGGGAGGCCTGGGGGGATGCTGTCCAGGGGGTCGCCATGCGTCGGACGGGACTCCGCGACTGACAACAACAACAACAACAACAACGAGGCAGGGACAGTGACACGCCCCGCCGACGTGAAACACACCCGGGAAGCCACGTGCTGAGACCCAGTGATTCACCACGACTATCTTCATTTCTGCTGCGCCCGGTAACCAAAGCTCATTATACCCCCTCAAACACCATAGAGATTATGTCTGTGTTTATTACATTTATATTCCTCCTTTTTTCTTCACAGGAACGCAAAACAGCTTACCTGATTCTCCTCCTCTTCCTCTCCATGTTCTTCTCACAACAACAACCCTGTGAGGTAGGTTGGGCTGAAAGTCTCTGATTGGCCCAAAGTCACCCAGCTGGCTCCATGGCTGAGTGGGGACTCCAACCCAGATCACCGGAAAATTATTATTGTTGTTGTTGTTATTATTATTATTGCTCTGACTACTTCTAGCAGTAGTAGAAATAATACTCTTTAATGCTAAAAAAAGATGCTTGTCTGTCTGTTTACCCATCAGCACCATAGCTTCAAAACTGGACACCTGAAACTTCGCTTGCCTGGTAAGGGGATCCTAGGAGTGCATACCTTGGGGTTATTTGGCTTTTTAAAAGACAGGATTTAATTTTAATCCATTTAAACTTGTTATTGAAAGCTGCAGTGACATCTTGAGCCACTAGAGGCAGACTTCCCAAACCTGCGCATAGCTTTGCAGTCCATACAGTTTGCAGCTGGGGAAAATGAATAGGTTCAGGGACTTTTATAGGCCGGTCCCCCTTCCTGTTGTCGGGTGAACCCCCTCGCGGGGGCTATGGGGGTGCACCAAGCTGGGGGTTACGCCTGGGATGCCAACAGGCTTGGCTCCACTCCGATGGGGCAGCCACGATGCGTTGCACCACTGTGCAATGTCTCAGACTGTGGGCTTTTCCAAGCTGCTTTCATTCACTAGCAGTTTATAAAAAAAACCGAACGCATGCTAATATTGGTAATTAACTTCCAACAGGCTGTATGTTTTGAGCATTATTAATTCCCTGTGTGGAAGCATGTTCTGCATAGGAAATTCATGAGGAACAACTCCATTAGGATATACTCAAAATTTATCCGCTCCGTGCCTTCTAGAGAATTTGCATCCTTTGAGCCAAATTTTCATGGGCTTCTTAAACACATCACTGGTGTTCCACCGGGCCTTGGGCAACCGTTGAGAGAACCTCGAGTCTCCTGAACTTCTTTGGGGCAATGGAGATGCACACGGAAAGCTCTTGGGTATGCACTCCCTTCCAACGGAGCCGCTCAGCCCGCGAGTGGGCTTGCCCTGCTGAAATTGTAGCTAATCATATATTTATTAAAGACTGTGATCATTTTAAAATACAATTTGTGAGCAGCAAGGAATATTTCAACCGCACTGTGATCAGGTCAGCCCACGGTGCTGGCTGCAGCTGGTTCAGGAGAGATTGAAGAAATGCAGAAACTGACGAGTGGAATTCTTGGTCAGAGAACGTGGCTGTAATCACCAGGTTCGAGGACTTTGGAAAAGACCTGGATGGATTCAGGGAGGGCAGGTCTGGGACAGTAAATACAGTTTCCACTTCGCCACTCAGAACAACGACTGAGGAGCAAACATTGGGACAGCCACCATTTCTGCGGCCTGCTCGTGAGTTTTGAGCTTTCCTCTGCCGGAAACAGGATGGTTGGGTAGAATGAAAGCTTATTTTGGCCCATTCTGGCTCATCCAGCAGCCCTTCTGCACTGAGTCATGGCTTCAGGGATTATTTGGGGGGTCTTCCTCATGGAAAAGGAGCACAAGAGGGCCACTTTGCAGTCATTCGACTTGGAGCCATGAGTAAGTTGGAAAAGCCCGATTGGTGGACGAGCGTGGCATACTGCAGCGATGACATCACAAACCACAACTCCCGGTCAGGCCACGATCAGCCCACGCAAGCGATCTGCCTTTTCCCAGCCAGCTTGAACTTTTCCTAATTTCTGCTCCTGCCAGAAATGCAAATTTCAATCTTTGCAGTCTCGCTGGGCAGAAAACAACCCCCACTTCCAAATGCACAGGGGTAACAAGGGTCAGGAAAGGCCTGCCTCCCCGCATCCCCCTTTCGGTTTCCACTGATGCTCTGATGCGAAAAGGACTTGTTAGTTTACAGCTGTAATTCCAGATTTGCTAACATTAGGACAGTCGCTTAAGTATGATTAGCATCCTCAAGGTTATCCAATTCTTTGCATTTATTTGCAAATAATTCTTTGCAATTATTTGCAGGCAGATTGCAGTGTGGAGTCCCAGTGGAATCCACAGCATGTGCGTTTATAAGGTCCACTCAAAATACTCAAAATCAGGTCCACTGAGTTCTATGGGACTCATTTCCTGGAAGCAATGCTGCAAAATGCAGCCATAAATGCGCTTCGTTGTAAAATGAACTTTGGTCAAGATCAATACCCTTGGAGTCCCCATGGCTACACCAGCGCCAGTTTTCACAATTTCAGTCCTGTCTCTTACGATTTTTCAGCAGCTTGTCTGAAAACTGAAGCCGCAAGGTTTCTTTTCTGAAGCACACCAATGAACCTGAAAGTCTGTTCAAGCTCCTAGTCCTCTTGGGCACGAGAGCCTCCAAGCCAAGCAGCTGTGCAGCGTGTCCTAGAAAGACCCTCTAGGAGAGGCTGGCCTGCGAAAATGTTACCCTTTGGGCTGCAAGCAAACTTTAATCTAAAATGTGGAGGTCTGTAGAATTAAGATGGGTGCTATTCCAAGGATCTCCAGATTCTACCGTCTGGTTCTGAATAAATAACTAAAATACTTTACCCCCCTTTTTTCCTGGAAGACTTAACAAGAAAACAAAAAGCCATGACACCCAAGGAGCTTTCTGTAAGCCATAAATTTTAAAAGCTAATGGAGTTCCGAGTGTCCTCGTAACTTATCCTGACGCTAATTTTTCCCTGCAGTAATCAAACTCTGCTCTTCTGGGTTTAGACCAGAAGGCACAAGACGAGCCGTGGCTTGCCAAGAGAAAGATGCTCAGAATGGAAATGCAGAATCCAGGTAAGCAAATTTGATGCTCAACATTTATGCAGTATAAGATCCCTTCCGATTCAAAACCCAACCATTTGGAAAACTGACATTCGACTTATGAATACGTAGCAACACTATTCATTTTTCCCCCCAGCTGTAATGTTGCAGTCTTCATTTTCTTACAGTGCACATTACTCAGGAGTAAGTCCCACTGAGTTTGGTGCAACTTACTCCCTGAGTAAATTTGCACAAATAATTCCCACCCAGCCTGAGTTCCAGAATTAGCTTGACTGTCCAGAATGATCACATTCTCAAAATGACTATTTCTTCATTGTCTATTAGCTTCTAGATCTGCTAACTTGCCATGGGTCATCAGATAATACGATACATTCATAACACAGGATGGAAAGAAGAAAATTAAAAATAGAAATAAACCCTTCCTAATTCTATCAAAAGCCATTCTAACAGATCCAAATGCCATTTTTTTTTGTTTAACTTGAGTGAAGAGCGTCAACTTAAATTCCTGCCGAAGTCAGATCCAAAATCCGACTACTGATCTTACGTCTGGCTTTTGGAGACGACTTGAAAGCAAGACGAACGAATCCATGGCTGAGGAGCATTGCAGAATTTTAGTTAGTGCTCTTTCTTTCTAAAAAGCGGAGTCCGAGGGAGGCAGGCCACCTTTGCTGCTGCCTGTCTCGGTTTTTATTTTTCTACCTGGAGAAAGGTAGAGGGGAGGCTTACCTGCTCTCGGGTCCACGGAGCACAGGCTTTGGCTGGGCACGGCAGCGAGGACGAGAATGACTCCCAGGCAGAGCCGGCTCTGAAAAGTTGACTGCAGTGTCTCCTCTTCCTTTTACAATGACATTGTTCAGGATCTCTGGCAGAGGAAACTGCTCGGCTCAGCAGACTTCCCCCAACCGTGCCGCAACACGGGGCTGCGGAGTTCTGCATATCAGCATGTGCCGGGGACTCTTAAAGGGGAAGGCAGGCACGGAAGGAGCAGGAGACGTGAGCCGGGGTAGTGGTGGATGGGAAATAAATACACCCAAGGAGCGCTACTGGCAGCTTCCCGCCTCAAGGGCGCATGGGAGCATCGCCAAGGTCATCGGAAAACCGCCACCCTTTCTTCCTCGCCCTAATGATGGAGAGAAGCTTCTCCAGGCACAGATGAGCCTGGATTCCGGCACGAATGGGAATGGGATAAATCTATGCGCTAGACTGGGTACTGGCGGAGGCTGTGCACGTGATGCGCCCTCCGTGGATGGCAGATGTGGCCGGCTGATCGCGCCCTTTCCCGGACCGTTCGACCAGTTATTGATTCGTTTGCTGTGCTGACAGCCTGGCTTTCCCCCCCTTCTCGCAAGGAGCCCAAGGGGTTCATCAAGAGGAGAACATCTTACGGGGTTCTCCTATCCATTTCATCCCCACATCAGCCCTGTGAAGTAGGCGAGGCTGAGTCAGTGACTGGCCCAAAGTCTCCCGGAGATTTTGTGGCTGAGTGAGGACTAGAAACTTGATCTCCAGAGTCTAACTCTCGAAGGATTCAACTACACAGGCTCCCCAGACACAACGTTGGTGTTACTGCACATCCCATGAATAGTAATTCAACAACATATTACACAATGCCAATAATAGGAGAACTCCTATTAGGGTATCTTCCTTCAGTCCTCTTTCTCAGCACAACAGCCCTGCAAGGCAGGCCAGGATGAATGGCCGTCTTCTTGTTTTTATCCTAGTGGCTGGAAAATGACACTGCTCTCTAAATCTGCCCCAACAGAGACCTGTTCGAAGCTGGGATTGGAACAGCCAGGACTGGAGGCAGTTCTCTGTAGACCAGGCTAGCTAAGGTCAGTATATTCTGGCCATTTTAAAAGACTCTTATTTTGTTTATTCATTAGATCTATATCCCACCTTTTTCCCTTCCAAGCAACTCAAGCCAGCTTACAGAATTCTCCTCCTCTCGGTTTTATCCTCACAACAACAACCCTGTGAGGTAGGTCAGGCTGAGAGACTGCAGGGACTGGAACCCGGGTCATCTGAGTCCCAGTTCCATGCCCTTCATCACTACACCACACTGTCTGTCTTGTCTAACGGGTTAAACTTTCGCAGTTAATGGAAAACTGGTGCACTGGGCAACAAGCACAGATTCTGTTTGTGCCTTGTCTGGCAAGTGGTCAGAGGGCTTCTGGAAGCCGTCTAGGTGGCTGGTGGGCATACACCTGTGATTTAAGGTGGAATCCTATGCAAGTTTAGACTAAAAAAGGCCTACCACTTCCAGCATGCTCCAGCCAGCCATAGGATTGGGACCTGAAACTAAAACTGCCTGTGTACATGCGGTTCCTGCCCATGTCTTAAAATCCTCAGAGGATGCCCTTCCCAGAATACCATCGCTGGGAGACAGGCACTGCGCATCTCCCAAGGAGAAGGACTTCTCCGAAGTGGCACCTCCGCCTTTGCAATGCCATCCCAAAGGAGATGGAAAGGACACAAACTTTAGCACAAGCAGTTGTGCCTTTTAAACGTTCAAAATCAATGATTTTAAAAACAAAGTGATTGCAGGGTTTTCCTTCGGTGGAAGAATTGTCACCATTCCTGTTGCCTTTCAATTTGTAATTGTATTTTTTAAATTGGACTCAGCTTTTGGTTTGTTTTCCCTGTTGTGTACACTACAGCGGGATCCCCTGGGGCTGAAGGACTGTCACGAAATTGCAGTTTGTCAAAGCGCAGGCACAGATGCACGGCATTACTTTGATAAAATGTTTGGAAAAGGCTAATATTGATTTAGGGCAAAAATAGTCCAGGTGAAATAGATCAAGATATGCCTGTATATCATAACTACAAAATAAGCAAGCAAGAAAGAATGTAGAGTTTTAAGACATGCACACAGACAATTGGCAGGAACGTATAGCTGCAGTCATGAGACCAGTAGAATTCGGTCAGAGACATAGAACTATATTCTGGGAAAGCAAAGACTGCAGGAGAGCGAGCACACCAGACAGACAGACAGACAGACAGACATGATCGGAGATGCTAAAAATAACACAGATGTAAAGGCTAAATGAATGAAGGGAATTTATCCCGAGTCTCAGAAGATGGTAGAAAAAACAGGAAGAGTGTGGAATTAAGGAAGGAAAAGTTTAGCCTGGACAAAAAAGAAAGGACTGGTCCTACAGAATGTGGGGGACTACACCTCCCATGATCCCTGGCTTCTGTCCATGCTAGCTGGGTCTAAGGAGAGGTGGCATCCTGGCAGAGGAGGAGGGATTGAGAGAGAGCACTTTGACTGCAAGGTGGGATAGAAATGCAATAGAGAAATAAAGGAAGACGTCCTTGGAACTAAAGCTCTTGGAAAATATTAAATTTTAAATATTAGCGAGGCGTACATAAAGGTAACTCACACCCAGACCTAAGGACTAGGGAAAGTGAACTCCAAATCCTCGTTTTGGGCCCTTCACTTTGCAGTGGGCTGGCACCCCAGTTTTAAAAAGTAATTAATCCAAAGATATTTAGAGGTCAAAGAAAATAAACAGAGCCCAACAAATCAGGAAGTTCCACCTGGAAGACCACATCTCTATGGGCAGCCTTCCCCCAGCTGGTGGCCCTCCCAGAGGTCCGACTGCAAATTCCACCATCCCCAGCAATATATCTGGAGGGCATCAGCTCGGGGAAGGCAGCTTCACTGAACTCCAGAGGGAATAACCTTCTTGTGCCGAATTGTTCCTTAAGTGTGGGGCCGTGGATGTTAAGGCACAGCCCTTAGCACAAGCAGTCCTGGACACAAACTGTTGGCAGTTCTTACTGTTCAACGTGCTAAGCCAACTCTTGAGGTTAACACTTCTGCATTGGTCAAAATCCATCTTTTCTGTGGCGTTTTCAAGGTGAGCCCTTTGCCCAGAACTGTGCCTTGAGCTTCTGACAAGCATGAGGCACAGGCCTCCCAAAAAGTGAGAAAACAACTTTTTAACTATTTTCAGGAAGGTAGGAGCTGATCGCACGATAGGTCTTGCCAGCTCAAGTAAGACGTCAGTGGGCTTTAGTTCCACGCTGAGACAACATCTTCCAATTGCAATAGCTCCGTCCGGGAAACTCACCTGGAGCTATTCAAGGTCCTACTCCCTTCCTTCCCTCTCCTGTCTTTGTACTTTGATCTTGCAACCAGCTTCTCCTGCAAGCTCTGAGGAGCCAGACAAGTGGAGAGGGCGAGGAACTACGGGCCAAGAGCCGCAGCGGACCCTGGCCTGGCTTCATGCAGAATCATGCTCACTTTGACTCCGCCCCTGCCTACCTTGCCATGGCCACACCCACTCTTGCAATACAGAGCCTCCCCCGAGATTTTGACCAAAGAAAGGTGAAAGATGCACCTCTTTCAGCCCCAGACTTTGTGATGCTGCATTCCAGTGATGGGCGGGGCCAGATGCAAAAGGGGCGTGGCCAAAGGTGCCAACATAATTCAGCGTAAAACTCTTACCGCCAGTAGCGAAGTCTTGAGAATGGGGTGGGGGAGGAATTGCACAAAAGCCATTAAACCACCACATTGTTGCGGGCAAGGGACCCCCTAAGGGGGGGGTGGGATTTTACCCCCAGACCTGAGATTTTACACCCTACCTTAGTCCTCTTTGAAGCCCCTGCAAACGAGACGGCACTCCGTACCTAGAAAGCCCAGGGAAGTGGGCCTGAAGCCAGATAAGCGCACCTAATGCCAAGTTTAATGTCTTTCTAGCATCGAGGCAAAGAGTTCTCTTATTATTTGCGTGGATTCTTGGTCTGTAGCTTGGCGGGGTTTCACCGATTGATTGTGGTGTTTCCCCCCCCCACCTGTATTACTTTGACGGTAGCATTTATTGCTCACTTTTCTTTTAATAATTCTTTTCCTTGGATACTGCCCACACAACAAATGCAAAAGGGAGCACACAAACTGACCCACAAAATGCATACCAACACAATCCCCCACATGTGATAAAATAATAAGCCAGAAAGAAATAAAAATACCGCATGGTGTGAAGTACTGAAATGAGCTAAACTTGAAAGCAAAACCTGGGTACGTGCAAGCAAAGGTATAACAAAGTTAACAAGACCCAAATATTACATACATGGACCTCCCTCAATGGCGTCTTGTCTTCGGGTTCTGAAGCCAGAAGGAGGATTGAAATTCAGATGGGTCAGTGGTCCGCCCACATCAAGGGGAGAGCTCAGAGCTCTTTTCGGGACCTTCTCTGCTCAGCACAGAGCCTTCCCAGTGACGTCTTGCTTTGGGGGTGACTCTGCTGCAGTATATCTTAACCTAGAGTCAGGCAGGGACATGGGCCTGTGGAAAAGAGCCACTTTAAGGTTGGCAGTTCGCAACCAGCAAGTGAAGAGTTACTGGATGAGCAACTTAACGTCTCTGTTGTCCGCAGCGCTTTGCTGAGACAACAGCTCTGCTTGCAGGAGAGCCAGCCTGCAAGCATGGACCACAGTGTGCTGTCCAAGGTACTGACAAGGTCCAGTGGAGATTCCCAAGGGAGGGAATTTCTCCCTGCCTTACGTGCTGGAACTCTCTCTTTCCTTGTGTGGCAATTAAGCCTGGAGAATATATTTTGTCTTGCTTCAGGTTGATCTGGGACAGAGTGCAAATTAACTGCAGGATGCATTCCAACTGAAATTATTTGGACAAGAAGTAAGTCTGGCTTCTGGTATCTCTCTCTTCCTCTCTCTAAGGAAGCAGCGGGTGAGAGATTTGGGGCAGACCAAAGGAAAGACTTTTTCTGCATGCTGCAGAGTGAAACTGGAATTTGCTAGCATTGGAGGTTGGGATGGCCACCAGTTTGGAAGGCTTTAAAAAGGGGCCAGTCCAATTCACGAAGGGGAAGGCCCTCCGGCTGCAAGCAGAGCCTCTCGTGCATGAATTCCGTTTCTGGACTTCCTGTGGGAGCCTTTTCCAGGCGCCTGTAGAAGTTGCTATTTGAGTTAGACATTCGGCCCCTGGCCCAGTCCGGCTCAGCTCTTATTAGTCATTGCTAATGAGGGAATTTGCTCCCCCAGGACAGATCAAAGGGACGCATTTTTCAAACAGTGCATAGTTCAGCTATGGAATCTCAACCACAAGATGATGGTTGCCAGTTTGGAGGCTTTCAAAAGGGGAATGGACAATTCCTGGAGGAGAAGACTCTCTGGGGGACACCCAATGAGCTTTGTGGCTGAGTGGGGCCCAGAACCCAGATGTCCTGAGTGCTGCCTCAGTGCTCTAACCACTACACACTGGCTCTGCTCTGAAATACCCCCCCCCCCCCAAAATGGTTGTTTGCCCCTTATAACAGCAAAAAACACAGCTACAAGAACTGCCTTTGCAAACAAGCATTTATCAGGGGATCCAATCGTGGATTTACTGTAGAGTGAGCAATTCGTTTCTTATGCCCATTTTACAAATGGGGAAGTGAGGCAGAGAAAGAGACAGTCTCACTGGAGCGTGACAAAGAGAAAGAAGCGTGAAGCTGGTAGTGACCATCCTTAATCAAAACATAGGTTTTTTTCCTAGCAGGCAGGAGCTGCAACAATATATTGCACCGGACTTTCCTTCTAAAAAGGAGCTCTTGTTCTGTTTTCCAGCAAGTGGATCCCTGCAAACAGGCCGTTCTGCATATCCGAGGCCTGTGTTCCATTTTGCTTTTCCAGCACTCACTTCGCATTGACTCATGACTGACTATGTCCGTCCTCATTTTGTTGACGTTCTTGCTGCCCCCACAAGGGCTCTTAAAAATTATGTATTTATTTGGGCACTTGTGCAGAGTTTGGCCTTCCCCTGACCATGCCACTGAGGTTCCCAGTCGGCCCCACTTGGGCACACGCCCGGTGGCCCTCAGCCCCTGAGCCGAGTATTCGAAGAAGCATTAGAACGGCGTCTTGCAGAGCTTTGCCAGGCTGCCGTTTCGAACGTTGTTCCAACCACCTCAGAGGAAGCAGGGGTGGGGGGAACATCTGGAAATTGCCATCGATGGAGAGATGCCGAGTTTACGGTGTTGTGTTGGACCGAGGCTTGGACATGGGAGGGCTTCTGAAACACCCTCTTAGTCACCGGAATAGCGTGGTGGCCTTGATCGGTGTTTAAGAGTGTGCTCATTGGTTACTCAGAGGTTACTAGGGTCATGGCCAAGGGAGGAAGGAAGGGAACTGTGGTCAGGAAGGGATGGCCGCCGGTCGATGATCCATCTATGACTCGCTTTGTTTTTCATGCTGTTGAAAGCTTGCCCTACCAGAAGGTGGACTCGATTTCCATTTATCTCCAAAAAACAAGTTCACCCGATTGCTGCTACTCGGTACTACTAGTATCATCTTCGTCACCATTCAATTTTTTTGTTTCCAGTGTCCTGAGAAAGCCGCCCAGCAACTGAAGTTCGCAGGCAGGGTTCAAAACAGTTAAGAACTGAATGTACATGCTTTTAAAAGACGATGCAGAAGGAAACCAGGATAAATCTAGCAGCAAAGAATAAAACCATCCTAGGGCCATCGAACCCAGAATTAAAGCAGCTGCAGAATGGCGCACAAACCGCACGTTTAAAATGTTTCCAACATACCCAGGTGATAATAAAAATGTTTTAATAAATAAATAAATAATAGCAGCATTCACTTGTGATTTCTGTGAAGGCTGAGCTTTCAGGCATCCCCGGGGAAGGGGAAGGTTCTCCCTGTGATTGCAAAACTCTGCACCAATGCAGTGGGAATCTCTCAAAAGTCCACCCTCCACCTTCTACCCCGTAACGGTTGCCCTTTTCTCTCTGCAAGGAGTGAGCTGGCAACCCACAAGACCTTCAGCTGCAAAACTGTTAAGCAAGGGTCTCCTTCGTGGATCAAGGGCAGCCGATAAGACTTACCCCATGGAAGCATCCAGCCGACACTCTAATCCAGGGTGGAGCATAGCCCCTCTTTGAAGCATCAGTTGTCGCGCTGTCTGAACCCAGCCACGCAAGCCAACCATGGTTGGTTAACCATGAAGAACCCACCGTTCAAAACCCAGCCGCAAGCCATGGGCTCTCTTCATGGCTTGTTTGTGGATAACCAGCCATGGTTTGTTAGTACGGATGGGCTGAGGCAGCATGATAACCCCCTGTTCAGAGACAAGCCACGCTCCACCTGTGCCCCGCCCCCAGGTGTGGGTTCCTGTGTTGTCCGAACCCAGCCCATGTCGTGCCAGAGCTGCGGTTTCCTCTGCCCATCTCTGCCGCAAGAGCAAATGGCCTTTGCTCCCCGCACTTCCCTGCACCAACTCTGGCTCGGGGTCAGCTACATTTCGGATGATCTCAGTACGTTTCTGCCCCCTCCGGCAAACACTCGCGCCCCACGCCAGGACAGATGTGCCCCCCCGTGCCAGCAGGTTGTTCTGCCAAGATTTATGGCACAGATCCGGGACATCAGAACACTCTTTGGCAGTGGCGGGAAGTGTTGATTTTGGCAGAGGTTACCTGGCTATGTTTAGGCCGGGTTGGCATCCGAAGTTTCTTTTGTGTCGGAGACGGGCAAGGGGACATTACCAAGTGAGGAACGGCACTTAGTCCCTGTACTAATTAAAACAGCTAAAGAATATTTCGCAGGAGTGCCTGGCTTGCCAAAGTGGGGAGCAAGGGCAGTATTTGCACAAATGCGCCGAGTTCCCCGCCTGCATCTTGCGGAAAGTCCGTCAGCTCGGCGGGAAAAGCCTCCGGCGGGCCTGGCCTTGGTCCAGTCGCTTCACCGAGTTAGGCAGTTGGGGTTGGCCTGCAACCTTGGGCCGGATTGCATTTCCCACTTTCCACATCCGACACAAGCCCCCTTCCCTCCCTGCATGCCATTCCAGCAAAGCTCCCCAGGGCTGCATTCCAGGGTGGGCAGGGCTGAAAAGGGGGTGGGGACATGGACAAAGGGGCGGGGCTAACCTCCCCACCTTCTCTTGCTCCCGGCTCTGCACAAAATCAGCATCAGTGTGCAGGGATAGGGACGTGGATCAGCTGGTTCAGCCCACAGAGTCGTCCGGTTGGGCATTCCATATGCAACCATGGCTGCCCAAGCCACCTGCCACCATTTTGTGGCAGTGCCCACGAGCGCCACAAATGATTTTCACTGCACATGTAGAAACACAGCCCTGTGCATGTTCATGGGGGAACCCGACATTCTTGTGTTATAAAAATGGGGGAAATGTTCCCCTTGGGCCATCAACCTGAAAGATGTCAGATGGCCAACTTAAAAGTTTTTTGTGGGGAATGGGGGAGCAGTTCATTTGACTTGTAGTCCTCTAAAACAACATGAATCACGCCACTCCGTTTCCTGCTCCAGTTTGGTTCCGAGTTCATATGACTAGAACCATAATGGTCCTTAACTTCGTATTCATTGTAACCTTGATATGTAAACATTCTCAACACCCACAAGGTGGCGCCACGGCATAGCCAAATTTGCAAAATTTGTTTCTCCTCACAATTTCCTGATAATACCACATTTTTCTCGCTCTGAAAGAAAATGCTGCAGAAGGGCCCTAGAAGAGGATGGTTCTGTGTAAGGCACATAATAAATGTCTCCTTTAGAAGAGCCCCAGGATACCCCAAGATGCTCTTGTCTTGCAAAGGCGAATGCTAGAGGATAGTAAATTTAAATCTCTCTCCCTCCCCCCCTCCCTCCCCCCCCCTCCCTCCCCCTGGCTGCAGAGAGGATGGCAGCAAAGCACAGAATAAACAAGAAAACTCAAGAAAACTCAGGCCCAGGGCATGCAGCTTGTCTGCAATTCAAATCTTCTTGGGGTTTTGATCCTGTGAGTCCCGCACAGAGCATGGACACCAAGGGAACTGTGCTTGAGCACCTGGGGATAGAAGTAAGCCCCATCAGACTTTTGGCAGGGGAGGGCCGGCCGGCGCTGCGACGAGCAGCCAAGCCGCTTCCTAATCAAATGCCGACGTGCCCTCCACAAAACGGTCAGCGGTTTCCCCGCCTCTCCCTCCCCTCCTGCATGCAGTCCCGCAATTACGCTGAGTTCTGCAGGAACGCAGTCGGTTGGAAGGAACCGGGACTTAAAAGCATCACTTAGTCCCGCTCCAATCATTGCAGCAGAAATGGGCAACGCGCTGGAGCAGTTCTGCCATTTCCACCGGCCGCATTGCTGCCTCGGCTGCAGCATAAGAAGAGGAGAATCCCAGGTGTGTGGACACCTGCGAATGCAGCACTTGGCTTTCCGAAGGGGACTCTGTGCTGCCTGCCTCCGCGTCAAACCCTACAAAGACGGTTGCATTTTAAAAACCTCCACTGTCGCAAAGCTGTGTAACTTGCATCAGACTGCACCAAAGCCAGAGGATGCTTTGGGGCTTTCTTACCCCCAAAGCATAACATACCCCCAAACACACATGCCCAGAGGATGCTCTGAAGGCTCATTAGGGGTCTACCATCCCGAAGCTAAGCAGGTCTGCGACTGGCCTGGGCTTGGAGGGGAGACCACCCGGGAATCTCAACTACCCGCCTGGAGTTCCACAAAGGGTGGGATATAAATATAATAAATAAATAAAGTCAGGCCACTGTGGCAAAAGCCAAAGCAGCTCACAGAAGCCAAAAACGGGATTTAAGCAGTTAATTAAAAAACCAGACGAAAGAGTCAACCGAATTTTTACACACCCAGAAATTAAACCAAACATCGAATGCAAAACGACAACAGCATTGAAAACATTAAGAACAGGGATGAAGACGTGGATGCTTCCCAGATGTTGGAATCCGACTCCAACAAGGGAACTTGCAGTCCCACAGCTGAAAAACAGACCAACACCACAAACCATGGAGCCGACTGGGGACTTTGGGCCAGCCACAGACTCTCAGCCCAACCTCCCTCACAGGGTTGTTGTTGTGGGGAGAAGATGGAGGAGGAGAGATGATGTAAGCTGCCTTGAGCCCTTTGTAGGAAAAAGGCAGGATATAAACCGAAAAATAAATAAAAATGAAGAAATCTCCCACCAGGGAGAAGCCACTTGAAAGGGTGTCAGTCTGGCAGGCCCAAAGTGTGACTAAGTGACCGAAAGTCACAAAAGAGGCAGCCACATGGGCTTCTTGTGGCCTGGAGTTCCACAGTCCTGCCAAGGCCACGATCGTCGGGACACCGAGAAAAACCTCCTCTACAAATTCTCCCGTTCACTTTGCACCAACCCCGATTTACAAACGCACAAATACAGTCAAGGCAACAAAACCCATTTTCCTCCCAAAACACAAGGATTAAGAACTGCTTAAAAAACAAACAAACCAGCACACCCCAGACCCAAATAAAGGGCCTTCACACCATGAAATAATGCTCAGTGCCAGCAAGAACTGAGCTCAAGGGGGGAGCGTCCACTTTGGAGAGGTTCTGGGGGCTGCATCCCAGGGTGGGCGGGGCAAAGGCGAATGGGGCGGGGCTTAGACCATCGCTAAGCCTGAGCCGGCAGTCAAAGGCATTTCAGCCTCTTGGGAGGGGAGGAAGCTCCAAGGGGCAGGGAGTCCTGGGGGTCTGATGCATTTAGAGGATGCTGGGCTGAAGGAGAGTGTTTTTTAACAGACGGGCCAGTTCTGATCCGTTGCGGGCAGAGATGAGGGCCATTGCAGGGCTAGTTCCGGGGTTCAGAGGCCGATCGGCAAGGCCTCCCTCACGGCCACCCTCCCTGAGAAAGGCAGCTTTCCCACTGCTCTTGTCCCCTTGTCTTCTGAGGAACTCTCCTCTCTCCTCCCTCACAACAACCCCCTTGCGAGGTAGGTTACACTGGGCAACTGTGATCAGCCCAAAGCCATTCAGTGCGCCCCACGGTCAAGTGGAGACTTGAACCCGGGTGTCCTGCCTCTCTGTCGAACATGTGAACGACCATCACACACTGGCTCCGGAGGGTGGAAATTGTCCTCTGGCATTTAAAGGGCTTGAAAGGAGGATTGGATGAGAAATTCGGTCCAGCTCCCATTTCCCGGGCCAACGGAGACCCAAATGCAAGCCCAGTCAAAGCTTGTGTCTTTCTCAGTCCGAAGCATGATTTCCAGACCAAACGAGAGTGAGAGGGCTGCATCTGACAGCCTGCACACTTTGGAAAAATGCATGAAGCACGTGTTAATTAATGGGGGAAAAGTCTAAAAGTTTAAAAAACCAGTGCAACTGACAATATGCATTTAGAAAAATACACCAGGCATTTTTCGTGCACAGACAATAGAAACTTGCAATGTAATGCAGAAGTGAGGTGGAGAGTGGTGAGCTGGAATTGGGCGAAATTTGACAGGCTCAGGTTTTGCTGATTCATAGATCTCTCTGCCTTAGACTCACGGGCATCGCTCAACGATGCTGAATTTCGACTAGCATTGGAGACGGACCTCCTACAATGCCATTCTGTCTGGTGCTAAATCCCACCACACCTCAACTCCTCAGTTGGGTTGGACAGCAAAAGAGCAAGTAGTGGGGCAATGAGGGACAGTGTGGTATAGTGGTTAGATTTGGACTGGGACTTAGGAGATCTGAGTTCGACTCCCTCAGTCAGCCTTGAGGCTCCCTGGGTAACTTCAAGCCAGCTGGTGACTTTCCCCCTAAGCTACCATGCAGGGTTGTTGTGAGGATAAAATTGAGAGTTGAGGAACTACTCACAGGGAAAAACGTGGTGCAGAAATGTTATAAATACATAAACATTCGCTTATTAAGACAGTTCTTGTCCCTGCTAATTTTTGCAGCGCTCTGAATTCTGCCATCTCAGCAACCTATGTATTAAAACACGTGGACCAAATTTGAAAAAAAGTGCCATTTTGCTGCAGAAAAGGGTAACACTTTTTAAAATTCAGAATCATAAATTAGGGCCTGTAACCATGTTTGGCCGCAGTTGATGGCGCCTTGATTCTAATTGTTACTTGTTTAAACTGAAACGAAGATGTTATTCCAGGCCTGGGGGATTCCTCCTGCCCAGGCTGTCCTGGGTTCCCCATCACCTGCCACGCTCTGGCTAAATACCTCCACACTCAGGTAGCAGGAGTGCCTGATTTCAGCCCCAGTGTCACTCAAGGGACCTCTTGTCCCCACAACCGGACCCCACAGCCCTTCCTCCCGCTCTCTCCCACTTCTTGCAGCGACAGACAGACTGAAATACTTGTTTGCGGCAGTGCTGGCCGCTGGGTTGAGGAAATGTGCCGCTCATTTGAGTTATGAAGGGGAGAGAAACGATAACTTGGAAAAAGATGAAGTAGCCAGGAAAGCCAACAGCTGCTTGACGGGCGATACCTCTCCGGGAGAAATTGATTCACAGGCAGAGAAGTTGATTACTGGGAATGTCTGGGAATTGCTGCAAAGCATCTCGCCTTGAAAGGGGTTCGCTTCTGCAAGGGGGCAGACGGGAGGCAGTGGGGAATTAATCGCACCTTGTTCCGAGTGCAAAACGGGGACAGTTTTCTACCTTTGCGAACTGTGACTGGGCCAAGTATTGATGAATAAATGCTTCTGGTGTGAATAAGCGCATTTTCCATGATGGGGTAGAAGGGAAACTATTTTGCATTATTGTTGTTGATGATGATATATAATTTGTATTATTATTATCATTATCCCACCTTTTCCTAGTGAGGAATCCATGACAGCTTACAGCATCTTCCCCCTTCTTTCCCTTTTAGCCTCACAACAACCCTTTGAGGTAAGGCAGGCTGAGAGGCAGTACATGGCCCAAAGTTACCCAGTTGGCTCCATGGCCGAGCGGGGACTTGAACCCAGATCTCCCCCTGCAGCATTGACGGCAATAGATCAAACTGTCACGACACGACATGCCCCAATGTCACGCCCCATGACACACACAACCTATATCCAGTGTGGTTCTCATTTAGAGCAGCCCCTCTGAAATGAATGGGATTTTTGTATATAAGTTTGCGGCCTTGTTGGTTCCACAGTCCAGCCAATCAGGGATCACAGCATGAGGGCCATGTGACAATATCGCGAATGCAGATCAGAGTGAGGACGGTGTTTCCTGCCCTCACTCTGAATGGGCGATGATGTCTTACTTTGCAGCTCCTGTGGATTCCTGCCTCCAAAGTATATCCAGTGGATTGGGGAGAGATCCCCAAAAGGTCATCTGATCTAGCCCATCCCAAAGTAAAGTCCCTCAAAATAATTAAGTTCCACCATCTAGCCCTTACTTCTGCAAGAGCAAAACCAAAGCAAGATGCAGAGTTTTGAACAACCTGTGAGAACCTCTCCATTATATTGGCGTTCAGAAGGTAACACCCACTTGGAAACCTTGGCTCCCTCTATGACCCAACACAAATTTCTAGCCCTTAAGATCACGAATATAAGCTGGGACAGATGTGGAACTGTTGGCAAAGTCTCTGAGATGGAGGAGAAGAAGGGGATGCTATGCCGCAGAATAGCTTAATTAAAGACCGTGTTAATCAGAGGTTTTATCTTCCCAACAATTAAGAATAGAGGGACAGAAGGCAAGCTGAGGTTCTAAGATGCTTTGTTCTACATCGCATCGTGAGAATGCACTGGGCCAAGGACAGGGTTAGGGTTAGGGTTAGGGTATGGCATGGCTGGGCTCTACCCAGAGACCCACTGGCAAACGCTAAAGGACCTGGCCTTCCTCTCCCCCATGGGAGCCTCGCAATGGGGCTGCGGAAAGGAAGGACTGGAAGATGCCCCAGCGCCTTTGCCTGCTGCCTGGCTCTTGGCCAGTTCGGCAAGCAAGCGGTAGCCATGAGGGGAAGGTTTGGGGAGCAAGAACAGCCCTGAGAAGGAGGCTCACCACGGAGGGCAGTGCTGGGGGTGCCCCTCAAGCCCAGAACCGGCACCAGTGCTTGAAAACCTCTGGCCATGCAGTGAATAGGAACCCTCAGTTTCCTTCATTGCTATGAAGAAAGAGAATAAAGAGCTGCGGACCGTCCCAGAGGACTCCTCTGAGGAAGGGCACCGTGGAAGGCCAGCGCATCCCCCCACCTGGCCCTTGCTAGGTTTGACCGTAGCAGAAAGCCTTGCTTCCTGCCCTATTTCTTTTGGCCGGGTGGTCAGCAAGCAGGGGACCACCATCTGGCTGGATTTGGGGTGCAGTGCCGATCTCACTGTTATACAGGCTCAAACACACGTTTCCAGGCGTGCCAACGAGCCGGCTTTGCACAGACGGCCATTTACAGGGCGACCCCTGCAAACGAATCCAGCTTTCCCTTGAAATGTTTGCTTGGTGTGGGCAACCTGTTCGGAGCACCCCTGAGAGGTGGGCTGTGCGGTCCCCTCTTGAACACCTCCAGGGATGGAGAGACCACCAGGGTGGTGGGCAAGCGGCGTCCACAGATGGGCGGGGCTGAGGACCAAAGGGGCGGGGCCGCAGGCAGAGGGGGCAGGTCTAAGGTATTCGACCTTTCAGAATGGGTGTGAAGAGACATGAAACAGCTGAGAGATGGGGGAGCCCTTGGGGAACCCCAGGAGACCAGACTGGATCCCTGAGCAGGCTGGCCTTGTCCCCCTTGGTTGGTGGGTCCCCATCTCTGCCTCACACGTCGTGGGTGCCTGGAAAGCCAGAAACTGGGGGCCCACTCTGAGCCATGGCAAGCAAAGCTTGCTGAACGTGCTCCCCTGGTCTGAAGCAACATCTTGTGCTGTTAAAGCATCACCCGCCAAGGCAGATCATTATTTTTAAATATTTTGCGTATGGGTTGAAGGGCGGGGGAAATACCTAGGAGAATTTGGCAGGAAAAGCATCTGTGCTAGTGGTGCTTTTGGGGATGCTGCTCGAAGAAGCGAGAAGCCTGCCGAGAGGGCAAACAGTCCCTGAAGACAACTATGGCTTGTTGTGGGGTTAACCAGCTGTTTGTATCTACCTTCACATGCCCCGGCCGCATCTCTGTGCTTATTGGGTTTTCTCGCTGCCGCCGCCGCCGCCGCCGCCGCTGCCGCTACTGCAGAGAACTTGATGGAAGAGAAAAAAGCACTCTAAGATGACAAGGAAAAAGAGGGCGTTTGGCGCCCAAGAGCTTCCCAGCCTGCAGTGTTGGCTGGATTGAAATGCAGGAGGGCAAGCCGAGGCGCACGGCTGCTTTGGCGATGCAGGGAATCACAGGCCAGCAGGATTCGTCCTGGGAGACCCCCCCCGCCCCCCGCCCCCCGCCCCCCGGCTGCATGCTTTTAGCGCACGGGAATGCCCTCGATGCGCGCTCGCTCGCTCGCTCTGCAGCAGGAAGAGGGAGCGAAAGAGCCGGAGAGAAACCTCTGCAGCTTCCCCATCCTTTCCCCAGAGTTCCCACTGCAGCAAGACTGCATCAGAATTAAGAAGGGGGGGGGCGTGCGATGCAACCCTGCAACTTCCCGAGACCTTCGCTGCTGACCAAAGCCCCTCTCCGCCGAGACGCGTCGCCCTCCTCATGCGCAACGGCACTTCCCTGGCAGCCCAACGGGGGAAGGACGCGAGAGCGCGGAGGAGAGACCGGGAGGCACCAAATACCTTTGCATCGGCCCCTCCGGCGGGGAACGCTCCGCTCTGCACGCCAAAAGTTGCCGCGACGTGGCACTCCGTCCCACGGGCCCCGCAGCGATGCGCGACCCCGCGGGCAGCCTTGCCGGTCGACGGGCGCGAGAGCCTTGCGGTGCGCGCTGGAGAGGTTTTGAGAGGGGAAGGGGGGGGGGCAGTTCCGTGGCCACCGCGTGCGGAGGGAGGCACGCCTTCCCCGCAAGCACACAGGCACGCACCCCCCGGGTTCCCTGGCCGCCCCCGTCCTGGACGGAGCGATGCCGCAGCGACCCGCGCCCTCGCCCCGGGAGGGCGGCTCGGTCAAAAGTTACGGGGCTCCGGGCAGGAGGCAGGACCTGGGAGCGGACGCCTGGGTCCAATAGGATCCGGGGTGTCGGCGCCGCGGGCGGGGGGAGCTTGAGGAGCCGCTGGAGCTGGGAGGGGGAAAGCGGGGGCGCGGGGGCGCGAGAGCGAGCGAAGCCGCTGGCCCTGCAGGGGAGCTGCTCCCCGCGGCAGGAAAAAGCGTGCCAAGGACCATCTCCTTTCCAGACTTCCCAGCCAAGGAGCCCTAACTCTGCTCGCCCAAGGGTATCCTCCTTCAACCCGCTGCCCTGTTTGGGGGACTACAGCTCCCATCATCCCCACAAAGCAGGGCCAGACGCTTGGGATGATGAGAAGTGTGGTTGGCTCAGGGAGGGGGGTGGGTTGCAAGTCTGGGAAGGTTGCACTACAGCTCCCATCAGCCCCATGCAGCAGGTTCTGTACTATCTGAAGAGCGTAGCCAAGTTCACAGTGATCACACGGCTGAGTCTGCAAGCTCCTTGGGGCAGAGATTTGTGTGCTTCTGGCCTGTGAATGGACGACACATGCAAATCAGTCACCGTCTGACCTCATTGTCGATTTCCATGTGTGTGCAAATAACAATTCAAAATGTTTATAACCTGCCCTTTCCCTTTCATAAAGCACCTGGGGAGACATTCAGAATTACGCATATTTGAAAGCAGTGTCCACAAGCCAAAACACAGACAGCCAATTGACAGACAGAATAGTTTGTGAGAGTTAAACAAACCACCCTTTCAAAATTTTAAAATGTGTTAATACTTTATATCCCAAGCTTTCTTCTTGCAAGGAATACAAAGAATCACACACAGCCTGTGCATTTCAGCACAATAGCTCATAACCAGCATCGCCGAGAGACCCGGGTTCAAGTCCCCGCTTGATCTTAAAGCTCAGTGGGCAACTTTTCGGCCAGGCACTGACTTTCGGCTTCACTGCCTCGCAGGATTGCTGTGTGGGGGGAAATAGGATTTTTTAAAAGCAGTCTTGGGTTCGTGCAGGAAAGGGGGCGGGATGCCAATATCATTAATTAAAAAGCAAATCATATGAGCTTAAAGTCAGTGAAGTAATACATACAGCTGTCTAAAGAACCCTGCATTTTTCCTTCCGGTGCTGCACCATTAGTCTTTCAGGGTGTGATTTTATACAAATTTAAGAAGAAAGAGGGCATCGTAGGCATGCTAGGCCCTTTTTTCGCTTAAACCTAATGTACCCCAAAAGACCATAAAGTCCAACGTTGAAAATAACCTCACTGCACTGGCGTTCCTGATGAGTCAGATCTGAGCCTTTCTCACCCAGTTTCCTGCTTCCGTCACAGGGAAGCCCATAGGAAAGGCAGTCCTCTCCCATGTTCTCCCACAGTGACCAACCAGTATCCAGGGAGCACACCGCCTCTGAACACATGGGTTCCATCAAGCTCTTGGTCCCATTGCATCCGTCTAGGCTTCAGCTAGCCCATCATCCTGTTTCCAGCTGTGGTCAGCTAGGTGGGAGAGACGGGGCGCAAAGCGTAAGTTGAGGACCTCTAGCCAGTGAGGTGAGGAGAATCCAGGCGTTTCGTCTTTCCTTCCTGTCTGTCTGTCCCTTTTTCCTTTCCATCGTTTTCTCTCCTTCCCATCAAAAAAAGGAGAACCAGGCAAACCCTTCCAATGGCCAGGAGCCTATGCTCAGGTTGCCAACTTATTTCCATCCACCATCCCTGCTCCTGTGCTTTTAGGAGGTGCTCTGCACACACCGAAGTGCCAACGTAAGCCGCCCCGAGGCTTTGTTGCAATGGGGCGGCATAGAAATGTTTTAAATAAATAAACGTAAGGTGACCTCCGTCCCAATGAAACTCTCCTCTTGCTGAGCTCCACCACTGAAGGCAAACGGAGGCAGGCGGGCCCTTTCTCTGTCTTGGCCCGCTGGCAGTCTTGGTTCCGAGGACTCAGTTTGGGTTGGCCTTGACCCTTTTGGGGAGTGGGTGCTTCTATTCCAGAGGAAAAGCCTCCCCTCTGAGCCACCCCCCTCCTTAGCAAGCCGCTGCCGCAACGCAATTCATACGCCGAGATGGATTCCCACTTGGGTCAAGCGCGACAATGTCAAAGTTAATTATTTGCGGCGCGCAGTTCTGATTTGCGGCCCCGGCCGTGGCACTGATAGAAGGCCTCGTCTCATCGCGGGATGTGTTGTGGGGGGGGGGGCAGATGGGGCGGGAAGATTTGTACTATCAGAGCAACCCCATGCTCAGCAAAGAGACCGCAGGGAGGGGGTGGCGATGCTTGGCTCGCCGTGTGTGGCGTTCCTTCTTTCGCCTCTGCAGCTCTCCAACCTCTTGTAACTGCAGCGGCTCGCGCGGCGCCTGGTGCGCGTTCGGACATGCTGCAGGTGCATTGCAGCTCACTGCAGATCAGGGAGGGGGGGCGAGGGAGAGGAGCTTCCCAGGCCCGCTGGCTTGGCACTTCCCCCGTTAGCCGGGGAATTCACTGCAGGTGCCACGTCCTTGCTTATCCAAACAGAAAAAAATGGAAAGACCCATCTCAGGCCGCAACGATGCCGACTTGCTAAACCCTCCCGGATCAATAGGGAAGGAATGGTGGACCAGATCCCAGGCTGCAAGTTACACAGGAGTAGTGCCATTCACCAGCGCACCAGGCTGGGGGCTGTTTGTCCGCACGACCCACAGCGCAGAGCTAATGCATGGAATCCGCTTCCGCAGGATGGATTTTTGGAACCCGTTTGGAGGGCTTTAAAGGGGGAATTGGACACATTTATAGAGGAGCAGACTCTCCGTGGCTGCTAGTCCTCATGGTTATATGCTACCTCCACATCAACAGCATTATGTCTGTGTATACCACTTGCTGGGCATGAGAGTGAATTTCCTGGTGGATTTCCTGTGGGCAGCTGGGAACAGAATGCCAGACTGGGTAAAGCTTTGGCTTTGCCTTGTCTTCGCTCTGGTAGCTTCCAAGTTGGATTGCTGCAATCCACTCCACATGGGGCTGCCCTTGAAGATGGTTTGGAAGTATCTTGCCTGGGAGGGGGGAAGTCCCTACTGAGCAAGGGGGCTTGAATGGGGCAGGTGACACAGCTTTTTGCAGAAAGTGTGAGCAGAACACAGGGGACTGTTTTCTTATTAAACTCCTTAAGTCACTTTGGGGGCTTTTTGGCTGTAGATGAAACGCTTTCAATAATAACAATGCAAACTACTACTAATAAAAGTTTCATATTGATCACTTCTGATTTATTAGGTTCAACTTGTAAAACATGCTGAGGTTTAGCAAAAGATCTTCAGCAAGCTGAAATTCAGCCTTTAGCTTCAACATGGAAATGCAAACTCTTGCAAAGCAGATCAAGAGCAAAGCAGGCGTGCCAACAAAGAAAAGGGAATCCAAGAGCTGCTAGATTGCTTTTGTTCTGCTTTTTTCATTTCCCAGCTTCATCTCTTTGCTAAGATGCAAGAAACAGTCAGACTTGAAAGCCTTGTTATTCCTGCTTTCGTTTGGTAGAATAAGGTGGATGGGTCAATTAATTCAGCGTTTCAGCAGATGAAGCCAGCGCACAGGTTGTGCAATCTCAGACGCGTCTTGTATTTCTGTTATTCAACATTTTCTTCTTGCGTTGCATTGATGCATCTAAATGAGAACATGATGCTTTATGCGTGTGTGTATCCCCTTTGCACCCTCGTAATTTCTGATGCACTTCCTCTTCCGCGAGGACAAGCTGGGTATCTGGGTTGCTCCAGAGGAGCTATTCCAACAAAGACCTCATGAAAGATAGCCCAGTGGATGGACCCATTTTACAGAGGGGGAACACTGAGGTTGATAGCTGAAGGCCAGCCATGGTAGAGGAAATATTTCTCCTTGCAGTTTAAAAGTTCAGCTCCGGCCAGCCCTTGTAGCAACCCTGCAAGGTAGAACTTGGCTTGAAGTGTTAGGCTTAGACTGAGGAAACCTGGGTTTATTTATTCATTTCATTTAAACTGCGCTTTTCCTCCAGGAAGCTCATGGATGCATGATGCCCCCTCACCCACAGTTTGTCTGCTCAACAACCCTGCGAGGTAGGTGAGGTTGCCAGAGAGCACAGCTGGTTCCAAAGAACCCAGTCAGATTTACAACAGGGACTCTCCAAAGCGCCGTACTGGGTTTGCTGTCATTCTGATCTGCAGCTGACCTACCTTGCAGGGTTGTTGTGCGGTTTTTTAAAAAAGACTGTAAGCCGTATATGCTTTCTGAACTTTATGGTGGGTGCGGAGGGGATAACTTTGATTGGGAGACTTCCTGTGGATTTTTTGTTCATGCACTGAATTCCACCATGCTAATATTTGTGTATTAATTCACTTTTGTGGAACAAAATGGGGCAGAGAAAATGTAATGGAAGCAGGACCCCTACTCCACTTCCCATCAGCCTCGGGCTGGGAATTGTAGTCCAAAAAACATCTGGATGGTCGCAGCTTGGGGAAAGCTCAGCCTTTCGCTTCCAACAGAATGTAGAAAACAGAAACCTTTTCAATGAGCATACATTGAAAGAGAAACCATTTCCTCGAAAATTCTCCCCCCCCGCTTCACAACCGCCCGCGCTGCCGAGCGCAAACCATAGATTTTTCTCTGCCCGTGCTTTGGCAGAGGTGGGGCTAAACTTCGGTGCGTTCTCGCGCTGCCAACGAAAAGATAAAAAAAAAAAAAAAACCGGCTAGACCCGGATCTGGTTCGCAGGTTTGGCCCAAATTCGCGCTTGGCGCCTCCACGCGGGAGGGAGGTGAGTGGGGCGCGCGTGCATTGGCCGCGGGAGCAAAGCGGGCGGCGAGGAGCGGCCTGGCCAGCGAAGGACTGGGGGGAGGCTGCCCCCCCCGCCCCGTGCCCGTGTTGCGTTTTCTCCTCGCTGCGTGCGTGCAGCAGCCAGTGCGGGTGGGCGCCTCCGAAGCCCCCTTTGCGACGCGGGGCAACCGAGGCCACCTTATGGCTACCGATGCTCGGAAACGCCGCCTTGGCAGCGCAGGGCGACCGGCGGCTGCCGTCCGTGTGCTGCGCCCGGTGTCCGAGGCAGTACACTGGGGCGCACAAACGGGGAGGGGCTGCGGCTCTGCTCTCCCGCTGCCAGCTTTCCCGGGGCGGCTGGTGGGCCGCCTCGTGCACAAAACCCGGGCCTAGACGGACCCTCGGCTTGCTCCTGCCGCGCTCGCCTTACGTTCTCGAGGGCTTGCCGCTCGAAGGCGAGAGATCCGTTGCAGGGTCGAGCAGTGCAGCTGGCCCTCTGCCGGGCACCCTCCCATCGCGCTTGCAGTAAATGTGGCACCTGCCGTTTTGGAGGGCGCCTCTTTTTCTCCCCCCGCCCTCGCTCCCGCTCCTTTTCCTGGGAGGCATCCTTGGAAAGGAGGCATCCTTTCCCAGGCAAGGTGCAGAGGCAGAGGAGGGCCAGATCGCGGCTGTTTGTGCCCCACTGGCTGCACGTGGGAACCCCCAAGTGGGACTCGAGTGCCAGGCTGTCAGAGCTCGGATAGTGCTGCCATTTTCCACACTCGCACTGCAAAAGTGGCCCATGGGAAATCCTATTTCCAAGAGCAGCGAGTGTCCAGTGGGGCGTTTTTTCTCAGCTTAGTTGTGGGGTGGGGGGATTTACGGGGACGGTAAGGCTTATTCCTCGCCTCTCTCTGTGTTGCAGAAATTCTGTTGCCCCTTCCTGCACTTAAGTCAGGTTTGAATTTAGGGCGGCCCAAACCTTCCGCAAGCGGATTGCAAAAGTAGCTTCTTACTGCTTGCAGCAGAGATCCACACAACAGTTGTGCAAGGTGTGCCGTGTGTAGAACTTTTCCATCTGGTTGTTTTGCAGCCTGAACTCCATTTGCCTATGGATTGCAAATGCTTGGGACTTCAGTGGGCCAGCCCTCCCCAAACAGGGAGCCCAGATTTACCCTGTGGCCAGCTCCCAATATATCAGATGCAGGCTAGGAATTACTGGAAAGGTCACCAGGAGTCCCTTTTTGTGTGCTTTCCGTGTTACACCTCCTTGTTTGAGCCACTGGACATGTAAGCTATTAACCCGCCGACCTTCTGGCCATCTCCATCTCCCAGCACTCCTGGAATTATTTGAATTCTGCCTGTGAAAAGCCCAAGAAATATTCCGGGAACAACCAGATAAATATTGTGCAATTGGAAGGAGCGTTGAGTAACTTTCTTAAATTTGTCTGAGTTAGGGGGCATTTGGGCTGTTTTGTTGAGCTGCCAGTGAAGGCCAGTTGCTTGCATATTCATGTACCCGTGTGTGCAGTCATCCTCTTTATTGTGTCCACCAGAAATACAACGGCAGTCCACAGGTCAGGCCGCACTCCGAACATGGATGTGCGAAGCCACAAGCTCAAACGTAGTAATGTGGCCAAGTTAAGCTACATTTCCAAATGGTTGATCGCCTCTGTGGGGAATGAGGATCGTCTCTAGGTGACCAGGCAGGAAAGCTTTATGAAATTTGATTCTTTCAGGCTGAAATGTGTGGTTTAGGTATACTGCAGGTGGGTCCAAGGGGAGAGGACCACCATAGAACAGAAGGGTGTGGAGTATTTTGTTGCTCCACCATGTTCAGCTTAGGAAGCACCAAATATTTTGTGGCCATTGGGAAAAGGGATCGGGACATCTCAAGACCCCAGGTGGCAGTTTTGCCCCTACTCCGGGCCTGAGGTTTTCCACCCCGGATGCAGGGAGAAGTACAAACATGGATATCCGTAAGAGACCGTTCTGTTTCCCTCCCAGGAGTGGGAGGTCTCTGTGTGTAACAGGAAATGTCGAAAGTTGCTTATCTCTGGAACATTTTATTTGACTAACCCTTGAACGTGTTTCCTTGATCTGTTTGATGTCGGAAGAAGAGACAGCTGCAGAGTTCAAAAGGCTGAGGCTTCCCTAGAGCCCCTGTAGGGGGATTTGGGTGAGCCTGCCGAATATGACCTGCAAAGGGGTAATAATAATCTGGGTTTGTTCCAAAGGTAGCCACGTTTTGAGGCAGTGGGGTGTATGCCCCCTGTGGGGCTCAGTTTTAGTCTCGGTGGGATGCAAGGATTTTATGAAGATGAGTAAGATTTTGACCTCCCTCCGTTTCCTTCTGCATGTGGAAGCACGGCCTGCCTTCTTTGACCACCCTACCGTGGCTTTTTGGCAATGTCCGTTTATTTATTATCCTGTCCATTTATGGAAGAATGCACAGCGACCTTTGGATTGCTCTTTCCAAAGGAGACTTGCAAAGCAGCTCAGAAAACTGGTGGCAGTTGTGAGATTTGGATGCCTCCCCCTCCATGCCGGTTTTCTTGTATTGGTTGACTTCTTTTCTACTTCTTGCTTCGTTCCAGCTTGCCCTGATTCCCAGGATGCTTCCGACAGCTGCCCTCTTGATGGTGCTGCTTCTGGGAGTTGCCCCCTCCCTGGCCAAGGAGTCTCGTGGCCATATCTCCGTGGTCCTCCTGGGTGCCACGGGAGACCTGGCCAGGAAGTACCTGTGGCAGGGTTTGTTTCAGCTTTACCTGGATGAGGTGAGCAATGGACACACCTTCACCTTCCACGGGGCTGCGCAGGCGGACCTGGAAACAGGCCGGAGGCTGATGTTTGGCCGGCTGAAGAACCTGGTGTGTCCCCCAGACGTCCTTCCAGACAGGTGCGCCATTGTCAAAGACCAGTTCCTCAAGCTGACCGAGTATCGCCAGCTCAAAACAGCCGAGGACTATGCCGCCCTGAGCCGGGAGATCAAGACTGTGCTCAGCCAGGAAGGCCTTCAAGAAGCTGGACGGATCTTTTACTTTTCGGTGCCGCCCTTTGCTTACGCAGAGATCGCCCGAAACATCAACAGCAGCTGCAGGCCGGCGGCCGGGGCTTGGCTGCGTGTGGTGCTGGAGAAACCCTTTGGCCACGACCTCCTTTCCGCCCAAAAGCTGGCCGAAGAGCTGAGCACTTTCTTCCGGGAAGAGGAGATGTATCGCGTGGACCACTATCTTGGTAAGCAGGTGAGCATCTTTGCATTGGCTTCCTCCAGTCGTGACGCTCCCTTTCGAGCCCTTTGCTCTCTGGCTAACCTGCAAAGAATAATTCCCCCAGCCACAATGCAATATAATCACAGAACGGGAACACACGTATATTGTAAAATAGAAAATCATTTTAAAGGAAGGCCAGTAAGAACCCCATGAGTCATTGAACACCTTACTGTGTGTTGTCGGATGCCTGGGAGCAAAGTATTAATCTGGCACGGAAAGAACAACACTGCGCTCCAGGTAAACCAGTGAGAGCCAGTGTGGCGTATTGGTTAAGAGCATGGGACTGGGACTCAGGTGATCTGGGTTCGAGTCCCCACTCAGCCATGGAGCCAACTGGGTGACTCTGGGCCAGTCACAGACTCTCAGCCCAACCTACCTCACAGGGTTGTTGTTGTGGGGATAAGATGGAGGAGGAGCTGTAAGCTGCCTTGAGCCCTTTGTAGGAAAAAGGCAGGATATAAATCGATAAATAATAATAATAATAATAATAATAATAATAAACCTTGCGGGGCCACCACGGAGAAGTCCGTCTGTCTTGTTTCCCTCTTCTGATCTTCCCCTGAAAGAGGCACTTGGAAGAGGACCTGCAGGGATAAGAGTCACGATTGGGTTGGTTCACAACAGGTTTTGTGACCTTGAGCCACATGAGGCCACGTGCCCAGCAGTTTTAATTGTGTAGGTGGGTCAGAATTGGCTCTAGACGTTCCGATCTCCTGATCTCAGCCTTGTCTTCTGAAGACGCCGCCCTCTGTCGCCTGGGGATGCCGTGCTGTCGGTGGCACACCCCACGGCCCACACTCTCAGAGGGCGACCTGCTGTCAGTTGCATTTTGGGCGCTCCCCAAGCAATGAATTAAAAAACAGATTCCCTTGCAAGAAGAAAACCAGCAGCCAGCTTTCTCCATTGCACACTGTTTTTCTGCTTGCATGGGATGAAGAGAGAGAGAAAAAATACGATGAATTAAAAATGGAATTACTGGAAAGAGGGCAGTCACAAGAGATTTTCTGATAAGCTCTGGGGGGGTGGTCCTCTCCCCACAGGCCCACCTTTCATGCGAGGTTTCTGGGAACAGCTGACCCGCGAGCCTGACTCCATAAACCAGTCTTCTGTGCTTTGTGTGCCAAGAAAGCCATGTTTCGCTGGGGAAGTAAAAACCATGAGCCAAGTCGTGCTCTTTCCCCTGCCACCCGAATAATGGGATCAGCTGCTTATTACGGGGATTTTTCCTTTCCCGGGGAGCTGACCCGCCACTTCTCTGCGTGAGCAAAGACACAGAAGGGGCGGGGGGGACACACCAGCACAACTCCAGACATCTGATCCCCCTCCAAGGTCACTCCTGCAATTCTGCTGACTAATCTATCTGCTCTCTCCACATCCGCTTACGTTTGAACAGCGAGGCTGCCAGCCTCCTGATTTCTCAACGAGGCTTTTAATTTGATAAAAATGTGGAGCCGCATGTATTTCACCTTTTTAATCCTCCATTGTTGTGTGTGGGGAACCGAGCCGTTTTGCACGGGGGCCGAGTCGGCTGAGGCCAAGGTGATGGAAAGGGCAGGAGAAATGCGTCGGCGGGGAAGGATGGGGATTTTCATTTGCACGGATTGGGAAGTGGGTTCCAGGTTGCCTGAGGGAACCTCAGCCCTGGGAGCTGTTTTCACAGGGTGTGGGAATATGTGAAATGAAAAGGGAGCAGGTGCCACTAGGCATGCGCAGAGTGCATCTGGGATGAAGGCTCAAAAGAGCTTTTAGGTTTGGCTTTGGGGTGTGCGATATCAGTGGTTCAAAATTTGGGGTCCTGCAAGGACATCCCCTCCTTTATTCCTCTTCCCACCACACTTTTGGTGCCCCCGCACCATCCCAGTGGCCTAACCTGCCACAGGGATGTGCTTGCCCAGAAACGCTCCAGAATGGAAATGTGGCCCCAGCATTCCTGGTGTATGGCAAACCGCTCTGCGCTTGGGCTGGCTGGCCTAGTGGTTACCTGCTCTCTTCAGGTTCAGGAATGTCCGCCCCATGAACAGCAACCCCGTGCGCTCATGTGCAGGAGGAGCCGCGATCCTCATGGAAGGAGTCGGGCTGTGCCTTCTGAACTCTGGGGGCTGCAGGGCTGGGCCTTGCCTGGCAGCAAGCTCCTCTGTGCTGACCTGCCCCTCAGCGTAGAAAGCTAGTGCATCAAGGAGATGCGAGCGAGCCTCGCTTTATCTCCATGCGGGGATGGCTCTGACTTGAATGGAGGGGAGAGACACAAACCCTCGACAGGTCCCCAGAAGCCCCACCAAAACAATTCCAGCTGGGCTGCCCTGGCTGTACGAGGAGACGGAGCTGTCCGTTTTGGTCGTGGCTGGGGTAGAGCGTCGCACTTCCGGATTGGGGAAGATGTCTGCTAGCAAGGAAGGCCCCTTTGTCCAGGAGGAAGCGACTCGTCCTCCGAGGCACATGACCATGTCGGACCCGCATTGATTTGGCAAGAGCCGAGCCCAGGGCGTGAGATGCTGACGCTCCTGATTTAGGCGCAGGAAAAGGCCCGCTCGCTTGTGCCCTGAGTACTTTTTGCAAATTAAAGCTCTTTTAAGTGAACTATGGGAGACCCAGTGTCAAAATCTGGCATTTCAGGCTTCCCAGATGGGCGTACTCCCCCCCCCCCCGTCTGTACACCCTTCTCCCAATTCCCAATCATTTGGTGGTTTCCCAGCTTCTGTGACGTTTTTCCCCCTTCCAGAAGGTTGAAACGTCCTCATCATTTTTCACCCTGCCTCTTTCGCCGTTAGCCCTGCCCAGCTCTGAAATAAGCCTCCGTCTGGGAGCTTCTCCAGAACGGAACGGGCAGAAAGAGGTTCGACACCTGTGGAATACGACTCCCATCTGTGGGTGGCTTCCGGACCTAACAAGCTCCGGTAGCCAGCCAGGGTCTGGGATCTTGCTGAGGAATTTGATGGCAGAAGGAAGGGACCCAGCGTCCGGGGAGCTCAGCGCCCGCCTCTCCCTCGCAGTGCCTGCCTTCTTTGCTTCCCTGCAGCTTGCTCAGCGTCTCCTCGGCCGTTGCGAGTTCTTTCTTCTGCCAGGAGTGACGAAATGCTGGCCTCAGGATTTCCAGCCTCGTACATGTTTTGATCTTGTCTCTTCCCTTCCCTTCCCAACCTCTCCACATCCCAAAGGCAGTGGCTCACATCCTGCCCTTCCGAGACCAGAACCGAAAGCATTTGGACTCCATCTGGAACCAGCACCACGTGGAACGGGTGGAAATCGTCTTGAAGGAGACGGTGGATGTGAAAAGTACGTGGGTTTGGCTTTAAATACAGAAGGTTTAGATGCTTCCCCTGAGACTCATTTCCCTGCAAAAAGAGCTTTCAGCCACTGGAATATCACTCCACCCACTTTGCCTCTGGCTCCTCCCCTTTCATGTTTAGCCCCACCCACTAGGGGAATGCAGTCCCGGGAATCTCTCCCAAATTTGGCCCTTGGGCTGTGAGACCGTGGCTTGAGGGGAGAGCCACCCGCCTTCATCATATTTAAACTGGTTTTTGTGAGTTTTTACATATTGTTATCCACCCAGTGGAATCCACGTCTCCATAAACCTTCTGGGTTACACCCTCTTGATTTCCAAAGGCTGTGAAAGTCTTCATTTCAGCCTTGTAAACCGTCCCTGCGGGGTAGGCCACAAGCTAGCCTAGCTTAGCAGATCGAAGGACTGAGAGGGGGAGCATTGCTAGCCCCTTTGGCAGAGGCAAGAGGCGAACCTGGTTCTGTAAAGCCCAGAAGAAGCTCGTGAGCCCTTCTGCTTCCCGTCATTTGCCTCTTATCTCCCAGGTATGGGCCTCTTTCCTAGAGTTACCAATTTAGGAAAATTAGTAATAATAGATTTTATTGCTGTCTTGTTTCTAAGCCTCAAGATTTTTGCAAGCATTTCTAGGCTCGGAAACCACGTTCCTGGTTTGCTTTGCTGTATAGCAGCGGATCCGGCTCATTCAACATGGTCTAGTGGTTAGAGCACTGGACTGGGACCCTTGGAGATGTGGGCTCTAGCCCTCACTTGGCCATGAAGCACCCTGAGTGACTTCGGGAGAGTCAGGGACTCTCAGCCTAACCTACCTCCCAGGGTTGTTACGAGGATAAAAGAGACAACCTTCCAAATCACCTTGCATTAGGTTGTAAGAAAAAGAAAAGCAGGATATAAATGTAAGGTAATCATAATTCAGAGCAATCTTCCATCTTAACTCAGTGTACTGTTTCCAGTGCTGGTCAGACAAATGTCTCTGGGCAACCCATAAACCTTTCCCAGAACTTATCCCTGGCACCTGATGTTTAGCATTCAAACTGTTTCTGAACAGCATGATTCTATTTATTTATTTTGAATGTATTATATACCATCTAATTATTGTAAATCTCAAGATGGTTTACAAAAAAAAACCTGTCTTGCCTTATAGACCTCTCCTTTCTAAATGCAAACTTTTTTTCTTTGTTTTGAGGCGCCGCCTAAGGTTACTAGTCCTCACCACCTTTTGCAAGAAAGGATTCCATTGATTTATGCACAGCCTGCAAAGAAGGTGGTATTCTTTTGCCCCGAACCTAGAGGAGGGGAGACATCTCAGCTTGGCAGCAGAACTACCGATTGGCCCAGCTCCATTGGAAATGACCCCCATTAAGGCTGGGAAAAGACCCTGCCAAAGGCCTTGGAGAGCCACTGAGCCACTGCAGGCCACCCTCCCCCAGACAGGCTTCCTCAAAATGTCTTAGGTTGCAACTCTCACCAACCCTGCTCTTTGGCTGGTTTGGCTGGGGCTGATGGGTGCTGTCATTCCAAAGCCCTGGAGGGCACCCAGATGGAGACCGCAGTCCTGGGTTAGGTGGCCCGAAGCTGTATAAAGCAGCTGCGCAGGTCTCTCTCTTAAGTGATAAAGACCCATGAGGACTGGCGACTTGAGGGAAGTGTTGAGATCCCCTTAATGGCACATGCCACGCATTTTGCATGTCAGAGGGCCCGGGGATGACTCTCCCGCAATTTCCAGGTCGGGCTGGGAAAGATCCTGCCTCGCCCCCACCCCGGTGGATCATTTCCTGGGGCACGGGGTCCGTGAAAGTCGGCAGCTTTCCTTGCAGTGCAGCTTTACGGTCTCGCTGCTCCCCGGCCGGCGAACCCAGTTCCCAGCACGGCGGGACTACCGAGCCTGCACTGCTGCAGAGTCAAGGGCACGGCTGTGCTGGCCGGCACTGCAGTGTTGTGTACGTCCCTTCTGCAGCCAGGCTGGTCCCAGGGACTCCTGCTGGACCCCCCCCCCCGTTCCGCAGCCTCCGCCTGAGCTGCCAGTTCGCCATCACTTTATTAAAAACTCCAGGATGATCTATAAACGCACGTAGGCACACTGGTCCAAATTATGATTATTATGTTGGCCTGACACACTCCGGCTTCTCCTTCCCGGGGAGGAAAAGGTGACAGCTCAGAAAGCGATGGGGGGAGGCACTATTCCCTCTCCCACTTCCCCCCCTCCCATCCCCCAGATGGTGACTGTCTTGCCAGCCACCCAGCGAAAGGCGGTGCAGCATCGATTTCGTTAATGTACGCGCCTCGGATTAAGAAGATGGATTTCCTCGTTCCAAAGTTTGAGGGGGGAGAGTCGGTGCAGTTGTGCAGCTGTGCAGGCAGCCTGAAGGAGAAATTTGGGACACTTTCGAGATGAATCGCCTTCCTTCCTGCATGCACGCCCTCCCCAAATCTTGGATCACCCAGAAAGAGGTGGAGGCTGGAAGAAAACTTCACCTCCTGGAGTTTTTCCTTGCTGTCCCTTCTCAAGGGCACTGCAGCAAGAGACCTCTCGCGGGTCTCACGCAGATCTTCGTTTCTTGTTCTTGTGCTTTAATTTCATTTTGATCCGCTCCTCCGAGGACGGCAGGCGAAGGGACACCCTTCAAACCGGCGGAACGGGACACGGGCTTTTCCGTTCAGGACGGCTGTGCTTTGTGTGGCTGATCTTTTTGCAAACGAACAAGGCACGAATCTTGTGAAAGGTTGCAGCTTTCAAGGCAATTTGTACAAGACAGTGTACAAAGGCATCACCTGACAGGTGTAGCGATACTAAAAAAAAATATATGGTTGCACCTCTTAAAATGAGCAGGGAAAATGTTAGGTGGTTCCCCCCAGATGTTTCCGGACTGCAGCCTTTGGCCATGCTGGTTGAGGCAGGTGGGAATGGATGTTCGAAACATCTGGAAGGGACCAGATTGCTGAAGGCTGCTTTATGCATTTCCCAGGGAAAGAATGTTCCACAAAAGCAGAACCACCATCGGAAAGGCCCTTTCCATGGTAGAGCCTCCATGTACAGTGGCAGTAGATCTGTAAGAATCAGATGCTAGGAATACAGATCCAGCTTGTGGATTATCTCTAGGCCCTCCATCTTTTCTCTATTGGGAACAAGAGACTGTGTCAGGATGCTAAAAGAAACACAGAAACTCTCATCATCCTAAGTAAATATATCATCCGATTTTATCTTATGACAATCCTAAATGCACTGCATTAGTGATATTAAAATGATGAATATTCAATGCATGGCTGCTGATACATACTTATTAACTATTACACTACAAATAACATTGTTACTAAGTATATTCATAAGGAATTAATATTAATGTCAGTAAAGATACTACTCTATGGAGCAATCGGCCGAATGTTGGGTTTGTTTATTAGCAGTATTGGCAGACTCCTTGTTGGAGTAAATGCCAAGAGGATTCACAATGATGAATCCGGAGTGATGCCTGGTGGTCCTACATCCTTGAAAGAGTTTGATGGGTCGCCCACCATCACCCGGCCTGATCGGGCTCTTGCCTCTGTTCCCTTCCCCGGCACGCAGACCGCACCAGCTTCTACGAAGAATACGGGGTGCTCCGCGACATCCACCAAAACCATCTCACCGAGATCCTGCTGTTTCTCGCCATGGAGCTGCCGGGAAACATCAGCAGCTCCGAAGACGTCCTCCGAGGCAAGCTCCGAGCATTCTCCACCCTGCGGGGGCTGGAGAGAAGCAGCGCCGTGGTCGGCCAGTACGAAGGCTACAACAGCCACGTGAGCGAGGAGATGCAGAAGCCGCCCAACTACTTCAGCAGGACGCCAACCTTCGCAGGTGAGCCCGAGGTCCAGGTGGGGCTGGGGCTGGATCTGGGGAGTGTCGCGGCCGACTCAGTCGCCCCGATCTGAACGTGCCACAGTGCAGTACCGGATTGTGTTTTCTTCCGACCTTTCCTTAGCGAGCTCCAGGTACTGCCTCCCTCACTTTTCCAGCACAACACCCCTGCAAGGTCGGTGCACCTGAGAATCAGTCCTTGGGCTCAGATTCCTGGCCGGGCAGGTTTGTTCCAGGCCTCTCCTAACCCAGGGATTCCCATCTTCTTGGACATATTTGGGAGAATCGAGTGGGCGCGCTCACAAAATGGCTGCCACGGAGTGGGCAGTGGCCTGCCCATAAAACAGCTCCCACAGGGTGTGTGGCCGGACAAAAACGGCTCATTTCCTCCTGGCCAAGAACCGGGGTTCAGAACTCCGGGGCCTGAGCAGAAACACACAAAGCCAGTCTTGGCAAAAACAGCATAAGCCACGTGTCAAGGCGCATGGGGCTCAGGGCGTGTGTTTCCCACCCCGGCTGTGCCACTCACTCGCCCATCATCCTGCTGTTTCAGGGGTGCTGGTACAACTGGACAGTCTCCGCTGGGAGGGGGTTCCCTTCCTCCTCATCTCTGGCAAACTCCTGGATGAGCGGGTCGGCTACATCCGCGTCCTGTTCAAGAACCGGGCCTACTGCACCCAGAACGAAACCACGTGGGACGCTGGCTCTAGCCCCTGCAAACCGCGGCAGCTGGTTTTCTACATCGGGCACGGAGAGTTGAACTCCCCCGCTGTCCTCGTGAGTCGCAACTTGTTCGAACCTTTCATGCCGGAAGACAGCTGGAAAAGAGTCCTAAATCCCCCACAGCTCCGTCTGTTTGGTCAGCCCCTCTCGGATTACCACGTGTATGTTCCAGTGATGGAGCGGGACCCTTACGCCCACCTGATCTCCAGGTATCTATTTATTTAAGATTTTGGTAGACCGTCCCATTCCCGAAGTCTCGGGACGGCTTAACAATACAAAATGTGGTGAAGGAAATTAAATTAAAACACAGCGGCCTAAAATTTAGCTAATAATAAAACCCCCATTAAAACAGGCAGGTCTTAAAACATTGGGAAAATAAAAAGGTTTTGAACTGACTCTGAAAAGAATAAAGTGACAGCGCCAGGCCAAATTGGTCCTTTCTGGGGGGCGGATTCCACAGTTGGGGGACCACCACGGAGAAGGCCCTTCTCCAGGTAGTCGCCCTCCCAATCTCCTTCAGTCTGTTCTTATTTCCAGGATTTACCACGGCAAGAAAGACTCTTTCATCACAACGGAGAACCTTCTTGCATCCTGGGGGTTCTGGAGCCCGTTGCTCCACAGCTTGGCCGGTGAAGTCCCCCGTTTGTACCCTGGGGGCCCAGGAAACAAGCACCTCCTGGATTTTGAGATGCTTGGCCGAGAGGTGTCCTTCGTGGCGAAGGAGGCCCTGGAGGTGATGGATGCCGCGGACGAGCAGACGCCGGGCAAATACAAAACTATCCAGTCCAACTTTCGGCAAAGCCAGCTGATCACCGCGTGGTCCGAGGAGCTGATCTGCCGCTTGGCGTCTGACATAGCAAGCGCTGCCCTGGCTGCCGTCCGGAGATCCGGGGAATTCCACATGGCATTTTCGGGCGGATCCAGCCCTCTCGCTCTGTTCCAGCGGCTGGCCACGCACCACTTCGACTTCCCCTGGAAGCAGAGCCATGTGTGGGTGGTGGACGAGCGCTGCGTCCCCCTCACCGACCTGGAGTCCAATTTCGGGAACCTGCACGAGCACTTGATCCGGCATGTCCGGCTCTCCTTCTTCAACGTCCACCCGATGCCCGTCCACCTCAACCGGAGGCTGTGCGTGGAGGAAGACAAGGGCCCGGAGCTGTATGCCAACGAGATCGCCGCCCTGGTGGCCAACAGCAGCTTCGACCTGGTGCTGCTGGGGCTGGGCCACGACGGGCACACGGCGTCCCTCTTCCCGCACTCGCCCGCCGGCCTCGAGGGCCCCCCGGACGTGGTCTTCACGGAGAGCCCGGTCAAGCCCCACCAGCGCATGACGCTCGCCCTGCCGCTCATCAACCGGGCCAAGCGGGTGGCGGTGCTGGTGATGGGCAAGGGGAAGCACGACATCGTGACCGTGGTCAGCCGGGCGGGGCGCGAGCCCCGGAAGTGGCCCATCTCGGGGGTGGACCCCAGCTCCGGCCAGGTGGCCTGGTACATTGACTACGAAGCTTTGCTCGGCTGAGCCGGGCCACTGGGTGCGGCCGCTGCTCCTCGCCCCTCCGTCCCGACAGCCGCCGTGGCTGCCCAGCAACCCGTCCGGCTCGGCTCGGCTCGTCAGGGTCCTCTGGCTGTTCGTGTGTTCTGTGCTTCCCACTGCGGATCGGTGCAAAGTCCTTCTGTTCCGGGGCAGCTTTGATCCCTGACCATTGGCCACGAGGACAAGGGGCCGTGTTGGAGCCCCTGGTCTTGCGATCAGACAGAAGTCCCCATCGCTGGAGCAGTGTCCAGAGGTAGTGGCCCCTGCTTTCCGGGATATGCTGCTTCCGCATTGGGGGTCCCATCGGGGAGAGTCCTTGATGGAAGTGCCCAGTCTGTTCCTCCCTTCTCCAGAGCCATCTAAGCTGCTAGTCCTTGCCACATCTTGAGGCTGTGAGTTCCCTGGGGGAGCAGCCGAGTCCTGGGAGCTTGTGTGTGAGGAGTCATGTCCCAGCTCCTCCTACCTGGGCTAGGTAGCTTCCCTGCTGGGCCCCGATCTGGCTTCTGTTCTGGAAGGGGTTATAGAACGACGTTAGCAGAACTGCCCTGCACCACCCTCCCGCAACCCGATGCCCTTCAGATGTGCTTGGACTGCATTTCCCATCATTCCCAGTCAGCAGAGCCCGTGGTCAGGAGCACTGGGAGTCAAGGTAGAGTCTGGTGGTTCTACAGCTTAGCCTGCAGCCTTTGGGTCTATGACCGGTAAGTCCTACACAGAGTAGACACATTGAAATGAAATGGGCTCATGTTATGACAGAGCTAAGCCTCACTCTGTGTGGGATTCACCTTGGATACTCTCTCAACCTTGGATGGGGAAGAGCCTGCCACCCGCTGTCTGAATAAATTATGCAGATTGGGCCAAATTATTCTGCAGAACCTGGGTCTGCTGGGAGGCATCCCATGGCTCCTGAGATCTTGCCTTGCTGAGCCCAGGGAGGATTAAAACGCCGGCTAGTCCCAAACTCTTGGTGGCTTGCCCTTTCTTTGCAGGAATATCTGGAAAGCAGTGTTGCTGTGGGCAGTGGGGCTTAACCCCCGAGAAAGCAGGACCGATGGATGCCCTACTCAAGTGAGGCTGCCTTGGCCTTCCGCTTTTAAGCCTCAAAAAGTCTAACAGTTTGCACTGGATTGAACTGTGAGCGTGACAAATTTGCTATTCGAGTCAGGAACGGTGGAAAGGTGGAAAGCAACCAGCTTCTGCCACAAGGTGGCAGTATAGCACAGGTTTTGGGTGGCTTGAGTTTCCAGCCGGCATCTGCAATTAGAGATTCTGTCTGTCCATTTTCAGATGTTAATTCAAAATGCAATCCTGCATTTTGTTAGATACGGAAGCCGGGGAATGCTGTGGGTTTTAGGAGGTTTTATTGCCTAAACATGCATTGCGAATTGTGCTTGCGGCATCTCTTAAACCGAGCAAGCCGTTTCAGATTAATTGATTCTACCCTCCTGTTTGTTAGAAACTTCTTGGGGTTCCTCAGCAAGCTGATTGATAATGGAGATGGACACACTGGCCTTCTTGTAAAACTTCCTACATCTGCATGAATTTGGCACCCTAGATCAGGGGCAGGTAGATGGTAGCTCTTCAGATGCTTTGGACTTCAATGCCCAGAATCCCCTGCCAGCATGGACAAAGAGCCAGGGATGCCGGGAGATGGAGGCGCATGCCAAACACATCTTCGTGGGCCAAGCCCAAATTGGTCCAGGTACCATGGTCCCTGTGGATCACCAAATTCACTTTTTGCCACTTTTAAGTGAGCTTTCTGGGTGTGTGTTTTTAAAAGAAGGCTGCCAGCAAAACCGCTCAGAATGGATGGAGTGGGCTTGTTTTCAAGGTAAGTTGGCCCATCCTGACCAATGGAGGCCTCCAATATTCAGTGATGGCTTCTGTACCCCCCCCCCCCCACACACCCCGACTGCCTTGTATGAGCCGGCAATGCAGTCCATGAAAAGGGCTACTCAAAGTTGCCCAGTTCTGCTTTAAAACGTCAAACGATTTCCTCTTCGGATGTGCAGAAGCAAACATGAACCACCCACAGCCAAGCCCGTGCGTTCCCTTTTCCCAGCCCGTGCGTTCCCTTTTCCTGCAGGACACTTCCTTTGAAAGGACCAGCCACTCATACAGAGAGGCAGTGAGCAGCCTCTGCTGAGGGCCAGCAACTCATGCAGAGATTTGGCAGGAATCCTCATCCTCATCAGAGGTTGCTCATTTTTTCCCTTTTTCTGGAGCAGTGAACCCCACGGGACGGTTGTAGGCTGGTTTTTCTGAAATCAAGATGCATTTAGAATGGATTTCAGGAATAATTATAATGCAAATTAGCATACTGCAAAAAAGTGCCTTAAGGAAACTACACGTTTCCTAACCTCTGAATTCCTAAGGGAGGCCTGCCCTAGCTTTGAATTCTACTGATGCTTTTTAACGGAATGAAATGATTGGTTTCTCCATGGAGGAATTGTTGGTCTGCGATTTGATATGTTTTTTTTAATGTACACACTGGAAATTAGGATTTTTAAACTATTTTTATAAATGAAAATTTGGGGAAAATAAAGCCTTCATTCTTGCATTGAGTAGAGACAAATCTTTCCCATGTCTGCATAGATGTACTTTGCTGAAAGAAAACAAAAATACAATTTATTTATTTATTTATTTATTTATTTATTAAAACATTTCTATGCCGCCCCATTCGCTGAAGCCTCGGGGCGGCTCACAACATAAGGGATGAATGACCCCTTTGTCCTTCCTGATGGCTGGGACTACAACTCCCATCCTAACCTTGTGCGAGTGGCTGCTTCAGTGCTAATGGTTTCTGCAACAGATTCAGAGTGACAGCGGCAGGCCAGAGTTCACAAGCCAACATCAGACCATGGGTAACCTTCGTGGGTTGCTTGTGGTTAAATAACCATGGCTTGCTAGTGCAGCTGGGTTCAGACAACAATCCATGGTTTGGCGATCACCTACACTCAGCCCTTGAGCATGGGTTATTGAGTTGTCAGAACTTGGTTAGCATCTTTATCTCTGTATAGTTTAAGTGGAACCTGCTTGACCGCCCCCCCCCCCAGCCGAAAGCTGGCAAATTTCCCCTTTGAAAGCTCAGCCAGGGAGCTCCAGCGCTTGCAAGCGGCACAATTTTATCCTTCGCAGCAGGAGCTGGCATGGCACCCCCCCCTTGAAAACCCCCCCCCCATCAGCTCTACTTTTCCCCCACCCTTTACGCATCTTGGCTTTTCTCCCACTCCTGTACCCTCCTTTTCAAGGCCTTTTCTTCCCAGGAGCCTGGAAAGTTTCTGGAGTTTCAGCTCTGTTTTTTGGAGTGTGCGCGCGTCTTTGTGTCTCTGCATCTCTTTGTGCTTGTGTCCACGTGTACGCACCCCCCTCATTTCAGCCAGTCAAACTTTTGTCAACTTTTGTTAGAAGAATCCCACCTGCTTTTGGATAGCATCCCAAGCAGGGCTGGAGGGGTCAGAAACGGTTTTCACTCTTCTGTCTTGTCCGGGCGCACAGTTTGCTCTTCCTGTCTTGGCCACAGAGAGCCTGAGCCGAGCCTGCGCACCCCACAGGGCCGAAGCGACCCAGAGAACTCCCTTCTTGCGCACACGCTGGACTTGGGCAGTCTTGGGAGCAATCTTCTGGCACAGTACAGCTTGTGCAGTTCAGAGATAATGACCCAACGCTTGGCCTGACCCAAGATGCGGTAGAGGAAGCGTCACCAGAGTTGCAAGTTGCGTTCACCAGATGGCACTGCTTGGGCAACCCCAGACGGGGAGGGGATCCCGGGAGGGCTGGCCAGCCTGGCTCCTTTTGTTTCCATGCCTTCCGATAGCCCGAGCACTCTGGATGCTTTCCAAAACCGCAACACGCAGCGACAAGGGAGGAACATCCTAGAAGAGCTTTAGCACAGCAAATTTAAAACAGCTAAAAGAGACGAGGAACGGGAGCTGATAACATAAAGGCCATGGATGCTCCGCGAAGTGCCACCGAACGTAAAGAAAAGTTTTAATTTGGTTTGTTATCTCGACTGGATTCAAGCACGATAATCCATGGGTCTTGACAAGCTCTGATAGCCGAACCTAGTTTATCTGTGTTAGTTACATTGAATCTTTAAAAAAATCAGGTAGCTGGTGGTGTGATGAAAATGGTATGAGAATGACCTCTGCCTTTTTAAAAAAATAATTTTATTTATATTAACAAAGTACTCAAACACAAAATACATCGTTAAATAGGGGAAAACCCACTATTCAGTATAACGCCACTTCTTAAGTACCCTGAGCAGGTGCCAAGTGAATCATATTTATTTTATTTTTATTATATTTCTATTTATTATATTTATTTTCATAAACACATTTCTGACTCACACAGTTTCTTCTTTAGAGAAAGCAAATGGCTTCCGTTAAAAGAAATAAGACTGGAAGTCCATGCATGTCTGAACATCTGCAGACCATTCCATGAAGGATTTATATCTGCGAATCTCTGGAAAAACACCTTCCATCTCCGAGAAAACCGCTTCTAGACAGGACTGGAGCGCGGCTCCCAGTTCTGTTTGTTGTATTTTCAGCATCTTCTCCATGACGCTGGTCTATTCATCCGGCAGTCAAAATTGTATAATGCTGGAGTAATCACCGGGTGCGCATTTGGTGCATAATTATACATGGCTGTTTTCATGTTGTTTGTTGCGTTCCCTCCTCTTTCTCTCGCCCTTCTTTCACCCACGTTACTGGCCAGCGTGTAAATAAAGGCTCCGAACCAACAATATCCTTGACGGACAAGGCGGCTTGTTGAGTGGGCGAGTTCCAAGTAAACTCACATCCTGTTTGAAGAGTTGATTTCAGCCTGACATGAGCTTGAAACCCACACCGGCAGCCTGGAAGCACTTTGTTCAGCTCGGGGAATAAAACTTCAGGTCCGTTGGCCATGAACAGGCCGTGGATTGGGTCCAGACACCCCCCAATACCCTGCGTCAAGGGATGGGTTTGGTTGTGTGCGGGTTGTTGAACCACGCTGTGCAAACCCAGTTGCTCGAACGAGCCCTAAAGGTTGCTCGCCACAAACGACCCAAACGACCCGTAAAGAGAACCTATGGAGAGTTGGAGACTGGGTTGTTTCCAACCATGGCTGATTGCCTCCACAGGGTTCGGACAAGGCGATAAGCCATGGTTCAGGAAGCCAGTTCATCCACAACCCCCCCCCACCTCCCAGGCTGGTTTCTTCTTTAAGAGAAGTCTGGTGGATTCCCATGCATTTACTCTTAGGAAAGAGTGAGTTTCCGTGAGTTCCCCTCCGGAGTGCACTCCTCCGGGAAGGAAGACCTTTCCATAGGATTTGCTCGCGGGGAAGCGTCCCCGCGGATCTGGACCCGGCGGGATCCGCCCCGCCCGGCGGGGGCTTCCTCGCGAGTAGGGCGCGCGTGCCCCGCCTCGCGCGTGGCCTCCCGCCCGGCCCCGCGTCCCCTTTAAGAGGCGGCGCCGGGAGCGCCTTCGGGCTCATGTGATGCGGCGCGCTCGGCTTTTAGTCGCCGTCTGGCGCCCGAGCGGAGACTCCGGCCTGCGGCTGCCGCTGCCGCGCGACCCGACCCGCTCCGCTTCGCTCCGGGAGAGCAGGGGGGCTTCCGCCCGCCCGCCCGCCGGCCGGTGCAGCCCGGAGCCCCGACGCCGCGTGCGCGGCCCCGCTCCGCTCCGCTTTTGTCCGGGGGCCGAGGGGACTCGGCCCTCCGCCTCGGCGTGCGCTCCCGGATCCGGCGCGGGAAGCCGGCGCTGCCTCGGGAATGGTTCGCGCCGCATTCGCCCGCAGGTAGGAGCGAGCGGGGGGCCCTTTTTCCCCCGCACCCTCTGCCCGGTGTCCTTGCAGCCGCTGGTGGCTTGATTCGAATTCTGCGCTCCTGCTGGCGTGTAAACGGGCGGGAGAGCGGGCTCCGGTTTGGCCGGTGTGCTGGCGGAGTCGGCGACTGGAGAGATGCGTGGGGGGCTGTTTTGGGGGTCGGGTTGCCACGAGCCCCCCGAATGGCTTCCTGGAGGAGGGTTTTAAGCCGTGCTGCCATGGTTTACTTGAGAGTAAGCCCCTGCAGACTCTGCGGGCGTCTTTGGGAGCCGCTCGGCGTGGGCGTCGGGTTGTTTCGGAAATGGCCAGCGGCGTGGGTGCCGCCTTCCCCCGTCAGCCGCGCTCCGGATGCTTTGGACTACACAGCCCATGCGCCCCAGCCCGGCATGCCGCAGGCGGCGAACCTGTGAATTAGGTCGAAACATCTTCCGTTTGGGAAGGCTATTCCTGTGTCCATGGTGGAAAACTGAGCAAACGGGGGTGGAGATGCCAAGAGGGAGGGCCGTCGCTAAATGTTTATTTTTTCCCACAGTTGGGGGGGGGGTGTCTGTTGGGCAGGATCCGGCCTCCCTGAAGCCCTCGGTGAGCTTCCTCCCATTTGAACTTTTAAGAAGAGCTCAGCCCCGGGGCTGAGTTGTGCTCCCGGTTCAGGATGGACTCCCCAAGAATCGGACCCCTGCCTAGTTTTTAAACCGTGACAAGCAGATACTTTGGGCTTTCTCAGGGCTGTGCCTGTCTTCCCAGTAAGCCCAGTGTGACTCTCCAGCTCGCTGTGGGCGGCTTCCTGGCTGGCCGGCCGCCCTTCCCACCCTCCCTGCAAGGTAGACCTCTGCAGTGGCAGGAGAGCGGCCATCCCTGGCAGGTCTTCTGGCGTCGGGTTTCTGCCTCCTGTGCAGAGCAGGTTTTGAGGAAACGTCCTGAAATATGAGGCGGGCCTGTGCATCTTCCGAAGTGGAGCTGGTTTTCCGTTCTTTGTGGCACAGCTGGAGAATAACTTGCCACAGGCCACCTAGTGATTCATAGTGCCTGAGACGGGCTGTGAACCCAGCTGCCCTGTTGCGCTGGGCGGATCGGAGCCGCTGTGCTTCCTGGGGTTCTCGCTTGTGTGAGGGCAGGCGGCGCAATGAGCGAAGGAAGGGGAACTAGGTCCTGGCGACCGATTTCGTTGTGGGTCTGCTACTTCCTTTCCTGACTCCGTGATGGGGGGGGACACACGGCTGTTGGGTTCCAAGATGAAGGCTAAAGGGAGAGCTCCAGATGTTCTGAACTTCAGCTCCCAGAATCCCCTGTGGGCATGGCCATGGGCCAGCAATGCTGGGCATTCAGATCCTGACCTTTTGAGAGTTCTGATTTCTGTGTACTAAAACTGGTGATGGGCAACCTGGTCCTGCTTAGGATTTGGGTGCAATTCCCATAATCCTTTGCCAGGATAACCAGTGGTGCAGATGGAAGCTGCAGGCCAAGCCATCTAGAGGGATGCAGGTTGCTCACCTTCTGGTGTAGGTTCAGAAATCTGGGGTAGGGCTGGTGATGTTGGCACATGATTGCTAAACAGAATTAAGAAGTACATCCCTTGTGTGCGAGCTTGGCTCAGTCCTCGCTTGCCGTACAGGAATGGCAAGGGCTTAAGGAGGCTTGAGCTAAAACAGGAACGGCTTTCTGTATGGAATGGGCTTCCAGGGGAGGTGGTGGAGGCCCCATCGGTGCGGGTGTTCAAAGACAGGCTGGACATGCACAGGGTGGGCATGGCGTGAGCGGGGCTGGCTGGAGCCGGGGGTCAGACTAGATGGCCCGGGAGACCCCTTCCCACTCGCTCTGTTTCTGTGTGAGCCCAGCATGGGGGAAATGCATTTAGGATTCCAGGTGGGGAAAAGCAGAGACCTCTGCCAGTGCCTTTTAACTGTCTTTGCGGACGGAGTTGGTGGGAAAGAGCGGTGGGCTGGTGCAGATAGTCCTGGGTTAACTGGCCAGCCTCTCCAGGCGGACCATGGCTGAAGCCTTGGTGATCTTTCACCAGCCCAGGAGTGCCTTCCAGGTGTTCTGCCGACAGCTCTGAAACTCTGCCCATGGGCCCTCCTTGCTGGATTCAGGAGTGCCAGTCCAGCACATCTGGCTGTTTTGTCAGAGGTGTGCAGGAGACAGGCCTGGCGCAGGAAGCGCACAGACTCCCGTGGGCACTGGTGGCTGAAGGTCCCTCTGCTTTGCGTTGTCCCACTCCCTTATTTGCATGCTGCTCTGCGATTTCTTAAAATTTTGACTCCGGTTCAGTTCATCATGGCGTTGATGGGCTTGCAAGTGAGTGCAACCCCTTCTGAAGCAGATGGCTCACATTTCCCCCCAAAGGCGTGCATGTCATGGAACAGGCCTCAGAGTAGAGGAGAACGTGAGCAGGGCCCTCCGGACCACGCCAAGGGTCCATCCCGACCGGCCTTTGCCCCAGGGTGGCCACCCAGCTGCCCAAGGGAACCTCTCCCGGGGTGTGTGAAGGCCACAGCACCTTCCCACCCATGTTCCCCAGCAATTACCCCAATCTGGGGGCAGCATATAACCATGGGGACTAGTAGTCTTCTCCATGATTTTGTCCAAGTTGGTGGCCATCGCTGCATCTTGTGGAAGTGAGTTTCAGAGTTTAACTCTGCGTCGCTTTTGTTATTAACGTTTGCATTGTGTGAAGGCGGCTTGGTTTTGGTCTGCCCCGAATCTTCAATTTTCTGGCCACACCTCTTTGGGGTTTTTATATGATGATGGGGCAGAAGAAATGCCTCCTCCTCCCCTTTTGTCTCTCCATACATGGTTTCATACCCTCTCTTGTGTCTACACACAGGTAGCAGCTTCACATTCACTTTGTGCCAGTTGCTAACATCTGCAAAGAGAATTAACAGGCATAGGGTGGGTAACCCCGATGCCTTCTTAGATGTTGGGATGTCAGCTCCCATCAGCCCTAGCCAGCTTGGCCGGTGGTCAGGCGTGCTGGAACTGGTAAGCCAGAAACATCTGGGAGGTTAGCAGCATAGGGCCGGAAGCTATAACCCTAAATTCCTCATCCTACAACCTTCCTAATATTTTGGATCACAGTTCTTGACTACTTGCCGTGCCATGCTCTCTGGGGTTGATAGGAATTGCAGTCCAGCAACAGTTTTGTGTGGTATGGGTTCCTCACTTCCTCTCTAAAGAATTGCTTTAAATATTTTCTTTAAAAAAGATAATCTTGGGGGCCTTGTCTCTTTCTCACAAGCATCTCAGTCACCTTAAGAGAGGTTGAGCGGACGAGAACACTCTTTTGACACTAATCCAACTGGTGGATTTTTTTGCTGTTGCAAAAGATGGCAACTTTCTTGCTCCCTTCGTGGGCCGTCCGGATAAAGTGCCAGAGAAGAGCATTCTTCTCGTGAGAAAATTACAGTGGAAAGGTTGGGAGGACGCCCTGTCATTGTCACTGAGCGATTAGCTTGGTGCAAGAACTCATTTCCCTTTATTGGGCGAGCCAGGCTGATTCCTGTGTAGTTGGAGGAACACTTCCCAGCCACGGGTCAGCTGGAGCCATGGTGGCATGCCGCTCAGGGAAGCGAGTGTGGATAATGGGGTTCGGTATTCCAAGCAAAACCTTGGAGGGAAGGAGCGTGTGGGGTTGGTTCGAAGAATTCAGTTTGCAAAGCGTGCAAGTCAGGCATCTCGGCACGCTCAGTCGCACCTCACATGGCATCCCCCCGATCTGGCTTCCGTGCTGGAACCGATTCCAACCTTGCTATGTTTCTTTCGTAACACGGAGCCCAGAACTGGGTCCAGAACTCTGGGTGTGCGCACACCGGAGTCTTCGAGAGCAGCGCCAGTCCCTCTCTCGATCTGGGAGCCATGCGTCTGGCTATGCGTTCAAGGGGCGCATTCTCCCTTTTAACCGCTGCATCGCACTGCTGGCTCATGTTTAGCCTGCCGTCAATAAATACCCCAAGTTCCTTTTCACAAGCGCTGCTCTCCAGCCACCTGTCGCCCATCCTGTCCCTGTGGCACTGATTCCTGATTCTCAGGTGCAAGCCTTGTATCGAACACCATCCTGTTGCCTCCCACCTTCTTCCACAGTCTGTCCAGGTCCCTTTAGTTCTGGAGTGCCTGCTCCCCAGGTGTGACCCCTGCCCCCAATTTTATTTATTTATTTTATTTATTAAAACATTTCTATGCCGCCCCTTGCCAAGGCCTCAGGGCGGCTTACAACATCAAATAAAATACAAAATACATTCAAACAATAACAATTAAAATATATACAGTAAAATAAAATAAGCTTGGGATCGTCTGCAGTTTTGGTCAGACTGGCCACCCCTTCTTCCAGGTCATTGATAAAAGGGTTGAGCAGAATTGGCCCCAGAACTGAGCCTGGGGGACTCGGCTCACCGCTGGCTGCCATCCCGATCGGTCCCCACTGATAGGTACGCTCTGCTTGCAGTCTGTCAGCCATGTCCCAATCCATCAGACGGCATCGATCCATCCCGGAGCTCTTCAGTTTCCCAACCGACGTGTCACATCTGTGTCTTTGTCTCTGGCTTGTGGGTGTGTTTGTTTTTCTTGGTCTCAGTCTGGGCCGGTTTGCACCTCATGTGAAGTCAACCTGGAAAGAGGCTGCCATGGGGGCCTTGTTTCCTGGCAAATCGCACGATTTGCTGTCCGTCCGCCTGCAGTCCTCCAGGCATTAATCCCAGAAGCTTTTAGGGTGGACCTCGCCTTGCCCCGGTTCCTTCCCTGCTGTGATTGCAACCCCTTCACCACCACGACTGAGCGGGCTCTGGAACCCAGATATTTTGGGTCCTCGGTCAACACTCACCACCACACGGGCCTCATGCAGTGCGACCCCGTGGCCCCCGTGGCAAAGGTAGGCAGGGGAATGTTGATCTGTATTTTATTGGGGAGTGGATAGAACGGAAGATTTGCTAGGCACCCGCTCATGGTGTGCCTGCCTCTCTTTTGGAGGTTGTATTGTGATCTGTGCAACCTCTCCTTGCTTGTGCCAAGTTTTCTTCTCCTAGACTAAATATTGTGGCTGCCCAGATGTGCCAGACGCTGCTCTGCGCAGATGTGCACGTTTTGCAGGGTGGGTCAACCTTGCTTCTCATCTCGCTCCACAGAGATCCCGAAATGGCGCCAGGGGCTGAGAAGACCTGTGGCTGGAGCGCACCGGACAAAAAGCAGCGCATGGATCTGCCAAAACTCCCATGGGTTGGAAAGCTGGGGGGGGGGCGCTGGGGTCCCCCAGAAGTGTGCTGCTCCAAAGAAAAGATCCGGGGCCCCAGTCTTACCGGGCTGTGCCCAGCACCACCTCTGCATTGTGGCTTGGGCTTTGTTTGATATGGTTGCCAGGGAGGCGTAAAATAAAACGGACGGTATAATGACCTGAAAGGAAACAGCAAGGAAAAGTCACTGTTGAAGTGGTGATGGCAGAATCGTTCTTCCCCTATTTCAAAGCAACCTGCATTTATACAACCTGATCTGCGATCCTGGGCATCTGTCAAAAGGCCGAAAGAGAGATGCTGGTCGATCCTTTGAGGATGCCAGCACTGTGAAGGCCCTGTATTTTGGCCTCACTACCGTATTTCAGGTATGGATAGGATAAGGAGAAGGTTGTGGTTGTGGGGGTGTCTCAGGCAGATGGGCATCTTCCCCAGGGACCTGAGCAGGGACCCAGCACTTCTATTACCCGAGGGCTGAGTTCCATTTTAGAGAAGCTCCTACTCTGACAATAAGTGGGCCTGAAGGCACCAGGGGTGGTCCCCCAAAACCCCCCAGCATGGCTTAGTTTAGGGCAGTGGCTGCTAGCATCTTTGGCAATACCTTTCCATGGGAGTAAGCGTTTGCAGAGATCTTGTACCTTTTTAAAGGAGAGGAAAAACTTCACCAATGTAGGCAATGCCTAGCCGTGTGTGTTGGGTGTTCAAAAAGCAAGCTTCCAGTCCTTAAGGTTGGCCGTTGAGAGCTGCAGGAGGAAAGCTTACCTGCGTGCCAGGTTGGAGTTTTGCATAGGTATGATCCGGGTACCTGCCTAGCACCCCCTCGCCCTGCAACATCCTTCCCGCAACCTGATGCCTGCCACACTTGTGGACTGCAACCCCATCATGCAACCACAGGCCCTGCTGGCTGGGGCTGCTGGGAGTTGTAGTGAGTGCCTGTGGAGGATGCTCGGAAGGGGATAAGCGGCAGAGTCCAACAGTTTCCGACTGTGTTCATGTGCCTCCAGCGTGCTTTTCCCCACAGCACCGAATCACGGGTCGGCTTGCCCCGGGGCTCTTTGGCTGTCCAGAGCTGCCTCCTTGCCCCTCTGGCAGGCGGGTGAAACTCCAGCTCGCCCTGAGCGTGGCAAGCCCCAGTGCAGCCGCGGTCGGCCACTCCGTTCTTGGCAGGGAAGCTCAGGTGCTGGAGAGCGTGCTTGTGTTCTTGGCCCAAGGATGATGTGTTTGCTGTGTGTAAACACAGTGTCTCCTTACAATCTGGCGCTTTCCAGTGTGAACGGGTGCGCTCGGCAGCTGCCTGAGCCCTCTGAACCAAGAGCAGGCAGGTTTCGGCTAGGCTGCAGCGGCCACGGCCTGCAGTCCCCGGAGCAGAGGCAGCTCCCACCTGGCAGGTCGGAGCCCCTGCGTCTTTTCTGGCAGAGAATCCTTCACTTGGCCCCTGTGCTGGTCTCCATCCATGACTGCATCTTGCAGGAAGACCTCTGGGCAAAGCGAGTCGCCGTTTTGCCGCACGGTTGCAGACACCTCTTTGCCTGCCTGTGTGAATCGCGTTTCTTGCTGAGGCAGAATAATACCTGGGCAAAGCAACAGAAGGGGAGTCGGGGCGAGAGCCGCCGTGCCCCTGAATGATGGGCCGCCAGGGCAGGGGGCGTGGCCAGGAGAATGGGCGTGGCCACGGGGAGGGTCCCACAGTTCGGCCTGCTGGCCAGAGGTCGCCCACTTTTGCAGCCGGGTATTTACCTCCAGCGCACACTCACCTTGACAGGTGTCCCGCATTATTTCCCCCACCCTTGCTTGTTGAGGTGGAGCACCCAGTTAATTTTTCTTTGTTAGTTTCCCCCACTCCCACGCTGCCAGACGGGTCCGGACAACAGCCTAACGAGCCCGAGCCGTGCCACTTCCTTATTGTATAACAAAAGGTTTGCAGTTTGGCTGACAGTTTTCGGCTGAAGAACCACAAAACAGACTGTTCTGCACCAGTGTTCTTCCCTTGCCGCTTCCCGTATCCCTGAACTTGACTTTGCATCAGACTGAGAAGTGTTGTAATCTTTTCGGGGTCACTGGGCATGGTAAGCCGCGCAACCGTCCTTTGCTTCTGGCACTCTTCTCTGCAGTTGTTGCTGGTTATTTGGCATTCTTGCAACCCGTGTAGAATTGACCCCACTGAGTTTTGTGGGGCTTCCCGACTAAAGGGCTTTTCAGGGCTCCTGGACAGCAAGGGGCAGGGGCAGAGACTTTGCGGAGAATTGGGGCTCTTGAGGAAAGCTTTGGGGCACCAGCCCCAGTGGGGGCCGGCTTCTCACGCCGCCTCCGGAAGGGGGATGTGTCTTCCATTATAGGGTCTGTCCATGGATGACTGGGATCCCTCGAAGAGCGGACTTCCTTGCTTAGTGACACGCAGAGCACGGCCTTCTCTGTGGTGGCACCCAAGCTGTGGAACGTGCTCCCCAGAGAGGTCCGCCTGGCGCCGATCCTCTATTCCTTTCGGTGCCAGGTAAAGACCTTTTATTTAATCTCCATTTGAACAACTATTTTATTCATCTTGTTGATTTATACAGAATTGCATTTTATTTTTATTACTTCCATTAAGAGAGGATATGTTGGAAAGTTTTATGCTATTTATATATGATTTACTGTGGAATTTTATTCGTGGGAGCCATCCTGAGGCTTTTGCAAAGGAGGGCATACAAATTTCTTAAATAAAAGGGGCCAAACAGGAAAGGAAAGGGATGTTTGGGCCTCTGTGGGGTCCATGCAGGTTGCCACGGAAAGCTAAGGGTGTTCATGCACCACAAAATGTTGTTTAAGGGGGGTGGGCAGAGCAAAGGAGTCACGTGCTCGGGGTGCCCAATGGCATCACACAACCAAGTCCTGCTTATTTTGCATGGAAAAAAGCAACTTCATTGTTCATAATGTTCATCTCCTCTGTGTTCTTCCTGCAAGGAAGCCAAGGTGGCTTATATGCTGTTGCTCTTCCTCTTCATTTTCGCCTCACAACAACCTTGCGGGGTAGGCTCGGGCAAGAGTTATTGGCTGTCCCGAAATCACCCAGTGAGCCAAGATTTGGTCAGTGCTTTGTTTTTGCTTTTTCCAGGTTTTCAGCAAAATGAACTAAAACCATCAAAAGGAAGAAAAGAAAAAAGTAGTTTTTTAATCTAACTTGAACTAAATCGCCTTCATAGGTGCATATGAAATGTGTACCTAGATGAGAGATGGAGAGAGTATGAATGTGTGTCTTATATAAAAATGCAGCTATTAATAGAAGCAATTTTGCCTCAGCGCTGGGAAAGGGAGAAGACCAAATATTCATATATTTATCATTTACAGGTCATGCCTAAAAATTGCTCATTCCAGTGTTAAAGCATTCTTAAGTCCGTGGTGCATTGTATTGCAGGAGATGAGTATTCAGTTAATTTAATTCATCACAATCATCAACCAGCCTACGGAGGAGGATGTTTATTTTTCCAGGGCTCCAATGTCAGACTTTCAGCTGTCCAAAGGGTGCAGAGAATCTGTTTGAACTGACCTTGTGTTAACTTCCAAGGAACAAAAGATTCTGTGGTAAAGCAACCTTTCGGCAGCCAAGCCAATGGCTTTTCTCAGTGGTTGAGTATCGGCTGCCTGAAGAAGGAATACAGATGTCATGGGCACGATCCAACGTTAGCATGTAGAGTAGACCCATTCGAGACTGAAGTCCCATTCATCTTGGTGGCCCTGTTTTTTCTCTGTCCAAACTGTGAATTTGAGAAATGCTGAGAAGGCTGTTGTATTCTTACTCCGGGAATCATTTTTGTAACAGCTTCAAAGGGCAAACGCCTCACCAGATAACGGCAGCGGCTTCTGCCTTCCGAGTCCCAAAATGTGTAAAAACCAACCATGGTTATTTCCTGTTTTGCAATCTCGGCAGCTTGAGAAGGCTTTTGAATAGAACATTATTTTGCAAACAGCACGGAGGTGCCGCACCAAACTTGGGGGATTCTTTGCCACGGAACTTTATGGTGCAAAAATGTGACACAGCCTTCCCCAAGCCCCACCAGCATGGTCTGTCATCAAGGATGCTGGGGGTTGTAGTCCAAACACCCAGAGGGTGCCAGGTTGGGGAGTGCGCTTAGCAAAATCTCTCTTCATGGGACCTTCGAAGTGCTCAGATGTGCCAAAGATACTCGTGCCTTGTAGAAAGAGACTTCCACTCTCTGGGTGCACGTACGGTTCTTCATGCGCCCGTGTTTAAGAACCTAAATGTCCTTCATGAGAAGTGCAGCAGCATGGGAACTGTCAGGGTGCCATGCGTCTTCCGCAAAGGCCTTTGTTTCGGGTTCCTGTTCTGCTTGTTTTTGACTCACACCACCCAAAAAGACCAGTTAACCCACAATCCCATCTGTCTGCGGTGGATTCTGGCTGTATCACCCTCTGGGTGCCCTGCGGCTCCTCCTGTGAGCCTCGCATGGCAGCAAATGCTGCAGAACGCAGGAAAAGTGCCCGCCCCGTCCTCTTCCGGGTCACACTTCAGGCTTGTTTTGGTTGTGGGGGTTAGCGCGGCGGCCCCGGGAGACCGTCTCTCAAGAAAGCAAAAAGCACACAGGCACTTACTGAGGGAGAAGAAAGTACGAAGCGGGGCCGTTCCATAACATTCTGCTCAAAGGCCACCATCTCTCCTCTTCCTTCCCTGTTCCTTTTTCCTCGTTTGCCACTTTTTTTTAAGATTCGAAGCCTGCAGGCAGGAGCGATCCAGTTCTGCTGGTTAACCTGGTTTGTGCAAGGCGGCGATCCATCCATTTACTCTCCAGTGGGTCGTGTTAAGCACAAGGCGGGAGGGAGAGCAGGTTCACTCCTTGGCTTTTCGTCTGCATCCCAGATCGGCTCCTGCCCAGAGTGACATCAGAACCCAAACGGCTGGGTAGTTGAGGGGATAAATAATCCCATTTTATGCAGCTGCTCCTCCGAAGGCCGCAAAAACTCCAGACTTCTGTGTAGAAATACTTTTTCATGTAGGAAATTGCTTTGGCGGGAGCCGCATCTTGACCGGCTTCTGAAATGTCATGCAAAACTGCACTGCGTTGTTCCAGCTGGAATTTTGGCACAAAACCGGAGTCTGAACTTAATGATTGTTTCCCCACCTCTTTTAAACAGATGTCTGCACTTTGCTTTTTTTAAAAAAAGCATTTTCTTTAAAAGACGAAGAGCAAGGCATGACAACAATCACAATGGAGCTCCTAAGAGGTAGAACTATTCCTTCTTTTGTTCGGGAAACCGATGGGTCATTCTGAACTTTAGGCATTGCTCATTGCTAACAGAATCTGTCTTCTCCCTCTGACTTGGCTCCCTTTGTCTGTGGCTGAGTTTAAACAAAGAAGCAGCCTTCCTCGAGGCGGGGCTCTCTGAGTATCTTGGATTACAGTCCCCATCATCCCCTGGGAAAGTATCAAATGGCTGGCGGCTTGAGGCGCTGTCTCTTTTGTAACAGCCTCCCCAGGTGGACCCTTTCCAAGAGAGCTGTTGTTTGGCCCTACGCCCGTGGATTGAAGGAGCCAGGTGAAGCAAGACTCTTGCGAACATACCAAAGCAGTGCCAGGTTCATTCCTGCCATGCGGAACCCACACCCGCTGCACGTGCGTTGTGGCTCCAAGAGAAGGAAGGTACACCGTGCAGGGCCTCCTTCGGGGCGGCACCCCAGTGGAGAGGGTCTCCCTGAGGAGGCCAGGTTGGTGCTGTCCTTGCCTCGCTTGACTTGTTCTTCCACCCACTGGTGATGGCAGAGGGCAGCCCAGCCAGAGCAATCCTGCTTACCTGAAGGAGTGTCTCCTTCCACAGGTGTCTGCCTGCCCCTTAAGATCTGGGGCAGACGCCCTTCTCCGGGAGCCCTCCTTGAAGGAGATTAGGAGGGTGACTACCTGGAGAAGGGCCTTCTCTGCGGTGGCCCCCCAATCCTAGAATTTGCTCCCCAGAGAGGTTTGCCTGGCGCCATTGCTTTATTCTTTTTGGTGCCAGGCCAAACCCTTTTTATTTTCCCCAATATTTTAAGACCTGACAGTTTGAATTGTGGTTTTATTGTTCGCTGAATTTTTTAGGATGCTGCGTTTCACATTTTGTATTGTTAAACCATCCCGAGGCTTCAGAAAAGTCGTGAAAAGTTTTAAATAACTAAACAAAATAATAAATCCTCCACGCTTCTTTTGCTCGCCCTTGTCAGCTCGCTGCATGGTTTGCTTTTAAGATTGTCACATTGGGCACGATCCGCTAACCAAAGGCGTGAGCAACCATCGCTGACATCTCAGGTATAGAAACTGGGTCTCTGGCAGAGCAGCCCAGGTGCAAAATGTGCTCATTTCTGGCGGGGGCAGGCCCTGTTTGTGTGAGACTCACAATATTTCAAGGGCTGTGACACCTGCGTAAAGAGCAGCGAAGGCAGACGGCCGAAAGGATGCTTCTGCGGGCATTTGCATGCCAGTGTTTTCCAGTTCATGTGGTTGAGTAGCTGGCAATGCAAGCCATTTTTTGTGCCCAAGTGTAGAGACCAGAAGTGGGTGGCAGGCTGACTTCTGGGTGCTTTTGACGAACTCCCAGAATCCCCTGCCAGCAGCATAGCCGGTGGCCAGGAATTCTGGGACTTGAAGTCCGATGCATCTGGAGATCTACTGTCTGATCACCTCATGGAGCCAGCTGGACAGGTAGCCTGACATGGGCGTAAGGCAGCACCCATGTTTTGGATGCTGGTTGTACCGTCTCCAAAAGGGAGCCACGTGCCTGCCAGTTACTGGACTGCAACCCGTCGGGTGCGTTCCCATGTTCCAGGCTGAAGGGTATGATTAAGGTACACCTTGATGCCCCAGAACCAGACTTGGCAGCTCATATGTGGAGCTCAAGGGCGGTGTTGGCTCCGTCGCCTGGACTGTGTAGGTGTGGGCGGGAAGAGAATAAATTTGGTTCCTATTGAAATGGCGCAATGGCTGCCCCATAGGGCTGGGTGGAGTTTTTTCACATAGAGGGTGTGGGAAAACGTTTGCTGTAGCAACTTGGGGTTTAACGTGGTGTGAATTTGCCCTGGTTCTAGCGGAGAAAGCAAGACTTGGCAACATCGTCCTATTTTCTCCCCTTTCCTGTTCTGTAAACATACAATTTTTACTGGCCAGGTAGGGTGGGAAAGGCCTGCATAACAATCATGCTGATTAAGATCAAATGAAGACATATTCCACAAATTACTACCATTAGCCATGCTGCTCTGAATTGCAGGTACGTTTATAGTTTCTCTTAGTCTCACACCTGTTGAAAAGCTTTTAGCATTGCGTTATATGTATTTTAATTTTTGTACTAAACCATTTTACTATAAGCAGCATAGGAGTACCAGAGAATAAAGGTAAATGAATAAACTTTGATTTCAGAGGTAGCCGGAAAGGTCTGGGGAAGCATTTGGATCATGTTTGTTCGTTCAGGGTGGAATCTATTACCCCTCATTGTCTGCCAGCTGTGAAGGTTTCTGTGCGTGGAATGAGCTCTGAGGCAGGGCAGCTCGCTCTGCTCTAGCTTGGCGTGGGGTCTTGGCCTTGGAAATTCTAGCTCTGAGATCACACATTCTCCATCTTATCCTCACAGCAACCCTGTGAGGGAGGACAGGCAAAGAGCTGATCACCCCATGAGCTTCCTGGCTGAGTGGGGGACTAGAACCTGGGTCTCCCAAGTCCCAGTCCGGTGCTCTAACCACTAGACTCACTGGTTCTCCTGTTGATGGCCTTTGAGTCTTTTTGCATCTTCCTCTTGGCCGCCGTTGTTGCTTTCTCCCACAGGGTTTGGCTCTCCACATTCAAATGACCTGTCTGTCTGATAACGCCAGTACTGTGAGAGAGAGAGAGAGAAAGAACAAGGTGTACTCAATTCGCAATAATTGGCTGAGCGGAGTGGCACGAAAGGTTTCCGTCCGGGGTGCTTTGCGCATCCTCCTCCGAGGTGTGCAAGCACCTGTAATACCTCTGGGCTTGACTCTTTGGGCTGGAAGTCTTTCTCTGATCGCTAACTTGCTCTTCTGGAATCCAGTTTCCCTTTGTGGGGGTGTGCAAGCCGGTGGAACGGCGACTGATCGCTCTGCATTTAACTCCCGTGCTACTCTGGTAATGAACACGAACGCTGAAGGTGTTGCCCAGGGATGGGAGCTGGTTTTATTGATGTGTGCTTTTGTTGCATTATAATTGGAATCCATCCACCATCCCCGGTTCCCTGGGCAGGCCTGCGAAGAGTCGAAAGCTTGCTGTACTGCATGAAAAGCAAACCGCACAGGAATCGCTAAATAGGGAGGTATAGAAGAACAGCCACAAAATTGGAAAAACTCGATTTCCTGGTGCAGAAACGATAACAGCTTAAATTCCAGGCAAGATTCCATGGGGAGGGAAGCTGGGCAATGCCATTTGGAAAGGTGAGCTTAGAATTGGAAGGGGACCTTTGAGGTTTGCTTAAGAATCTGAGCAAATACATACAGAAGATGCTGTATTGCACTTCAGGCCACTGGTCCTAAACTGGTCTGCCGGATTGCCCAGTTCAGTCCCGAGGGCTTCTTTAGGTAGACTCCCCAGTTCTCCTGAAACAGTCCCTTTTCTGCCAACCGTTGAGTGTTTCTTCCATATTTTAAACTTTCATAAGACTTGGTTCCTGGTAGAAGAGATTCAAGGGGAAATATGCTGCATTTTGGACTCACCCACCATGAGCAGCCGGTCCCCAAGAATGGGCAGAAACCTGCAAACCTGAAGGAGCGCTTACGTTCATATATGCCCTCCCGCCCCTTGAGATTGGCGGCAGAGGCCCTCCTCCGGGAACCCTCCGTGAAGGACATTAGAAGGGTGAGTACCCGGAGGAAGGCTTTCTCTGCGGTGGCGCCCCATCTGTGGAATGCGCTCCCCAGAGAGGTCCGCCTGGCGCTGCCGTTATTCGTTTTTCGGCGCCAGGCCAAGACCTTTTTATTTAAACGTCATTTTAATAGTTAATTTAATTGTTAATATTATTTATTTATTTTATATCCTTGGCCAGGTCAACTCAAATTGTATTGTTTTTATATTGTGATTATTTATTGATTGATGTGAGCCGCCCCGAGGCTTCAGCAAATGGGGCGGCATAGAAGCTTCCTAAATAAATAATGAGTAAATAAATTCTGGCTGGACGAGACGGGACCCCCGTTCCAGGCATTCGGCTCTGCCAGAATCCTTCTCAGCCTGAAGGAGCAGTGCCGGGCCCTGGAATCGGGGTCAGAAATGGACTGCAAACCAGGTCAGGTGGGTGAAAGACAGGGAGAAGATTGGGTGGCCCCGTCTTTCGGCATCCCGGTTGTGGGCAGCCCCACGCCTTGGTGTGAACATCATAACCTTCCCCAGTATCCTCCTGTAGTTTGTGCGCTGTGACGCTCTCCTTTGCAAATCGGCATGATGCCAGTCAAAAAGGGACTGGGCAAGTTTGTAATTAAGAATTTTAATTTTAATATTGTTAATTTTAATCATTTTAAAATTGAAAGGGGTTGTTTGGTTTTTCCAGGATCAGAGGCACGGTGCCTCTGTGCACCAGTTGCTGGCCCTGCATGTCTGCTCTAAATTGAATAAATTATTATAAATTATTGCATTTTTTTCTGCCGTTTCTCCCCCTCAGGGAAAAGGGACCCAAGGCAGCTTGCCAAGTTGCCCTCCTTTCCAACACGTCCTCACAACAACCCTGTGAGGAAGGCAAGGCTGAGAGTCAGTGACTGGCTTAGTCACCCAGAATGCCTGAGTTCTCGCCCAAAACTCTAACCGCTAGGCCGTATGGCTCCCAGAAGTCTTCAAGCTGGACGTGCCAGTACTGGTTTCTACTGTGGCTTAGATGTGGGAGCATCGCTAGGCCTCTACTAATGCTCCAAATTGCCTCCCGAAGGCCCTGGGACTGTGTCACGGAGTGCGTAGATTCATGTGCGTAAGAATCTTGTTTGGTACCTGTAGGAGGTTTTTATTTTCCTGCGCTTAATTGCAGTGCATGTTGTTCCCCTCTGGTTTGAGATGCTCTGAGTCAGGGGACAAGTGAGTTGAAGACTATTTGATTGGAAAATGATTTCCACAAGCAGTGAATTCCCTGCTTTCGCCTCCTGCAAAACTCAATTAAGCTCCATTTCCGAATTTACTTATGTGCGGAAAGAAGGATATGCAGAGTGGACACCTGGGCACTTGGGGCCCTGATTCTTAAGTGCTGGGGATCTTGCTGGTCAGATGCCAGCAAATGAGTCCATTTTCTTGAGGTGAAGATCCTGCACAAGCTTCCTTGGACTCTGTGGAGGCTGGCTGTCGTGCATCTGTAGGAGTCTCTGTTCTCCGGCATTCACCCTTCTTGAGCCAAAACACTGGGTGGGTGATCTTCTTACCCCACACATACATATTCTGTCTCTCTCTCTGGTCATCAAAGGAATGTGCTCTGTGTGTTAACAACAACAACAACAACAACAGGAGAATTGCATGCTTTTTCTCCCAGAGGTTTGGGAAAACACTGATCAATCAACACTGTTATGTAACAACTCCAGGCCAATCCTTCTGATCACCTCCTTTCTTCTTCTTCATTTTTTTTTAAAGAACAGTCTGTTCTGAGTACAGGAAAAACTGCCAGCGTCTTTCCTTCCCTTTCTGGCTGGGTGGACGGCCACCTCTGCCAGTAGTTGTTCTAAAGCAAGGGGCCACCGCGGAGGAAAGACCGCTGTTTCTGCTTGCCGCTTGGCCGGTGGGTTGGGTGGGTTGCGGGCTTGGGGGGGGGGAGTAGCTCTGTTCCCCCCAGAGATGGGGGTGAGGTACCCATCCCGCGCAACCCTCCCTCCCCTTGGCTTGAGGTCGGGGCGTGGCAGATTAATTGCTACTTCAGTTTCCTGTGTTGTTGGAGCATAGAGGAGTTTTTCCACCACTCTTATTATGCTTGCAAGGTTTTGCTTGCGTTTTGCTCGCGCTCTTCCCCCAATTCGGGCTGGGGAACTCGAGCTCGCTGCTGGGTTGCTGTCTGCCCCTTTCAGCTCGCACTGTTCGGCTGTGGAGCTTCAGATTTGGCAAGCCTTCCATGTGGGACTCGATTTCTTAATCTGGTTGCATAAAGCTAATGACTAAGGCGTTTCTTTTATCTCAGCTGCCTTTGAGCATATCCTGGATTCCACACTGTGCATCTGTGTTTTTCTTCCGCAAAACTTGGCCACGTGGTTTTCCTTTGTTATGTAAGGTGGCTTATGTGGGCCTCGTCTCCTTTTGACCCTTACGACAACCTTGTGAGGTAGGTGAGCCCAAGATTCACTGACTAGCCCCAGAGTCACCCCACTGAGCCGCATGGCCAAATGGAAACTGGAAGCCACATCTCCTGAGACTGCGACTCCACCATGGCTCTCACAACAACCCTGTGAGGTAGGTTAGGCTGGAGGTCAGTGACTGAACTGCCCAAGGTCACCCGGTGAGCTTCACATGGTTTAGAACTCATCTTGAGTCCCTGTCCAAGGCTCCAACCACTATACCACACAGCCTGTATGCAAGGCAGAAAGGAAGTATGTCTAACTTTTCTATGTTTGGCACTGCAGCAGCCAAAAAGGGCTGGGGTTGGTGGGATGCAGAAGTTTACTAATTTTACTTATCTTCCCTCATAGTATGTCAACAAGAATTGTGGTATTCTGCACCTGATTCTGATGCCAAGCAGATGGCTAGTCCGCCCTCACCAGGGACTAGAAAGCTGCAAGATCGACCTCTTAGGTACTTGCTTGCACCAGTCACTCAAAGCTCAGGCATCCTGTCCCCAGGACTGCTTGCAAGATGGGGTGAGGTGCTTCCTAGACTTACAAAGTCCTCACCTCTTAATATAAGTGAGAGCCACTGCAAGACAGGGCTGAGCGTGTTGAACTAGGGCAGTGTTACTTCATAGCTCCGTCTTTTACACAAGACGCTATACCGGTGGTGGAGAACCTATGGCGCGTGTGCCGCAGTGGGCGTGCAGAGCCCTCGGTTGGCACGTGAGCCAAGATGCCCCAGCAGCTGAGCATCGGATGACAGCGCACACAGGGGCCATGCGCATGCTCAGAACGGAGCAGCGGCGCCAGGCGATGACATCATGAGCCGTGACTCGTCTGAGCTTTCGCATCGCCGGTCAGTGCGCTGCCAAGGATAAATAGATAGATGGATATTTGCTTGGACTGGCTGCGAGTTGTTTTTTCTCAACGACAACCTCCGTATTCAGGTTTTATTGCAGTGTTGGCACTTGGCGATAAATATTTTATTTATTTATTTAGAGCATTTGTATGCTGTCCCATCGCATAGCCTCGGGATGGCTTACATGAATAAAATAAAAAATAAGTGGGTTTTGCTTTGCAGTTTGGGCTCGGCCTCTGAAAGGTCCGCCGTCCCTGCGCTACACTGACTTGTCAGCTTTTTGTGTGCAGGTTTCTGCCTTCTCATCCTCCCCTGACCCCACAGAGGGCAATTTGGTTGCATCTCCTGCCTGTGGCAGCATGAAATAGGGTAGCACGGATTAAGTTTGATTTGCCCATCTCAGGGACTTGCCCCTTGCTACACAAGCCTGGAGTTGCGCCACATTTCGCAGAAGACCAGCCTGGCTGAAATGTTGAATTTGGAAGCCTCCCTCGAACAGGGACTTTTCTTTCTTTCTTCTTTTTTTTAAGCTCTCTTGGCTACTTGTGTACATAGTTCATTTGTTGTTTGGACAAGTGTTGCTTAATCCACTTGTTAAAATTCCTGTAGTTCTCCAAACACAATCCCTCTAACAAAGAAGTTCCGGGAAATAGGCTAGAAGTCACATTCTCTGTGCTCCCATGTCCCCCCTTAAAAAAAAGAAAAAAGAAAAGCTTCTTGGGCTATCGTAGTCTCTGAGCTCTTAATTCTCTTCCCTCTTGCCTGAAAAGTCCTGCCCCACACAACATGGGGCAGCCCCAGAGGATTCTGGGGCACATTCTAGGGTCTGTGTGCCTGTTTGTACACAGTTGTCGGCTATGCCCATCGCTGAACGGTCTCCTTGCATGAACCGAGTTACCTTGTAAGACCAGCGCATTCCAAAAAGAGTGCTCAAAACCCCACTGAATTCAGGAATGAATTTCCCCCGGAGTCGTTCACACGCTTCCTAGCCAGGGCATGCAGATACAAATGTTTGGGAGCCCTTTTCCCATGGCCAGCTGGGAGAAGCATGTGTTTTTTTCCTCGAGTTCCTTTTCTCACGCTCTGGATCCATCTTAGGGTGCTGGATTTCCTGCGCCAGCTCAGAAAGGTCACCCCAAAGATCTTTGTATTTCCTTAGGAAGGACTGGAAAGCCAGCTTGAAGTTTCTTCCTTTGAACCTGCCTCTTTCCTTCCTGGGAGAATCCAGAGTGGCTTCTGCAGTTGCCCTCCTCTATTTCATCCTCACAACAACCCCCCGAGGTAGGTGAGGCTAAGTCCGTGTCCAGCCCAAAGTCCCGCACGGAACTCCATGGCCCAGCAGGGCTTGAGCCTCCTGGTTCGGTTCTTTAGTGTCTGTGCCCTCCTAGCATCCTTTGGACTCTTCCAGGCTCGGGTTTTAGCAGGAAATGTGGAAGGAGATGCTAGGAACTCGGCTTGGCAACTACCGGATAATGGCAGTGTTACTTTGTGCTTTGGAATGCTGGAATGAAGACACAGTCAATCGCTTATTTTGGAAAACACAAATTCCAGCAAGTTTCTCAAAACAGTATCCACCCTCAGACTCCTTGGGAGGTAGAAAACAGAAGGAAAGAGAAACTTATCTGCAGATTGACCCAAGTCGTGGCTGATTTGAGAGGGTGGAGACGAGGCTTTAAAAAGTCGATCCAGCTGGGTAGCTTCGCATCGAAGGTGTGGAGCCCCAGGCCTGAATTCCATTTCACAGAAGCTCTCGAGGGCCACATTTCAGGGTGGGTGGAGCCACAGGCAGAGGGGCGGGGCTAAGGCAGATCCTTCCCGTCCGGACCTGTTGCCCTGCGGCCCTTTGGGTCTTCCACTCCCATCAACCACAGCCAGCATGCGCCATCTTCAGGCACGATGGGAGTTGTAGTCTCAGACCATCTGGGCAGGGCAGAGCTGCAGCGCAGCGAAATCTGTGTAGTTCTCCTACCTGATTTATCAGTGTGACTTGTTTGAAAGCCGCCTGTTCACTTCATACGCCCTCTTATCTATTTCTTATCTGGGGGCGGTCAAAGGCTGGCTGCGCTTTTTCATGTCTGTCACCAGGCACGCGGTTTGGGGACCGCCGAGCGCCTCTGTGGTTGGTTCGCCTGTTTCCCTGCTGGTCGCTCCGACAATCAGATAACAGAGGGTTTTTTTCACTTTCAGCGGAAGCATCTCAGCCAGGCGTAACCACCCAAACTGACTCGAGGAAGCTGCTGGGACGGTGGCAGGGGGTGGGGAGCGGCACGCTGGGCCCCCGCACCTCTTTGCGGCCGCCTTTCATCCTGATCAAGGGAAGGGCTCACAGCTGCTCTCCAGACCTTGCAAATGTGGGCTGCAGAGGCAACCGAATGGGGCATCTGTCTCCCTCCATGCCTGGTTGGCGCTGACCCCAGCCAAGGAACGGAATTCCCCTCCCCAAGGTGACTGGCCGGCAGGCCTGCTGCTGCTTTTCTTTTGGAAACCCCATGCATGAAGGAAGGAGTGTGCAGATGGCTTTGTCGTTGCCTCCCGGGCTCCCGCGAAGGCCGGGACGCGTTCCCCTTGTGGGGCTCGGCACAGAGATCCTAGGCAGTCCCGTAAGGGGTTTCCTTCCATTGGCTGGACCAGAGCATGCGCCTCCCTTGGCTTTTAAAGGCCACCCCTCCGGACTGCACATGCAGAGTTGGGTGTGTGTCATAGTTCAACAAGAGCACGGAGTATACTTCTGGAGGATTTGGGCTTCCTTCAAGTTTCTGCTTTTGGCTGTTTTTCAAAAAGGAGGATGGCGTAAAATGGGCATGATTGAAAGGGGTGGCTGATGGGCACTTAATATTTCTGAGCTTATGCTGTTTTTCCGCTGAAAAGCCTCCCAGAGATGCTTGCATGTAGTGAATACAAGGCGAATAGTGTAGCAAGAGACATGGCACACAAGGAAAAGGCGATGAGGAGGGAAGAGGAAAAAGCCACATGGTCTGCTGGTGGAATGGCTATGCTTATCCTCATCTCCCAAGAGAGGCACCTACTGGTGTTGTCTGAACCCAGCCAAGATAACCAACCCAGGTGAACAACCCGCAGTTCAGTCTAACAAGAAACCACAGGTTCTTTTCATGGGGTGGGTATCAGCAGATCTTGTTCCACAAATATTGGGACCAGAAACATACCTCTGTGCAAAATCATGTCTTACTTTGTTTTTATTTTGTCCCGCTGCTGTGGGAGGCAGTCTGAATTTTAAAATGTCACATGGGGCACCATGATTGGCCTTCAGGACATCTGTGACATTTATACATGCACAGAGCAAAAGACAGTCTATGCATGTGGTTTCCAGGAAATGTGAGCGCCTTTTTCTGCCCGTACTTGGGCACTTACAGTATTCGCACCTCTCAGTGGGTGCCAATGAGCGTAGGTGGCGCATCAGGACGCACTGCTGGGCCAGGAAGGCTGCAGCACGAAGCTGCGTTGCTTCCGCAAGAGGCAGTAATGGCCACCAACTCGGACAGCTTCGAAGGGGGGTGGGCCACACCCCTAAGCCTTCCCAAAGCGACACTCTTATTTATTTATAGCATTTATTTATTTATTTATTTATTTATTTATAAATAAATAAATAAATAAATAAATAAATAACATTTATATCCCATCCTACACGAGAAAAATGTCCCAGGACAGATCAGAAAATGATAACAATGAGTAAGAACAACCAATAACCACGGTAAACAACAAGCACATAATATCAGCAAAAATGAAAATCAAAATCAAACTCGGAAACAAAAGTAAAAATGAAAACGAAAAGTGCCTGTCGATGTTAAAACCAATTAAAATGTCTAATTCTTAAAATGATGGGTAAATAAAAAGGTTTTCACCTGGCGCCGGAAAGAATATAAAGTCGGCGCCAGGCGAACCTCTCTGGGGAGCGCATTCCAGAGTCTGCTCTTAGAGAAACAGAGCGAGTCAGAAGGGACCTCCCGGGCCATCTAGTCTGACCTCCGGCACGACATGCCACCCTGTGCATGTCCAGCCTATCTCTAACTCCTAGTACTGCTGGCTGCGGATGTTGGAGGCTGCGGTTCAGCACACAGCTGTGCTAGAGAGGAGCAGAGAGTGTGACAGATGGAGCGCAAGAGGAACCATGTGCATCAGACGCACTAGCTTGGCGGATCGGGCCCGTCCACCATTCCCCCAACACCATGGTGCTTGCCGATGCGTTCAGGGCCTGAATTCGCAAACGAGCAGGTCGAAGCTTCTTTCCAAAGCAGTGGCAGTGGCAACAGAGCAACCAGTTGTGCGAGTCTGTGGTGCAGAAAGAGTGAATGGTTTGCATTGTCTTCCTGCCTTGGCATTGCTATATAAAGCCAGCCAGTCCTTAGAAACCCCCGCTTGCTGTGACACTCGTTCTCTCCCTTATTCAACACGGACGCTTTAATATATATATATATTCCGTGTGTGCTTTTAACACAAGCTCTGATTCACGCTCTACGTTTTTTTTCCATGCCAAATGAAATTCTGATCATGAGTTACAGTTATGAATGCAGTTGGCAAAGGTTCTGTGAGATTGCCTCACTCCAGGAAATGTTTAAACGTTATTTTTCTTAGAAAGCGAGTTCCCACCCTTCTGGGTTTTTTTCCCTGATGGTTCTCTCCCCCCCCACCCCCAACTCCACACACGCGCACACACGCGCACACACACACACACACAGACACCTCTCCCACTTCGCCTCTGGCATCTTTACTCGACAGGAGTCTGCTTGTGTTGCACGCTGAAGCCAGAGCTGAGCTTGTCCTTTCCATGGCATGCATTTATGGCTAAGCTTTCCCAAGGATCAGCCGTTTGTCTTGTGTTCCTGGCTGGCCCGAGGAACTCGCCGAGAAATCCACAAATCCTCTGGAGTGGATCTTCCACCGATCTTGTGGGCAGCTGGGGAAAAAGGAAGCAGCCGATGCGTTCTGTTTTTAATACTTCACAATTCCAATCAACTTCCTTGCTGTGCGTTCCCGGCTTGGATTCCACCGACTGCCTGGGCTCCGTGATGGAAGTGTCAGATGCAGCGTGTGGTTTCTTCTGTGTCCTCTGAAGAGCCGCTCCGGGGCGGCAATCACTCTGGACCTGCTTTTTCTTCTGGTGTTGAGTGCTGGAGCGTGGATTCGGGGTCTTGCGACCTGGTCCGTCGAGGTTTGTGAGCTCCGTTCCTGTCCCGCGTTTGCTGCTGAAGAACTTGGATGTTTTCTTTCAGCGTGTGGGGAAATCTCACTGTCAGGCAAAAATTGGGCCGCTCCTGGCAGGGGGAAGAGAGGGTGCTTTGCACGTTGGTCTGGGGTCTGTCTTCGTCGTTCTACATCAGCGGTGGACTGTTTAGCTGGCCAGAAGTCACTGGAGGGATTGCAGCGCCCCTGAATGCTCACATCAGCTATGCCAGCCGGGGCTAATGGGAACTGCAGTCCAATGATTGGCTTTGTCGCTGTTGTACAGGGCAGAAAATTTTGGTATGCAGCGCTGCATTTCTGTCTCTTGAAACTCACTATTGTGGGTTTATGACAGTGGAAGCAACCAAGCTAGTGTGTTGTGGAACGGGAATAAAATCTGAGCTAACCCATGGATGGGGAGTGCATCTGCCAGACGCAGGTGCTTCTTAGCTTGTGGACCAGGAATGAGTTCAGCATGGTATCCAGGGCTCAGGAGTAAACTGCCCAAGCCCAGGAGTACCTCTGAGCATGCCTTGAGTAGATTTTCTTCTCTGCCAGGTAGCTGCACGCTTCACGTCTCTTACAGGTCAGGACAGCTTTGTACTTGGAAGAATGCAGACTTGGCCCAAGGAGGTTCCGTCAGAGACAGGGCCTTACTAGTGGTGGCTCCATGCTTGGAGAATGCTGCTACCCCGGAAAATACAGAAAATACCCTTCCCCAGCCATGTGTGTTTCAGATGTTTGGACTTCCATCAGCCCTAACTGCAATGGCCAATGGTCTGAACATTTGTTGGGAAAGGCTGTTCTAGGGCGTGGGAGTAGGGCAATTTCCACCACTCATGTCCTTCCAGATGTTTGAACTACAATCCCCATGGCCTCTGACCATTGGCCATGCTGGAGGATGGGACTTGAAATCCAAAACATCAGAAGGGCACCCGGTTAGAAAGGGTATGGAGCAGTTTTGCTGCCTATTTAATGTATGTTCATTTAAATTTTCTTATATACGGTTTTATTATTATACAATCGTAAGATGGCTTACAAAACAGCCAGACAAGATATAAATATATATTAAAAGGATATTACAACTGTAGTACATTTAGTGCCCACCTTTGCTTCAAGTAATTAAAACACATGATTAAAAAACCTGGGAGAATAAAAACATTTTGGCTGGTGCTGACACGAATAAAGCAGTGGTGCCAGGTGCACCTTCGGGGAGTGAGTTTTCAACTACATCTCCCAGAATCCCTGTCCACTGGCTGGGGTGCATGGGCATTGCGGTCAAGCACATCCGGAAGGAGCCAGCCTGGAAGTGGATTTTAGCCTCCGTGCTCTGGAGGTTAAGACATAGAAAGCTTGGGGGACCCTCCCTGGAGGTCGCTAGGCAACTGCGACATGCCCCCCCCCCCAATGACCAACACAATCCACATTTAGCTTGGAACCTGGAATCTTCCATCTTGCCGCAGGCCGAGCCGTTGTCCAAGTGGCCGTTTGAGAACCCTCCAAGCCTTCCAATCTGGGAGAGTGCGGACCAGTCCCTTCCGGGGGTGACGTTTCCGTAACTCCCGGTGCCCTCGAGTTGCCTGCCCAGACGAAGGGCGAACGGGACCTGTGTGCTGGTTTGCGCCGCAGTGTATAATTTCGCTTTTGCTTCTGTCGTTAGGCAGCGCTGACAGCCGAGGCCGTCTCCACTGGGCCAGCAACCTTCCTCGGCCAGACCGTGGGTGCCCAGCTGCCAGCGGCCCGGGCACGACCGATTGATGCCCCCGCTCCGGAGGCACATAAGTAGGTGACGGGGCCGACAGGGAAAGATGGGGCAGAAGGTCACGGGGGGGATCAAGACGGTGGATATGCGGGACCCCACGTACCGGCCGCTGAAGCACGACCTGCAGGGCCTGGATTACTGCAAGCCCACCCGGCTGGACCTGCTGCTGGACATGCCGGCCGTCTCCTACGAGGTGCAGCTGCTGCATTCGTGGAACAACGACGACCGCTCGCTCAACGTCTTCGTCAAGGAGGACGACAAGCTCATCTTCCACCGGCACCCGGTGGCGCAGAGCACCGACGCGATCCGCGGCAAGGTGGGCTACTCCTGCGGGCTGCACGTCTGGCAGATCACCTGGGCCATGCGCCAGCGGGGCACCCACGCCGTGGTGGGCGTGGCCACGGCGGAGGCCCCCCTGCACTCGGTGGGCTACACCACCCTCGTGGGGAACAACCACGAGTCGTGGGGCTGGGACCTCGGGCGCAACCGGCTGTACCACGACGGGAAGAACCAGCCCAGCAAAACCTACCCGGCCTTCCTGGAGCCCGACGAGACCTTCATCGTGCCGGACACGTTTTTGGTGGTTCTGGACATGGACGACGGGACGCTGAGCTTCATCGTGGACGGCCAGTACATGGGCGTCGCGTTCCGGGGACTCAAAGGGAAAAAGCTGTACCCGGTCGTGAGCGCCGTCTGGGGCCACTGCGAGATCAGGATGCGCTACTTGAACGGACTGGACCGTACGTATTACTGCCCTTCTTCTATTTAGGGCATCCAGGTTAAGAGTATCGCTCGCCCTCTCCCCCACTTGCTCTTTGTTTAATTCGGTGGGGGCATCCTCTGCTGTGGCTCCCTGTAACCCCCCCGTAATCGGAGTATTAGGAGAATCCAACCAGGAGTGGGGAGGGTGCCCTCCATGTTCCCTGCACCCGCGGAAAGCTTAGGCACTCAATTTTGGCCACCTGTCTTTTGGCCCTGCTTCTAAGCAGCGGGCCTTGAGCATCGCGGGTGTTCTGGGATCCTGGGAAGGCCTGGCTGTTCAGACCCCATAACGTCCCTTCCCAGCTGCAGCTGCAACGCTGCATTCCCGAGCTTGGAGCTGGGACTGTGAGCTGCCCTCCGGCTGGAAGTGGCCGGCAGGTTGCGCTCTTACTCCCTCTGCTTTTAAACCACACAATAGCCACGTTCTCTGTGCAAACTTTTTAAATACCACAAAATGAGACGGCCGCGCTATCGTGGATCGGAAGGCTTGGCAAGATAAAACCAGCCGGAAGGGCTGAAAGCTTTCCAACATCCTAAACCAAATTAAAACCAGAATAGGGTGCTGTTTTCCTCTGAGTCACCTCCTCATCAAAGTGAAGCGGCATCTCACTGTCACATCCACGTCGGTTTGAACTTTGCCAAATTCTTGTGCCGGGGCCTTAAAATGCCTCTCCGCCAGATCTTGTGTGGGATCCATTGTTCAGTCCAGGCTGGTGGTGTGGGTCTGACGGATGCAGTGGGGCCGCCTTGAGTCTCTCCCAAAGCCGTGGACCTTCCTGCTCCCAGAAGCGGCTGCCTCTTGCCTCTCTCTGTGAGCGGCTTCCTCCGGTCTGCCCTCTGCTGACAGGGCAAGGAAATGGGCCACCGCCTTGCCCTGGCCCAACAGCACTGCCTGAGTGTCCTGTGCTTGAAGGAGGGAGTCTGCGTTCTCTGCATGATCCCTTGTTTGTGGCCTGCTCTCCCTCCAGGCTAGGAGGTTAGCCCAAACTAATTAGCTCCATGGCAATACAGGGCTCCTCCGTTGGGAAGTAACACATCCTCCCTCGATCCGCGTGGAAGTAAACCTTCCTGAGTCTCCAGTTTTAATTCAGAAAAACCTAAAGCAGTGCGGACCCATGAGCTGGTGGCAACGGGAGCTTTGGCAAGGGGCTGGTGGGAGCTGGGAAGCAAGGCGGAGAGGGACACGGCCCCTTCGCCTGCAAAGCTTGGGTGTTTTGCAGGAAGCGCAGGCGGTGCCGGTTTCCCCCTCCTCGCTTGCCCACCCTGCAGTGGCGGGGGAGCCTCGCAAGTGGAATCGTGGAGGCCGTCAGCCTCTCTCGGGGCATTGTGGGAAGAAGCGTGCAGCTCCTGGGCGGTCCAGGCAAAGGACTGCTGGGAAGGCAGCCTCTCCTTGCTTTAACCTCCGCCCCAGGGACCAGCTCCAGCCTTCCCGTAGGAAGATTTGGCTCCCACTCTGGAAAAGTTAATTTTGCAGGTTCAGGGTGCTGAGTGGCGTATTTCAAAAAGCAGTGAAAGAAACTTCACACTGGGCCTGGGCACACATTTACGAATTCTTACCTCAGTGCAGTTTCAGTGGAAGTGTCCCGCCCGAGAATGGCCCTTTGCACATGCTCAGAGGCACTGCTCTCATTCTGTGCCGTGGCATGGGAGGATGATCCTGCCATACCTAGGACCTTCATGCAAGTTTTGCGGAATCTGTGCCCAGGCCAAAGCACTCTGTGCATGCTCAGAGGCCCCGTGCATTATTGACAGCCTAGGTTTATCCATCTTGCAAAGACGGCTTCTTCAGGCTTCTTAGAGCAGCCCGTAAGGTAAGCGAGACTGAGGCAGCAGCTGTCCCAAAGCCACCCAGTGGGGACCAGATCTCCCATCTCCCAGTCCCGGTCCAACACCTTCATTACCGTGCAAGTGGCTAGTCCTCACCTACGGTCTCCATCTTGAGTCATTTGACTTTTAAAGCATCATGTATTTAATGTTTCTGTCTTGCCTTTACCCCTCTTGTAATGAACCCAAGTCAGCTTGCTTCATTCTAACCTCACAACAACCCTCAGTTAAAAGTCAGTGATGAGCCCAGCGTGACCCCTGGCCCAGGGGGGACCCGAGCCCCAGTCTCCTGAGTTGCAGCCCAGCCCTCTAACAACTTGCTGGCTGTCACAACAGCCCTAAGAGGTAGGACAGGCTGTGCACCTGACCATGGTGCCTCCAGCAGAGGTTCCGCTGCAGGATCTGGGGACAGCCGCCTCCCATGGATCCAGCAAGCCAGCCCTGTGTTCTCTCTGGTGCGTACAGAATCCGCTCTTGTTCCACCCATGAATTCATGGGCCAGGCGCTTGGAATTCCTTTCCCTTTCCCCTTTTTTCTCCCCAAACTCGGCCAGCAGTAGGGTGTGTGTGCATTTCCCCTTTTCTCTGATCAAGGGCTCATGTCTTCAGCGACCTCAGTGGAAAGTCTGTCTGGGGAGGAAAGCGCAGCTGGGAAAAAGTCACTGCACAGAGGATTTGCCTGGCACGGGGACGGGGAGGGGGGCAGTTTATTGCCCGCAGCGGTGACGTACTCTTTGCGCAGGCCTCCAGGTGTCCGGCCTGCCTGTAGAGTCAGCAAGCCGTTTTCTCCGTCAGGAAAACGGAGCCAACAGGATCCAAATCTCCTTAGATCTCAGCCGGGGGCAGAGCCACTGCCTCAGCTGAGCCAGGCCAAAGCGCGGAGCCGAGCTGGATGCATGCATGCCCTCTTCCCCCTCTTTCTCTCTCCCCTCTTCGGTTTCCTTTTTTCTGGCCCTTGTGCAGCTGTTTAGTAGACAAACCCATTCAGTTTGCAGAGAGGCAGCAGCCAAGAAATAGCCTCTTGTCCTGCAGAGACGGAGCCAAGCTTGTTAAAGGAGAATCGTGAAGCAGCTGCGGCAGCGGCCAGGGCCGGGGCTGCCCTCTGGTTGTGCGGGCCTGCTTTGTCGCCTGTGTGTTTGCCCACACACCTGTACAACACGCTTTCCTTAAGCTGCTGCCGTCGGGTCAGTTCCAAACAGATCCGGCCAGAGTTTGGAGAGTTGGCGGCTGTCCACAGATGTGGGTAGCCTGTGCCGCTTTCCAGGTTCTTGGCTTTGCTTGTCACGCACATCTCTCGGCTTTTCTTCTGCCAAGTGATGTACATGGTCCTCATTCTCTACTTTATCTGCCCAACAGCCCTGTAAGGTAGACTCTGCCTGTCCAAAGTCATCCACCCAGCATTTGACCTGAGCAGCAGGGACTAAACCCAGTAGGCACAATGAGGACTAGAACCTTGAGTCCCCCAGCCCAACATTGCAACCAACTGCTAGCACCTTTGGGTGCAATTTTTTTAGGCAGAAAGGTGGGGCTCTGAGTTAACGAGGAGGAAGAGAACAAGCAAGTGAACTAGAGGGACAGAGAGCCGCGCGGGCAGGGATTGTGATGCTGGTCTTGTGGCTAACATTGTGGGTTTTGTTTCTCCCTCTTTTCTTTCTTTTCTTTCTGCAGCTGAACCCCTGCCCCTGACGGACCTCTGCCGGCGCTCTGTGCGCCTCTCTCTGGGCAGGGATCGGTTGAACGAGATCCACGCGTTGCCGTTGCCGGAATCCCTCAAGAGATACCTTCTTTATCAGTGACCCCCGTCTGGGCCAAGCAGGGGGCTCTCGCAAGGGGGAAGGGAGGCCAGATTTACTGGCTGTGGCATCTCCGGGGACGTTGGTCCTGTGGACACACACCACCACCACACACACAATGCTTCCCGTGCACCCGTTCCGTTTGCTTCTGTGGGTGCCAGCTTGAGACACATTCCCCGCTACTAGGCCAAACGGAAAACCGTCCTTGGAAAAGATCCGGATCACGCTCCGCTTTCTTCCTTACTCAAGCAGCGGTCTCCAGCAGGGGAGAGATCCCACCTGTCCAAGGCACACGACCCACCAACGGATCTCGTGAAATCCCCTGTGTGCACCCATTTCTTCGCGAACTCTGGCATCGGACCGATCCCTGGCTGGAAAAGAGAGGTCAGCGAGGGAAACAGCAGTGTGATGAGGGTGTGCGAGAGACCCCCTGCGAAGGTTGTGGATCGGGAAGGCCGACGCACTTCTGTGGAGTTCAGAGGAGCGACATCCCGGACCCCCGGCCTCGGAACCACAGGCAAAGCAAGCTTGCGTCCTGTGCTGTGTGTTGGGCGAGATTCCTGGAGCCACTGGGTGTCCGAAGTCTGTCTTGCCTCGCTCTGCACCACCCGCAGTGTTTCCCCAGGTCCTCTTTGGGCTTGTGTGGGCCTCGCATGCTGTGGAAGCCACACGTGGGGCACAGGGCTGGGAGACACGCGACGCGCGAACACGACGCCTCTTTCTGGGTATTCACTTGAACTGCGGCCTGGGGGCCGGGACGTGGGGTGCGGGTCGGTGTGGCGAGGATGCCTGTGGACGGCACGCAGGCGTCTCCTCCCTTTGCGAGCAGCGAGGGCTTTGGAGTTCGCTCTCCTCGACTGATGTGCCTTGACTTGCTGGGCCTAAACCAGCCGTCCCAGACCCTGGTGCCTTCCAGGTATGGACCGCCACTCCCATCATCCCCAGCCAGAGGGCCATGCTGGCTGAGGAGCATGAGGCCTGCAGTCCAGCACACCTGGCTTCAATCCAAGCCATTTTCTGTTCCAACTTGAGCTGCCCCCCTCCCCTGTCGTTCTTGTTATCCTTGAGTTTCAGTTGAATGTTCTGTGTGTTGAGATAACCCGAGTTCCACCCTTTGCCTGCCAACTCTCTGCACGCTCCCTTGAGTCCTCTCTTCGGCCCACCGGTGGGGCTGCCAGATAAGAATAGCTGTATTTTGGCAGTTTGGGCTTCCTGGGTGGGTCGCATGGTGCAGTCCATCAACACTGTAACTCGAGCACAGGGTTTGAGCTGTCCTCCTTTGCCAACCTTGAGCTGAAAGCCCGTTTTCCTTTATCCCCACCCCAGCTGCTTGTCTCCGGTGTAGGTCAGCAGCCAGGTTACGGATCTGCAGCTTGCAGCCGATACCCTGTGCCAGACCTACCTGTTGAGGTTGCAGAGCAGCAGAAAGGAGCTGAGTGGTCCTGTTGGAACGCCACCCCCTTACCCGTTGGGTTCGGGGGCCGAACGTGAGTCAACACTAGAAGACTTGGTGGGCTGGATCCAACTACCTGTTGTACTTCCAGGCATAAATGAGTTGATCTGGGTGTGATTTTGCTTCTTGAGAAAGACCAGCCTTCTAAGTTGCCTTCACAGATGGGTTTATTTTGCACATTTTTTTTCCAACGGGGTAGGAAAATACATCTTTTTCACCAGCTTTGTGTAGGGTGTGTTTAATTTTTAAAAAAAATCTGTATAGGTACAATTGAGCTTATTTGTTGGAAGATGTTAATATATTTTTCTTTGCTTTTTGTATGTAAAAGGACTGTGTTTGGGTGTTCGTTTTTAAACAATGCTGCTGTAGGGAATTATTTTTTTTAATGAAGAAAATCGCCTAGGTTTTTTGTTTTGTTTTGTTTTTTTAAGAAAGCACGCAACTGGTGCCAAGATCAATTCTGGGAGGAAAACTTGACCTGCCTTTTTTAAAAAACCTGTTACAAGTGGGACACTTTAAAATTGCACAAAGAATTTTAATGTGTACAGAGCCGAACGTGTTTTTTAATTACCTTCAACCTGACTCGCATCTTTTCCACATCACTGGGAAACTGCCACCTGTTGTATTGTCTCTCCACAGCCGTCTTTTCCTTCTTCCCACCTCTTCCTTAAACCTCTTGGTGTACCTGGCTTGTACTGTTTTTAAACCTCTCACTAGTTCCCCCCCCTCCCCATTGATGGTAGATAATCAGTAATCAAATTTAAAAAATAAAAGTTTATTAATTATCAAGAGCTGGCAGTTGTTGTTTTAACATAACAGAAGTGGAGTGAAGCCGCATTGGGCGAATGGAAAATGTGTGCACTGAATTCAAATTCTTAAAGTATTAAGAAGCAACACAGTTTTGAGTTACCCTTAAAGCCGATTGAATTGCTAACCTCAATTTTGGCTGTTAAAAACAAGAGCGAGATTTAGAAAATCAGGTATAAGGAGTGTTGTATTTTTTTTTTTTTTTTTTGGCCCAGGGGCCAAATTGCGCTATGGAGAAGCTCTTGATGCCAGGGGTGGGGGAAATTCATTAAAGCAAGAATTAATCTGGAAATAACAGTGGAATTATGTCCAGTGTTGCTAAGCGAGTGGATGTGGTAATATCCCTCATGCAGGTCAGCAATGCGCTAGCGAGTGGGCACTCTTTCTTGCTTGCTAAATCGAACTCCCTTCGCCAGGCCAAACGGTGTAAGAATCAAGTTTGGGCCTGGGTAATGGGTTAGGGGAAATGGGAAACCGAAGCAGGAGAGCTATTCTTTTTTTCTTTTCCGCTTTATAGCCTACCTTTTTCCTACAAAGGGCTTAAGGCAGCTTGCATCATTCTCCTCCGCCATCTTATCCCCACAACAACAACCCTGTGAGGTAGGTTGGGCTGAGCATCTGTGACTGGCCCAAAGTCACCCAGTTGGCTCCATGGCCGAGCGGGGACTCGAACCCAGATCCTCTGAGTCCCAGTCCCAGGCTCTTCACCACTGCACCACACTGCCTCTCCCAGTGAAACTATTCTCAGTTTCCTCATTTTCCAGGACTGTTTTGAGGACTCGCCTCTTCCAACATGCTCCGACTGCAAATAATTTTAGCCGCCAAAGTTGCGTTTGGTGCTTCTGCAGGTGTGCCTGACCCGATTCGGTTGCTGTTGGAGATGATTAAAACTAGCAAAGTATGTACAGACCATCCCCAAGGAAAATCCACCTTGAGTTCAGACCATATGTGGGCAAAAGAAGTCACCCCATTTTTGCCTTCACGGATGCTGATGGAATGTGCGTTGTGCTAAGCCATAAACCGCCTGGGGGGGGGGGAGGGGGGAATATTTTGTCCGTGCTCGCTTCCAGACAGCCAAACAGGTGCCCGACCAGCTGTAACAAGCGGCTGAAATAAATTACCCCCTTCCAGTGTTGCGGTGTTTATGTACGTCGCTGGGTAACGCACGGCCTCCGGACGGGGAGACGAGGAGCAGGAGGCAGGCCCTGGCAGGGTGCGATGCGCCTCGCTCAAAGCCGCTGCGCATCCGCTGTGCAAACCCCATTTGTCAAGCTGCGCACACGTTCCAAAGGCCAGATTTGCTCCTTCGCCCGAAAAATGACAGTGCGGCTTGAGAAGGGGGTCTCCCGGTAGAGCTTGGCTCCCCCCGCTCTGGCTTTCTGCTTTTTGCTCTGCTGTATTTATCTGGTGCTTCCCCCCCCCCCCCCGCCACCGGTAGTCATGCGCATGGAATTTCACCTTGGCAGCAAGCATTCGCTTGCTCGCCTTTGCCAAGCCTGTGAGATGATGTGCTCTGATCCAGGCAGCTTGGCTGGGGCACTGGGCGGCTTCCCTCCTCTCCCTCAGCGTGTGGCTCGGCGAACAGAGCGGCTTTGCAGACCTGTGGCTTCCACCTGCGGGGTTGGAGGCCGCTTTTGAAAGGGGAGTTTCAAGAGAGTCCAGTCCCCCCCCCCCCCCCCAGCCCCTCCTGTGATCCAGAGTAGCTTGTTCTGCCCCTGTGCTGGATTGGGTCAAGGCCTGGGCCATGTTGCCCCTCTGCCATGGAGCTTGCTGGGTGATGTCGGGCCAGTCACTGGTGCTCATCTCAGCCTACCTCACAGGGTTGTTGTGGAGCTGAAATAGAGAAGAGGGTCGTGTGCTTTGCATTTGGTTCCTTGCATGAGGCAAAATAAACGCTATAAGATTTTTCCGTCCATCCATGTTTTGCAAATTGCCAGCAAAGCCATCGTTCAGGAATATCAGGACTTGCAGTGTGCCACCCCCAAAAAAAGCAAAAAAGGGGAGAAATACCTCTCTCAGGAGGGAAGTTCCAGAGGCGTTCTAAATGTATCTAAGGAAAGTGTCTCTGAGCATGTACAGAGTGTTTTTCCTGGTTCCAGGCCACCTGCATAGTAGTCATTGCCGACATGGTGCCGCTCCATGTTTGTCCTCACGAGAAGCCTGGGAGGTAGCTTAGGCTGAGAGTCGGGGACCGGGCCAAAGTCTCCCACAAAGCATCACGCCTGAGCGGGGACTGGAACCCGGTTCTCCCAGGTCTCCAGTCCAGCACTCTCACCGCTATACCACACTGGCTCTTGGTGATTTAGTTCCCACTCCCAAACTTGCACAAGGGGCAGAGGGCTTCTCTGAGGGTCCTCCTGAAGGAGAGCTGAAGGGCGGCTCCCCGGAGAAGGGGCTTCTCTGTGCTGGCACCCGATTGTGGAATTCGCTGCCCAGAGAGCTTCGCCTGGCGCCGTCACTTTATTCTTTTCGGAGTCCATTCCAAACCTTTTTATCTGTCCAATCTTTTAAGATGCGATCGTTTTAATTGGGGTTTTATTGTTGGTTGGAAATTTTATCAGGATGCTGTGTTTTGTTTTATTTTTTTACCAAACCCCAGTAAGGGGACGGTCTGGAAAAGTTTTAAATAAATGAGTGCATGAACATCCTGCTCTAAGGGAAGAGTGAAAAAGCAGGAGAAAGCCAGAGAGAAATCTAGAGGGGGCATGAAAAGGGACATGCTGTGGAGGGGGGCATTCAAGGTGAGTTGCAGTCCTGCAAAGCTTGCAAATGGTGCAGGTAAATCTTGCCAACGTTACCTTTGCAAGAGCCCACCTGCCAAATCTCGCCCGAGCGCTCTGCTCAGGCACCGAGTCCCCCTCTGGCCCGCTCGCTGGCCAAGAGTGTAGACGCATGTGTCATTGATTTAAACATGTGTTTATAAAGTTTTCTCCACCCCAGTATGTTGAATCCAAAAGCCCTTCAAGGCATTTTAGTTTTAGCTGAATTATGATCCAGACACTAGACATGCAAAGAGCTGTGTTCGTTTAACAGCCGTGTTAACGAGACAGCTGGATACTTTCAAAGACGGCGAGTTGACTTCAGTCTACCGGGTTCAAATGATAACGGATGCTCAAGGGTTGGATGGGGCTGGGTGTTGTCTGAACCCAGATGCACTAACAGACCGTGGGGTTAACCACAAACAACCCTCGAAAAGAATCCACGGATTGTTAGGATGTGAGCGCTGGGGTGGATCAGCCTGGTTTGGCTCCTAAGAGCACCAGCATCTGGAAGCTCTCAGAACCCACTAAATGATGAGTGAAATTCTCCTTTGCATGTTTAATTCATGTTTAATTCAAATTTGCTGGGCTGAATAACTTTAAACCTGGCCTGCCTCGCAGGACGGGTCTGCAAGAGCCCTTTACTCTTGGTCTTAGCTCATGGAGTTGTGGATTCTCCAGTGGAGCGCCTTGTAATCTACGGATTACAATTCCCAGGATTGCCTGGGAATGAAAAACAGGCATGAAGCCTCTTATTTGCACCCTCAAACAGCGTGTCCAGCGGCTTTTAAACAAGGGCTGTTGAGGCATTTATGGTGCGCTTGCCACCTGTCTTACAGATGTTTGTGGGTCCTTCCTCGTGTGTGTCTTTCAGCCAGTTTTGCAGGTCTCTCTAGAGCAAAGGGAATGCAGAGTTTTTCTGGAAGACGTGAGGATTCACAACAGAAGTTTGGGGTAAAGTCTAAAGTCTGCTCTGTTCAACCTTGGGATGTTGAACAGAAAAGCAGAGGGAGAAATCCACATGTGGAAAGGGTATTTTTCCTCTTGAAGGAAAGTGGACGAAGTGTCGGTAAAGCTCGCGGTGAAATCCTTCGTGGAGAAAAGCCGTTCCACTGCATCCTCAGCGTTTAGGATTTGTGGAAAGACCAAAGCATACAAGTTTATGGGTAAGCTGCATTGCTAGGTAGAGAGATCCCCAGCCAGGTACCTAGCCTACAATTCTCATTGTTTTAGATCCTCTTGCCAGCCAATCTAAAGCAGGTCAAAAGGATAATATTAGTTTAAGCTAGCCAGTCTTTCAGTTCTGATAACACTGTTTGTGTTGGCCCTGGGAAAGAATGCGTTGCCTCTTGGTCCACCCCAAGCCAATTAATTCTCCATCAGATCTTAAACGAGCTTGGAATGGGAGAGCGAGGCCAGAAGAGCAGGCAAGCCAGCTTCCTTTGGGCAAGAGTTTTTTGGTGGTCCCTCTTGAGTGAGGAGGCCGTTGTCACCACAACTGTCACCGGCTGTGTTTGGTTCTCGGCCTCTTGTCACTTGTTGGCTCGACAGTAAGAGAAGCAGGAAGCAACCAGGGCTGCTGGGGACTGAAAGGAGCTGGGGATCGGGGCCACGGGGACGGAAGAGTACACAGACCTGTATACGCTGTAAAATGTGTGTGTGTCTCTTCCAAGGACATCGCTATTGCATGTATGGACAAAGAAGGGGATTGGATCTACCGAAAAAAGAACATTCCTCAAGCAACATGATATGGAGGGACACAGGCGGCGAGCACAAGCTAGCCAAAATCCACGGAATGTCTCTTTCAGTGACTGCATTTCAGGCCCCTGGAATTCAGATTCTGCAGGGGCCCTCGAACAGCTGGGCAGAGGCCCTCCCGGGGTTTCAGGACCCCAGAGGAAAGATTTGAGGCTCCAGCCCTGGTGAGCCAGTCCTTAACACAGCCTCTGCAGGGGCATCTCAGGTGCCACCGCCTGCCAGGTGAGTGATGGGGAAGGGAAGCAGGTTCGGGGGCTGTCTGCAGAGAGAGAGAAGCCCCGGGGCCCAGGTTGTGATCAGTCCCAAGTGCTCCCTCGCTATCCCAGACGCTGGGCTAAACAACCCACCGAGCACAACAGGTAAGATGCCACTTCGTTGGGAGAAGCACCATGTTCTGCAAAATCTATTTTTAAAAAACATTAAGGGGGCAGGGGAAGGAGGATGGAGGAGGGAAGGGACCACAACAGTCCAGTGAGAAATTCGCAAGTGCAGTAGTATCAAAATGTTGACCGGCCTTCCAGAGAAAAATACATATCGCAGAATGAAGTGACTCGTGAGAGAATGGATCTGGCTGGCTGTTAGCGGTGGGGACAGAAAGAGGGAAAGAAATTGGAGTATTTTGGATGAGGATGTGACTGTCTGGCTGTAGGGGAAGGCCTGAAAACGGGAGGATGGGATGGAGCATCTCAGTTGAGGACATGGCTGGCTGGCTGGCTGGGCCTTGGGGCAGGAACTGAAAGCAGGGGGAATGGAATGGAGTATTTTGGAGAAGAGCAGGGCTGGCTGGCTGGCAGGCACCCTGAACAACTGGTTGTTGGGGTGGCGGAAACAGAAGGGGGGGCCAGAGGGAGAACAGAATGGAGTTTCCTGGAAGGGGGAACGGCTGGCACGGCATCTCGCTGACGCCTGTGGCAAACAGGGTTGGACCTTTGGTCCAATCTGGCAAAGCTCTTACGCAGCAACCTCCTCGGTCATTCTGGAGGAATGGAGAGGCAGGAAGAAACTTACCAGAGGTTTGACCAACATGGACAGAAAGCAGGGGTAGAAAAGCCCTTTCTTCTTGGCAGCCGGATTCCATTCCAAAGACGCTCTTGAGGGATGCATTCGGCTGGAGGGTGGGAACTTTTCCTTGAATGCTCTTGCAGCTAGTCCTGAAGATTTCCAGCTTCTAGAGTGGGGAAGGAACCAAGGTGGGGAAAGGCGGTGGCAGGGACCGGATAATGGGACCTGCTTCCGAATCCCTGATGGAGGCTGAGCTACTTTGAAAGTCTTGTGGGGGGGGGGGGGGGAGACAGCAGCAAGGAGAAACCCACACTCGGTTGATCGGAATCGAACTCTGGTCCTGTCCGCACTCTCCGTTTGATTTACTGGTCCCTGGCGGCCTTGTCCGCCCTTCAGACGGAGAACTATTTGAGACAGCTACCAAATGTTTTGTCTGACTTGGTGTGTTTTGCAGCTTGCTTACCGTTTAGTCAAAACTCTCCTCCTGCTTTGGAATTCGCGGCGTCCTGGCGCAATCCACTCCTCCTTGGCCTCCCTGCCCCGAACGCTGCAGCTTTCCTCGTAGCGTTGCAAGTCAGGCCAGAGGGCTCTTGGCGGGCCGTTGTTTGGGTTGGAAAGCCACGGAGCAGCGATGGCTGCAGCCAGATCCACCCGTTCGGGGACGCGAGGGGGATCTGTCCCTAAACGGCGCCCATGCTTCTCCAGCGCAGGGATCTGCTCCCCGAAGGCTTCGCCACTGCTGGGCCGCAGAGGAGGGCTGGACGGGGCAAAGGGGCACTTGGGGGCCAAGCGGAGAAGCGAGCCCTGCACCGTGGGTGGGGAACCTCTCCTGGCCCAAGGGCTCCGTTCCATTCCAGAGATACTCTTGGGAGTTGAATCCTGGCGGAAGGGCCTGGGCTGAAAGCACACAAAGACCACAAACTGCAGCTCAGACTCCTCGCAGAAGCACGTCTGCTTTTCAGAACGAGGGAAGCCCTGGATAAAAGCTGAGGAAGTGCCCAATGAACAGCGGAGCGGGTGTCCAGAGATGGCAGGAAGCTGGATCTGGGCTGAAGAACCCAGCCTTGTCCAAACACTCAGTCTTTGTGCTTGTTCTCTGATGTTTTGTTGGCAAGCTGGCTGGCTGGGGAGGAGGGGACTTGTAGTCCAGCACACCCAGAGGGCACCGGGCTGGGGATACAGCTAGAAATTAGGACTTGTAACCAGCAGTGGAAAGGGTCCGGATTGCTTAAGAGAGAGACTGTGCACGCCCCGGGCAAATTCCAGCTCCTCCGTTTCACCACCACTGTCGTCTGCCCCAGAGCAGAGGAGAGGAAGAAGCCGGTTGCCGTGAGGAAGAGGAGGAGCGGCTGCAGGGGGACCTTGTCCAAGGGCCCCTCCTGAAGCGCCGGCCCTTGGCAGGCGTCGGAAGGTGCCCCTCTCTTTTGCTCTCCATGCCGTAGCATGCTTTTCTTCTAGGGCACGGTGACTTACAAGCCAGGAATTGCGAGTCTGACCTGCCAGCAGGAGCTTTGGGCCGAGGCCCCTCCTGTCTCGCTAAACAACCCTTGTGCGGTTGTGTCATCCTGGATGGTCCTGCATGTGATAAAAGCAGAGTTATGTCTGTTCGAGCGCTTGCCAGGACAGACAGCGTGTTCTGACTCAGTTGTGTTCTGGTTTGTTTTTGTTTTCTTAAAAAAGCAGTAGAGAGGAAACATCCTTTCCCATCCTGTCCGCCGGCCAGAACACCGTCCTGCACTTACTGAGCTAGTCATGTGCTGGGCGAGCGGACAAGTCCGGCCAGCTCAGAGCATGAAAACAAAAGAACAGCCATGCTGGTCTGGCTTGCCGCTCACCCAGTGGCCAAGCAGCTGCTTTGGGAAGCTCCTGCCCACCCATGTTCCCCAGCAACTGGTGTCCATAGGCACACTGCCTCTGAGCCTGGAGGCAGCAAAAACCATGAGGACTAGGAGCTAACGATAGCCTGATCCTCCCAGAATAAGTTTTTTGAAAGCCTTCCGGATGGGCTCCCATCACTGCACCCAAGGCCCAGTGTGATGTAATGGTTATGGGTATTTTACTGGGGTTCGGGAGATCCGGGTTCAAGTCCCCTCTCGGCCACAAAGCCCACTGGGTGACTTTGGGCTAGTCACGGACTCTTCGCCTTGCCTACCTCACAGGGTTGTCGTGAGGATAAAATGGAGACACCTGTGTTCCTTGCAGGAGGAAAAGGGGTCCACGCCCTCCCTCTTGGGGGCTCTCCCACTCTTAAGGGCCATGGTTCAGCTCTGCAGCGCTGCCCCCCCCTGTGCAGAGGCAGTGAAGTCCGCTCCGCAGGGGTGTCGTCTGGCTTGGAAAGCCCCCGTGTGGTGTGTAACGGGCTGCTGGATGGCATAGCTTCTTCCCTCTGTATTTCTTTCCTGATCCAGGGAGGGAGCGAGGGCAGCAACAGTTATGTGGACCCCTAGCGATATATCTGTGTGTGCATTTGCGTTGTGTATGTGTGTTTGCTTGCACACCAGTCCTTTCCAAATGACTGCCGGCGTGTGGTATCTTACCCAGAGCCGGGGACGGTCTAAAAAGTTCTAAATAAATAAATAGGAAACGGGCCCGTGAGGGGAGGCGTCATCAACAAGTTCAGAATGATGCCCAGGCCTGAAAAAGTTGCTGGAGAGATGCTTTTCTTCCTCTGTCATGACGCTGGTGCCCAGCGGAGTCGTCTGAAGCAGACAGGGAGCGGATACAGGGAAGAGGAAGCCTGAGAAGGGATAGAGGAGGGGAGTAGGTGACTCAAGTCTCCATGCTAATAAAAGGGTCTTGGTGCTTTGACCCTGCCACCCCGGTTCCACTACAGGACTGCCTGGTCCCAGTAGCCTCGTGTAACTTATCTGGTAGACGTGTAATGGAAATTCGTGCATTTTCCTGCCCTAGATATCCCTGCTTCTATTCTTTTGCATTGTCTCTCTCGGATCGCTTTCTAATTGTAAGCTCCTTGGGGCTGAGAACCTGACAGACCTCTTCTTTGCAAAGCACCCATTGCACAGCCGGTGTTGTCATAATATCTCCAAACAGGAAAGTGCGCTGCTTCTCTCTCCCGTAATGCGAAAACCACCCTTTTGAAGCCTTGAGAAAACGGATCGGGGTTGCTGTGATATTTATGTAACAAGCTCTTGTCTGGATTTCTGTTCTCACCAGCTCCACGCCTTTGTTTCCAGCAGGCCTCCCGCTGCCTGTTAGCACTGAACTCTGACACAAATGTCCTGAGAACAGGGTGTTGTGTTTCTTTCGCCTCTTTTTTATTTTTTAAAGGAAGTCCGTTGGCCCTGATCCTAGCTCTGCAGCCGTCTCCTGGAGCGACACCGAAAACCTTCACTGACTATCTCTCCCGTGAGAGATTGGACCAGAGCGTTTTAGCAAACCGTAGACATGGCAAAATTTTGTGCATATTTGGGAGACGTTCCAGAGCGTATCTTTAAAAATAGAATGCAAAGCAAGCTCCAGGTTGAAAGGTCCTTGCTTAGGGGATGCAGGCATTCGCTCGAAATGGATTGGGCTCGGTCTGGAGGCACGCAGGCCCGTCCGGGTTTCCTTGGCAAGTGGATTTTGACCTGCTTGAGGCCAAGCAACATGCTTCCACTGTCCAGTTAAGGATGTGAGTTGTTGATCCGTGTTGAATCCAAGGCAGATTCCAATTCTTTCGCTAGGCTTCACACAATAGGTCCCATTGATCTATCGGGAGGAATCCTGGAAAAGGACTGAGCCAGCGATTGTTAGAACATAAGTTAAAGCCAAAGGCCTCCCTGGCCACTGTGCAAACAGAGAGCTGGCCCAGACAGATGCTCGTGGGAAGACAGAAGCAGGATGCTGGCTTGATAACTCCTTCCACTGCCTTGCCCAGCAGTGCCGGCTCCAAGCTTTTGGCCGCTGTCCCTCAACGAGGCTGCCTCCTCACCACGATGGTCCCACCTCATCCTCTCCCTGATCTTGGCTGCTACCGGCTTGCGTGAGTGGTGGAGTGGACAAGAGGGTGTACTGGGGAAATGGAAGAGCAAGGCCAGGGAAGCGCTCTCTTCCTCCTCCCGCCTCAGCTATTTTTCCTTGCGTGGGGGCACCTTTTCAGATTGTCCGCCTACAAGACTGGCTCCTTTCACAGATTATCCTTCGGCCTCTTTTGAGAGCTTTTGGGCTGAGGGGACACCTAAAAGTACTTCAAACAAATAAGGAAATCAGCCAGCCTGGAGCAATCCCTCCAGCCATCATTCCATAAATCAAATAGAACAAGTTTGCTACGGAAAGTGGTGATGGCTGCCAATCTGGATGGCCTTAAAGTGGGATTCGACATACCCATGAGGGAGGATGCGATCCGTGGCTACTAGCCTTGTTGGCTACGGGCTCCTTCTTTCACCAAAGGCGGCCTCCTGCGTACACCAGTTGCTGAGGATCTTGGGCAGACGGAGGCCTCGCATCCATCCTGCTTGAGCGATCCTGGGGGCAGAGTGCTGCGCCGGACGGGTCTGATCCAGCAGGACTTTTCTTACCTTCTTCTGAATTAGCCATCACATTACTGTTCAGTCCAATAGAAGAAATGTGAACGGTGCAGAGATGAGTGTGAATGAAAATATAGGTAAAGGTGTAATCTGCTGCAAGATTAGGTAGGGCAAGGACACCCAGCAGCCCCCAGGTGCAATTGCTCAAAGATTCGGGCTGGTGTTTGCAATGTGGTAGGACTTTTCCGTGCGAAGGTGCCAAGATGGCACCCCAAGGAAATGATCAACAGCGAGCGCCCGTGCCTCCTTCTCCAGGTGGCTTCCCACCCAGGTATCCCCTCCTCAGAGCGTTCCATGGAACACCAAGCCGAAAAACGGAAGAGGGGAGGCCACGAAAGAAAGGGGTATTTTTCTTTTATTTAGGGCGCTGCCAGTGAGCCGTTATCTGTCTAGACAGATGGTGTTCGCCTCTGAAACAGCCCTGGAATGTGAAACTATGTTTATTTGTGGTTGGCTGGGAGAGAAGAAGGAAAAAGTTGATGGAGGAAGTGAAGGATAAAATGGAAAAGGAGGGCACGGGAAGAGAGAAGGGGCAGCAAGAGGGAGAATTGGTTTCACCCTGGGACATAACAGGCAGTGGCGGTTGATTCCCCGTCCTCGTTGCATGACATTTATAGGCCACCTCTTCCTCATGCAAAGGACCCAAAGCAGCTTCTACGATCCGCTTTCTCTCCATGCTTTTCTCACAACAACCTTGTGAGGTAGGTCAGGCTGAGAGCCAAGTCACGCAGAGAGTTTCAGGCTGAGTGGGGGCTAGAAGCCGGACCCCCCCCCCCCCAGTCCATCATTTGTGGCCACTGTGCTGCCCTGGACTTGAATAGCACTGGGCCTGAGTGCCACAGGCTGTGTCTCTTTCCAGGGGGCGAGACGGATATAGAAGAAGAGGGTTGCAAAGGGCTCTGAGGCTGCCCCACCTTGCAGGGAGGTCGTTGGGATCAGATGCGGGAGGGGAGCTGGTCATGTTCCCTTGAGCTCTGTGAAGGAAGTGCAAGAGAACAGTGCAAGAGCTACGTGAAAATGTCAGGAGCTGAACAGGAATTTGCGTGGAAGCAAGACAGATTGAATCACATTTGTTTTTCCTGGAAAATAAGTCCAGTCATACAGACTAGCAAAGGCAGGATCCTTGCAGTCCTGGTGAGTAGTTTGTTCTTTCCCAAAACTGGTAAGTACCATTTTTAGATTTTAAGCCAACTGAATTGGGCCGGCTATGTTGTGTGGCTAAAAGGAGGAAATAAAAATGAGCTTGGGTTCTTCTCTTCCTCCTTCAATTCATGAACGACCTGACTGTTGTACAATAAGCTGGATCCATCTTTCCCTACTGGTGCCTGTAGAAGCTTTGGACTACAGCCTTCCAGCATTCTTGACCACTGGCCATGCAAACTGGGGCAATAACTTGTTCCCATAGATAAGATTCTAGTCCTCATGGTTCTGTATAAAGGGCTAATTTAAACAGGAACATAGAAAAGCTGCCATACAGATTCAGACCCTTGGTCTGTCTAGCCCGGGCTGGTCTATATCTGGCTTCTCCAACCGGCTGCTTTCCAGAAGTTTGGGGCTGCAACCGCCATGGGCCCTGCAGGCTGGGGCTCCTGGGCATCGCCGCGCTAAACTGCAGCTGCCTCTCCGGTCCAGCTGTTTTCCTCCCTCCGGCGTGTGCTGCGCATTTTGCACAGCAGCGGTGCCTCCGGTTCGCTCTCGGTGGCTGGGTGGGTTTCAGCCGCGCCGCTCGCGCAGGGTGACTCTCCAGGAAGCCGCAGCAGCGTCTCCAGAATTTCCCTCCCTCGCTGGCAGCCGGAGGAGCGGGTTGGGGCAGCTCTGGCATGCGGGATCCGGGAAGGGAGGCGGCGTGTGCGGCAGCCCGCAAAGGATCCGGAGAGCACCTGGCTCGGGGTGGGGGCAGCCGCGTCCTGCGCAGAACAATAGCCTGGGATGAGACCGCCTGACCTTTACCCTGTCTTGTTCTCACAACCTGAGAGCTTTCCCAGCCCAGCTCCCACATTCCCCTGCAGGAAGTGCTTTTTCTTTTTTCCGTTCGGATGTATGAAATGTGGGAAGCAGGCTGGAGCTGGGGGCCGGAGCCACAGGCCTCTGGACGGGGCCGAATTGAGAATTTTTGCCCCCCCCCCCCCCGGGGACCAGTCACTCCAGGTGTCCCCTGCCTCCGTGACCTGGCCTTCCCACCAGCTGCGGTCCCTCCGCCACTCAGCTCGCTTTGGCTTGGCAGGGCACCTCGTCCCTTTGGCTTGGCAGGGCACCTCGTCCCTTTGTGTGTCCACCACTCTTGGGACCTAAGCCTGTCCTGAGAAGACAATCCTTCTTGCTCTCCATTGTCCTTCTCTGAATGTGTGCCAATTTATCTCAAATCTTTCTCAAAGGGTGGTGTCTGAAATCGCTTTCTGGAGCCGTACCGAAATCTTGCAGCCTCCAGCTTCTTCGCGAGTTAATACATTCCTGTCTGAACCCTGCCAAGCTAACAAACCATGGTGAACAACCCAGAGTTTTTATTTAAAATCTATTTATTTAAAATATTTATATCCCATCCTATATGCGGGGCATCTCAGGACGGCTTACAAAAACCAAACAATCGATTCATAATCAAAACAACAATTAACATAACTAAAAATGGACACGAAGCCGACAGAAACATATTGCCCATGAGAACAACACCCAAACCAAAATCAAGATCGTAATCGTCACAAAATCGAAACCAAAATGCAACTGCGGGTACTTAAAAACCGGTTAAAATTCCTAGTTTTCAAAATAACGGGCAAATAAAAAGAGTTTGCCGACAACCCACCCTCGAGCCACGCTCTGCCCTTGACCGTAGGGTTCAGATTGTCCGAACACTTTCACCATGAACCGATCTGGCCCGGTCTTTGCATGCCTCGATTTTGCGGCGCTTTGCAAACGAAGGCGCCTCCAGAGCACGTCCGCTCTTTCCCTTCATTTTGCCCTCCTCTGTGAGGAAGAAAGGATGAAAAAGGAATAGCCCTCGTGGCAAAGCAGGATCGATTTTCCTTACGACATCCAAGCTTGCGGCAAGCTGGACTGTCCTGCGGGTGTCGGCAGGCAGGTGTGCCAGTAAAAACAGCCCGTGAGCGAGGAGGGGAATGCCTACCCAGCCGGCCACGAGGCGGTCATTCTCCAGTTGTTCGCATCAAACAATGCCTAGGGATGAGTAATCCCTTCTCGTTCCCACTGGATGAGAACGCTTTCCCATTTGAGGATGTTTTCCTCGAAAAAGGGCTGATTTAAGCAACCCCTAAGCTGCCAGCCAGGCAGACTAATCCATCAAGTGCAAACTTACCTTCTGTATTACCTAGCAGGTTTCTGGAATTTTAGGCAAAGGCCTTTTCCAGCCCAACTTGGAGATGCTGGGAATTGAACTTGTGGGTTTTTGGGAAAGTATCTCTTCTACCACTGGCCTGCGTTCCTTTTGACCTAGCTGGGCATAATGTCACTCGCCTCTATGCCCTCACGATTTCCAAGGAATGCCAAGAATTCCCTGGAACACAGTTTGAATGAAATGAGCACGTCAGTGGAAGATGGCAGCTCCCTTAAATCTGTCTTGGTCTGGCCTAAATAGCCAAAGCCGAGGTCACATAATAGCAGGGCAGGAAAAGCCATGGGCCGCTTTTCCTATGCGCTTTTGCAGGAAAAGCCGGGCCACCGGGAAGGATCAATGGCAGCTCCATCTGGGACTGTTTAGCTTAGGAGAAGAGCACATATGAACGGAGAATTTTTTCTTAGTACCTCATCTTGCTTTCATGGTTTTATTTTGGGCCTTTCCCTGATTATGTTTTATTGGCCTGGGTAGGAGCTGCAATTGTGTTTTGTAGGTTTGGGCTTTTGCTTTGAATACGGATATCCTGCACCTGATATGAACTAGGCTGCACTTAGAATTCGGTGTGTCGTTCTGGTCACCACACCGAAAGAAAAGGATATTTCAGGGTTGGGGAAAGTGCAGGATCTGGTGATGGGAATGATTAAGGCGCTGGAACAGTTTCCTGGTGGGGTTAAGGGTTAGGGATCGTTTAGATTAGAAAGAAGCCTGGAAGGGAGACAAGAGAAAGCTTAGGTGATGCATGGTACCACCCCATGAAGATCCAGGACAGACAAAAGAAAGGACTTCACTTCTGCAGGAGGTTGTGACAGCTGCCAACATGGATGACTTTAAAAGGGGATTGGACCTGTTCCTGGAGGAGCAGGTCTATTCTATTCTACAAGGCTATTCTACTAGTCCTCATGACTTTATGCTACCGTCAGCATCAGAGGCAGTGTGCCTGTGTGTGCCAGCTGCTGGGGAACATGGGCACCCCAGTGCAGGGTGCTCCTGACCTGCATGTAAAGCAAAGTGCTGGGCTGGAACCTGTGTCTGACCCAAGACGGCTGTTCTTTCACTCTTAGGATGGGCAACCCATTTGGAATAGATGCTCGCCTCACATTTTCCTTGGGTTTGGGCCACGGCCTCTGGTAAAAAGACCGGAAAAACCGGGCTGCACCTGCTCCTACACACAGCATTGCAAGGAAGTGACTTGGACCTGGGAACATTCCTTGCGGAAAAATCTCCTGCTGGGGTTTGGGGGAGACTTTCCCCCAATTTTCTTGCAATCTAAGCCTTTTTGGGGAGCAGAGAGGCATTCTGTTCCTCGCTGCAGCGAAGGCAGCTTGGCTCTAATTAGGTGATACAATTTCTTCAGATGAAGTCTGGCTCTGAGGGGGATATTAAGTTTTACAGTGCCCCGTGTGAGCCGGTGTGTTTTGTGTATCTCGTTGCCTAGCAGCACAAAACCACATGGATGTGAGAGACTGTTTTATGACCAGGCTGAGCTGTTCTTGGACGGCCGACAGCAAGCAGTATTCCGACCGAGCTGGAGCCTCTTTGCCTTTGGAGTGTGCGTGTGCTTTTCCTTTTCCACTGAGCAAGTGTGAAAGTGATTAGATGCGTGTCCCTTGGAGGATTTGGCAGCATCCCCTGTCGGAGGCCTACTGGACAGAATCTCGTTTTTGCTGCGTCGAAAGGCTACTTAGCCGTCCCGGATTTTGCTCTGAACTTGAAAGCAACTGTGTGTGGTGGCAAACCCAGCTGCAAACTAGGGAACATGGCTGGCTCCTCCAAATTCAGCGTAAGAGCTGGAGGGCTACATAGCCCCGCTGATGTTGAGGGTGATGCCCAAGGTTGGCATCCAAGCGTCACGGGTGTTGCTTTAGCTTAGCAAATTTTTAGGCCCCGCTTCTTGGTACCGGCCGTGGTGCTCAGAGGGCAGTTTGGACTCCGCTACCCTTGTGTGGGCGCCACTGAAAACTTTCCCCCCAACACTCAGTGCAGAAGTGGCCACCCCGAGAGGGTTCCTGCGACTGTGTGTCTTCTCCCTGTGAGAAGTGCCATTCCACGATTCCCATCAGACATTTCCTCTGAAATCTACCCTGGGCTTTTCCTTCAACCATCATTTCCCCCTACTGCTTGGCCACCGTTTGAATCTCCTATCATCCCCAATGACGCATGGGGCATGCTCTGTGGTACATCTCAATTTCGAGTTGTTTTGTATTTGAAAAACACAAGAGTAAAAGAGGCAAGAGACAAAACACAAAGTAAGTATTTATTTTTATTTCGTTTTTATGCAGCCCCAATAGCTGAGGCTCTCTGGGCAGTTAGGAAAGAACATTAAAAGCCCTTTCAGATCATCCTAAGAGCCAGTGTAATGTAGTGGTTTAGTGCTGGACTGGGACTCCGGAGATCCGAGTTCAAGTCTTCCCTCAGCCATGAAACTTGCTGGGTGACTTCCACCCAGTCACTGCCTCTCGGCCTCACCCACCTCGCAGGGCTGTTGTTGTGACCTTGGAAGCCATGTTGGATTCTCATCGCAACCTACCTCGCAGGCTGGTTGTGAAGCGGTGGAGGAGAGGAGGAAACTAGGGTGCCATCAGCATACGTCGTATTTTGGCATTGCTGGTCTTCTCCCCACCTGGCCCTTCTGTGCTACCCATTAAACCTCTTCTTCCAGGTCACTTTTGCAACTCGGAGGACAAACCAGTGGTGTTCTTTCCTTGCTTGGGAACGACCCTGCTTGTTCTGCCAGGCGAACCGTGATAGGATACCGAAAGCGCAGCAAGCAGAGTTTTTCGCCTAGAAGAACAGCATACTTTCGAGCGTCTTCTTCCTTCTGGCACAAGTTGCCTCGGCTTTGTAATTTCTGTTCCTAAGCTCAGACTTGAGGAAACATCTTTTTTCGCCGTTTTTGGAGGCGTTTGGTTAAAGCACCGCTGGTTGGGAAAGGAGAAAAGCGGGGTGTCCACATCGAAAATCTTTTGCTTCCGATGCCCCTCGCCACGTGGGCACCACCCAAGCCAGGGAGGCTTGTGTGGCCCGTAGACAAGCTGGGAATCCCCTTTCTCGAAAAGCAAAGGAGCGGCGGCATGGAAAATGCGCTCCAGTCGCAGAGACGAGAGCTGAACCCACTTCAAACAAAATCCATTTGTACTGTTTAAGTAGATTCCATAGGTTGGAGCACGTGTGTGTGTGTGTGTGTGTGTGTGTGAATGCGCCTGCTTTCTACATCTCATTTAGCAAAGAGTTTGGTCTCCTTCCGGGTAGATTAAAAAGAGGAGTAATTGTAGCACAAACTTGCAAACTGGAGCCTCGCAGGAGGGTGGTTGTGTTTCGCGACCCAGATCTCATTTCTGCTAACTTGAAATGTGCCTGTTGTGTTAAAATCCACACCATGTCTGATTAGCTAGCGAAACATTTTGTGTGAAGTGCAGAATCCGGAAGTCCACGTCGCCTTCTTTCACCTCCACCTGAGGGCCATTCGATGGTTTCCCTGCAGCTTGTTGAGTGTTTTTCTCCTACTCTGAAGGACGGAAATGTCTGTGCCAGACATAGCTGCTGGCCGTAAGACCTTAAAGCTACATTTGCCTGTTTTTTTTGTTTTTTTGTTAGATACGCAACTGTCACTTTTAGATAAAGGTTGGTATTCACAGCTTTCATTTACACAATTTTTGCAAAGGAAAATATTTACACTCGTTTCAAATACAAAAGAGAGGCAAAAACACAAACATACAGTAAATATGGATTTCATTTTTGTACAACCCCAATAGCTGAGGCTCTCTGGGCAGTTAGGAGAGAACTTTTAAAACCCTTTCAGATCATCCTAAGACCCAGTGTAACATTGTGGTTTGGGTGTTTTAAAGAATTTAATTCCTAGTTTTAAAGAGATGCTGTTCCAAGATTTTAATAATTTGTTAAAAATAATCAAACCAGTCAGTCCTAGAGGAGATCCACCCTGACTGCTCTTTAGAAGGCCAGATAGTGAAGATGAAACTCCAATACTTTGGCCACCTAATGAGAAGGAAGGACTCCCTGGAGAAGAGCCTGATGCTGGGAACAATTGAAGGGAAAAGAAGAAGGGGACGGCAGAGGATGAGGTGGCTGGATGGAAACACTGAAGCAGTTGGCCTGAGCTTGAGTGGACTCCGGGGGACGGTGGAGGACAGGAGGGCCTGGAGGAGTGTTGTCCATGGGGTCGCGATGGGTCAGACATGACTTCAAGACTAACAACACCAACAAAAATAAGCTGTCGCTAGCAATATATACGTTTCAGTCAGCCATATCTTTCTTTTCTGTAACTTTTACCAAGGTTTTCCAAATAAGTTCATTGTCCATCATTTCTCTCCAGCCAGGAAGAACATCTGAATGTGATGCCTTTTTTTTCTTATTTCCAACACGAACGAGTCCATCAAGAGAGCCTTCTTGGTGGTGGCACCACAGCTGGGGAATACCGCCTCCTTGGAGGCCTGTCTGGCTGGCACCAGCCTTGCAAATCTTTAGGAAGCCGCTCAAAACCATCCAAATTGCGTAGGCTTTTGAACCGGTTGGCTGATGCATTTCCTACCTCCCATTTATACGCACAGGCAAAGCGGAAGGGTTCTCCAATCAGCCACCGGGCCGAACGCAAGCGGGGCTGCATCTCTCTGCGCAAGCACCTTCAGCACGTCTGATTCCCTCAAAGCGCAGGTGCTTTGTTTCCCCTCTTGCTGCTCCAAGGCTTCACTCCCAACGTTGCTTCCCTCCCTCTATGAGTGCCCTCCGTTTTCAGGGTGCTTGCCTTCCCCCCGTTCCCAAGCAGCCCCTTGGAGCAGCTTCCTGCCGGAGGTGCAGGCGGACGGGATGGGCCGGTGGCTAATTCCGCCGCCGTGTGCTGGCAGGCCGTGTGGCTCGCCTCAGAACTGCCGGATGGTTTTGTGGAGAGGCGTGCGGGCCGCAGATGCACAAGACCACACGAGACAGAGCACAGGCGCAGGTGTGCACACGGGCTCCCCGAGTCTGCTCTTGCACGCGTTGGCGTGGTGCTCAGAGCTGGGACTCGGGGAGGTGGACGATTTGGATTTGCGAAGGATGTTCCTGCCAGCTGCCATCCCACGGAGGCTTCCCTGTTCCCCCTGAACGTTCCCGCAGTCCTCTGAGATTCCCAGCAGCCGTGTGCTGAGGGGAGCTATCTGGGCTGTAACGCAACATGTTGTAGGGATGACTCGGTCTTGAGTGGGCCAGGAAGGGCCGCTGATGTTGGCACGGAGCTGCACAAGACTCGTGCGGCGGCACGGACAGGCATCAGCACAGCTGTGTGTGTTTCTGGACTCTGTTTGGGGCTGTAAGTAAGGGAAAGGTTAGGAAGGATCCTGGCCCGTCAGAACTTACTCAACTTCAACACTCAGTTGGGCCCTAGACAAAAGGACTTCTCTGGGAAGCTGGGAGGAAGAGTCCGGTGTCCTGTTTCCAGAACTAAGGAAGGTGGCAGAAGATTCTGGGCCAAAAGATGCTCCCAGACGGAGCCAGATGTCTGGCCAGGGGCAAAATGTTGGCTTGGGCAGAGCCCGATGCAAGGGGGCTCGTGTGGCACCCCATAAGTTCTAGATATAGGCTGACCTTTCCATATGGGGGCAAAATCTCCCAGGATTTTATCACAAAACTAGCTGGTGGAGGGTCTCCAAGGCCTACTGAAAGGAAATTCGTTTATTAGCATGTCTTGCACATGGAGAAAGATGACCAAGACTAGAAAATAGCAATTAGCACATGGTCCGCCAAGGCACATATTTCTGCGTCTCTGAACCATCCAGAAGTCCTGATGGAACCACCCAGGGAGGTCCCTGTGGGTCTGACATGACCCACATACCCCGTCGCTGCTGTAAGGGTGGGCATTCAGTTCACACCGGGTGTTTCCAGGCAGGACACAATGTGCTTTGCGTGGTTTCTTGGGATTCTTCTGTGGGACAAGAAGCCCAACTCGCAAAGAAGAGAGCATGCTTTGGACACAGCAAGTCCACCTTTCTTTATTCATCAGCTGTATTTATATAGGGTGTCTCCTCTGAACAGATGTAATCCTGAAGCGGTTTACGGAAAGATACGCAACAGGCTCCTGCTGGAGATGGCTTCCTAAGTGTTCAGAGCTTCCAAGGAGGTGCCAAAAGAAACAGAGATGTTTTCATGAGCGTTGATGCATCTCAAAGAAGAGATCCGTCTTCAGGGTGCCAAAACAGGCCTCCTCCTAGCCAGGTATTATCACATGCCAGGTGCACAGCATCTTTCCGAGAGGTTATCTAGTGCCGGCACCACTGGAAAGAATTTGCTGCTGGCAAAGGCAGGGCTGTTGTCTGTTCGTGCGACTTCCCCGTGACTCTGGATCCATCATTCCAGGCAAGGGCAAGAGGACTCACTAATTGCTACAGGCTCTGATAGCGATCGGCAGGCTGCTCCCAGTCATTTCAGTGCAGGCTACTGGTCTGACTGTCTTTCCTGCCAGCTCAACACCACCGCTCTGCAGAAGGAGAAGGGAGAGGTTTGGAGCAGGGAGCATCTGCCCTGCATTTCTGTCTCTGGCGCCCTGTAAGGGCCTTGCTTTAAGCGAATGCACTGATCTTTTCAAAGGAAACCATTTCCGATATTTATAGACCACCCTGTAGCAAAAGTTTTCTTTTTCTTTTTCAAAAGGAGTCTTAGAAGCTATTTGCCGGGAAAGCAGAGAATGGCAACGTATTGTTTTCAAACTCCCAAAATTTGGGAATAGACTATTTTAGGAATAGACTATTTTCAGGTGGAGAATTTTGCAGTTAGACCGAAACTAGTATTAGTGTTCATATTACCCCATTGGTGTTCCCCCTGGCCCTTTCTCTGACCCCACTGCCAATGTTTTGAGGCTATCCTAGCTTTTTTTTTTTTTTTTGATGGGGGGGGGTCCTGCTGCTTCTTCAGTTTAGTTCTTGTACAAAGAGCTTTAAGCTAAAATATGAGGGTGGATTTTTCTAGCGTATAGAAAAGCCATTCAAATGGGAAGCAGGATGAGTGCATTCCAAATGGAAGACCTCACTGTCATGTGCTAAAAATTCCCCAAGCTTTTTGCTGCTGAGGATAGTGGGAATTGTGCTCCAGTAAAAGTCAGTTCAAGCATCCGTGGCGGAGCGTGTGAGCCCCCGTCCCTGCTTGCCGGCACCCGAATTTCCGCAGAGAAAGTCCTGCTACTTTGCATGGCAAATTCCGCTCCCCAGAAAATGGAGCCTCCGAGGAAGGTAGGTAAGCAGGGACTCCGGGGATCAGACCCGCGACGTTCTGCAGGGCGAAACCTGCGCTTGCCACAGCAAGCCACAAACCCTTCGAAGCCGCGCTTGAGCCTGGCTTCGCTTAATCAGCACAGATGTTTCCAGTAAGTGCAAACCTCAGCATCTCACACGCTTTCTCCGAGACAGACAGACTGACTAAGCGACCCCGACCACAAGTTGCGGCAGGCCCGGATGGAGGAGGAACATCTGCCTTCGGTCTCCTTGGAGCAGGGCACGGGGACGGGTGCTTGTGTTCCTGTCTGTGTCTTCGGCCGCCGCATTGGGAAGCTGCGTGGCTGCAAAGTGCCGAGGGGGTGGCCCCGGGCCAAGGTCAACCTGACCCCACAGGCTGCATCTTTGCAGAGCCGTGCTTCCGAGGACTCAGACACGAGGGCCGGCTCGCTTGGGCCAAAGCCCCACCTAATCCGGTATCCTGTTTCCAAAAGCAACTTGTGGGCAAACACGCAAGCAGACAATAAAAGCAACAGGCCTGCATGTTTCCATTGCTTCATCCCACCCAGCACAGGTAGGCAATTTTAGGCTTCGGACTCAATGGCCTTGCTTCAGCAGGCAGAAACTGAAAGGCAGACTGGAGGCACCCAGACATCTGCCCCAAAGTCCTGCCATGATGGCACCGCCATTCCAGAAACTGGACACAAACCAGTTGGACACAAACCGTGCTCAGCCTTTGTAACAGCCCAACAGCAGCGTCCTTTTTCGGCTTCTTCTGCAAACGGTTGGGAGAAGCAGGATGTTGCCCTGGGAGGATTTTGGTCCGAGGCCGCAGGGCTCCGACTTTTCTCTGCGCGACGCCCTTCGGACGCAGCCGCGGCCCGGGCTCCTCCAGCACTTCCTAAGGAAGCCTGCTGGCCCGCTGCTGGGGAACATGGGGGCTGAGGCAGCACCTGCCCGGCTGTGCAGAGGAAGAGGGCTTGGAGGAAGGAGAGGCGTGGGGGAGAGCACAAAGGAAGAATGCCGCAGCATGAGGGGACTCGTTTCCTGGACTCGGAGACCTCTGGCTGACGTCTGGGGTGAGTAATGCACAGGCAGCGGTGACACCAGCCGCGGGCCTATTTATAGCCGGAAAGCGAGGACCGTTTAAATCTGCGACAAGGCCAATGTCACCGGCACAGACAGGAAAAAGGGAAATTTCCAAGGGGGCATCCGTTGTTCATTCGAGGCCTGGCTGGGGTTCTGCTTAGAGTGGCAGAAGGAGCCGGTGGGGTGGTCCTCAGACAGGTGACACGGGGATGCCCTGCAAATTTGCCCTCCTGAGCAGCACACCCGGCGATGAGGGGAAGGCTCTCTGTGCATGCTCAGAGGCAACATGAGCAGTTGCCCCCTGGCTCACTCTTCCAACTGGGATTGGTCGATAGGTTGTGGATACACAGTAATGAGGGAAGGTCAGTTTGTGTGTGCTCTGAGGCACCAGCAGCCTCGTGCTGAGATGGATTAGGTCTCCGTTTCCCAGACTGCGTGCTGGAAGACTGACATTTGTTCTGCTCAGGCAATCCAGCCTCTGTAACTTGTATAAATATTTTCAAAGTTAAGCAGACAGGCACCTTTGCCCTTACGCAGCGCATGTATTTACTGTTCTCTGGTGTTTACTGTATTGCATCCTGGAGTTCTGGATGGAAGAAAGATAATGCAGAACAAAAGTCCATGCTTGAAATGTTAACCCACCCCCTCCCCACTGCTGCACAGCCTCTCAAGTTTCTCTGCATCCATAAGGGCTAGAAACTTGCAAAAGCTGTGTTCTGTTTTGAAATTGGAAGGGGAGGATCCCATAACTGAATTCTCCACCCATCCTCTCCACTGTCTGATTTCATCATTTTTCAACTGGAGAAGTCCTTTCTGAAAGTCAGAGAAGGTCAAACCTTGGTGGATAACTACTTCTGTCCTCACAAAAATGCAAACTGAACGGATTGTTTCCCCCGGATTTAACATCCTGACTCAGATCATCATTCCTAGCACCTCCAGAATGGTGGAGAAAAGTACCTGATTCTCTAGCAAGAGTGACCCTCGAGGACTGTACCTCCCGTTTAAAGGAAGCCAACCATCCCTAGAGTGACGTCAGCAATGGTCGACTCTGAAGTTAAGGTGCAAGTTTTGCAGCTGTACCTGCTTGGGAGACGTGAAAATAAAGACTTTCTGTTGGGACTCGCCAGTTGTTGGAAAAGCAACCTCGTTGCATGCAGCACCTAGCACCTTTCAACTCGGATTTCTTGGCATCGTTTCTTTCTCTTGCTGCTGGGCTTGCTTTCCACCTGCCTGGAAACACTGAACTTCAGATCTTTGCCTCGCCTGATTCTGCTGCACAGACCCAAGATGGATCCACAAGGCACCCTCCATCCCACCTGATCTCCAGAGATCCCAAGCAATGCCCTTCAGAACTTGGCTGCTCCAAGCTGACATTTGCCTGTGCATTTCAGGCCCCGTTGTGCCTGGATTCACCGGCTAAATTCCTAGTACTGTCGGATTTCTCAAAACCACAAGCCCCACCTCCAAACCTCTTCTTGAGAACCTGGTCCTGAGGTCACCGAGACAGCCCTTTCCAAGTTAGTGCTGTCCAGGAATAACACACACACTGTCTCCTTCCAGCTTAACCACCGTGCTGACTGGGGATGATGGAACACATCTGGAAGGCCGCAAGAGAGTCCAAGCAGGTGTGTATGACTCGGCTTTCCGGAGAAAAGCTTGTGAACTCCGATGCCCGAGTCATGAGGAAAGAAAAAGGACAGATCGGAGCCAACTGTCTGGCTGGAAAACTTTTGTAAAGCCAGCACCTGGAAGCCAGGCTCCTTCAGCTTTTCCCATTCTATTGTCTCCGGTCCTTTAACCCCGTACAAGCCACCTAGAAAATACACCCTTGCTTCAGCTTGCAGGGCAAGCTCTTTCTGAGAGCAGAGCCTGAATCAGGGCTTGTTGGCATTTCGCCCCGACTTGCCACTTTAGGATTTAGCATGAAATTATGACATCCAGCCAGCTAATTTGTTCCTATCATGTGTGGACTTCACCAAGATCCCTTAGTTTCCCCATCCCATGCCAGGTGCTCAGAGTAAAGACCTATGTCTTTATGGGGGCCCTATTTGGCCTCCGTGTTGCTGAGGTTGTCCCTGAACACAGACCTCTTCCTCCCACCCTGTGTATTCTCACAACAACCCTGTGAGGTAGGATGAAAGAAGAGTCAAGCTGGGAAGCACTGAATGCAGTGAGCTTACCGGTCCGTGCTCCGTTTGTTTATTACCCATGTCTCTGTGGGGATGTAGATCATATGTGTCTGTACAGCAGCAGCACTTGAGTAACTACAAGAGAACAGGTTTCTGCCCCATGGAGCTTACAATCTAAGCAACATGAGCAGTGGGATAGAGAGGCAGGGGAATAAACAGCAAGTGGAGGGATAAACAGCAAACGAATATATTTTCCCCTTGCCTGCCATGGGCTTTTGGCTCCACTGTTTACCCTCCAAAGTTAAAAATAATTTAAAAATGGCTGTCTCTGCATCCAAAGGCACAAATGTTTCCTCATCTGAGCCAGTTCCACAGATTAGAGCTTCCACAATTTCAGGGGTCACAAGCTTCTTTGGCGCATAAGACCGGAGCTGCCGGAGGGCCCCGCCTGGCGAGGATGCGCCTGAACAGCGGAAGTGGAGAGAAACCTCTTTGGAGGCCGCTCACCCGCTTCGCATAGTCCCTTTCTTCAGAAATCTGGAAAGTGCCCGGCAGGAGCCGCTTCGGGGTGAGATGCGAGAGTCTCGTTTCAGTGGGGCTTCCTTGTTAATTGCCCTGGCCGCGGCTAAGCCGCTACTGCGAGAGGGAAGCCTGGCCTGAGGAACTTGAAGCTCGCCGACTCACGTGGCCTTCCAGAAAGCGCTTTCATTCCCCGCTTCATGTGAGAATTGGCAAACCCAGGACCAAGAACTGGCTGTTCTTCATGGGGAAGAGGACAGTGGGTCCCCTTCACATCCATCCCTCCTCCGTTTGCACCCCACTTCTGTTTGCACCCCATTATGGGGAAGGCTGGACGAAGCGAAGGACGTGTTTGCGAGCTTTCGTCGGACAAGGGAGAAATTCCAGAGATGGCTTCACGTGCAAAGAGATACTTCCTTTGAGAGCCTCTAGACTAAATAACGCTTCTCATGTCTGGAGGGGACAGCTTCTCCCACTTAGAAATCCCTACAGCTGCGTGGAGAAGCCAGCAAAGAAGGCAGAGAGTGCCTGGGAACGTTCTGGTTTCTGCTCCCGTGCTTGTGGCCCATGTTTATTACGCAGCAACCTGGGACGGAGGGCTCCCCCCAGCGGGCCCCTCCAACCCATTTATGGTCTGTTCAGGTGAGAAAGTAAGGTGGCAGATGGCAGAAGGGATCTGGGGAGCCAAGCCCCTATTGTTCTTCATGCGATGGTGGTGATGGAGCAGAACATGAAGAGACCTTCTGGATTAGGCCCAGGATGCCCTCTTGTCCGTCATCTTGCTCACAGAGTGGCCATTCAGGAAGGAAGCTGCAGCCTGGGAGTTATGAGGGCCTTTGGAAAGCATTTTCCAGATGGTTGCCACAAGCCGAAGGCAACGAGACGACGCTTAGCAATGCGGAGGTGCCCGGCAGAGAACCCGTGGCCTTCTGAATGCAAAGCCTTCCCCACAGTCGCCTCGGCATGGGCGAAGTGTGTCTCCAAGGAGACTCCCCCTCGCTCCTGCTGGCCCTTGCACCAGTCTCCGGGCGTGCAAAGCCGTGCTGAGAAGCGTGAGCGCCCAGCCTCGCCTGGGCAGAGGGTCTCCAAACACCTTCCTCCACTGCCAGGTAAAGCCTGCCCGTTCGTTCTTTTGTGGGAACAGAAGGATGACGGCAACCCCATGGGGTTCTTTCTCTCACACACACATGCGCACACACACACGCACACACAAACACACAAGCCTGCTCAGCGACTGCCTCCTTTTTTAGCTTTCTAGTGTCAAAGGCGCACTCCGGCCAACTCTGAGTGCCGTCTAGACGCATGTGATGTATTTATAACCCTCTGCATGCGCATGATCCAGGCAGTGAATAGGCACCATTCAAAAGCGGGGTCTTTTTTTAGTCCTGGGGTGGTGAACTGGAAGGCTTTGCTCCGAGTCTGCTGATTCCAAAGGGAAACAGGGCTGCCCTTCAGAGCACGGGGTGGAGGGGCTGCTGCCGGGAAGGCTTGTTCTGACGAAGGGAGTTTCCTTCGTGCAAAGAGCGCGTGTCGGGGACAAGGGGGCACAGCTTTGGGGGCCGGGGGGGGGCTACTTGGGATGTCTGCAGGCCCAGGGTTTTGGCATGGGTGCTCACGCATGTGCAGACACGGAATGTGTACGCTTTCTCGTATGCCACACTCCAAGTGTTGCATGTCTGAAGGTTTGCATGTATCAGGGATTAGAACAGATTTTAAAAAAGATTTTAACCTTTGTTAACCACCCAGAGAGCTTCGGCTGTCGGGCAGGATGGAACTGCGATGAAGTGCAGTTGGCCATTCAGGGGCATCCGTGATTTCGACAGCCGGCAGTTCCAGGACCTGGAGACACGAGTCTTGGGATCCTGGAGGGAAATTCACAGGCTGCCTCTGTCTGGTGCTCAGGAAATTCACAAGCTGCCACTGACCGGTGCTCAGTCCCACACTGGTGGAAGTGTTAGGACGCGAGGCTGAATAGTGGGCTGATACTTGGAGGAGTGGGATCCAAGTGCTCCTCTTTTGGGGCCTGGATAATCGCTCCAACTCTCTCTTTCCTTCTGCGAGGAACAGAGGCGTTGTTTCCCACTGGGACCAGAGAAACCTCCCTGCCAGTCGCACTGGCAGCCTGGCCCCCCACCCCGTCCCTTCCCGCACCCCGTTTGCGAAATGCTTCATGCAGTGACCGGCACATTCCTGAACCGCTGCCATAGTGACTCCACATCACGCAATGTGCTGAGGAAAAGCTGCTCCGGCGCACGGAAGGGAGTGTCCACCAGGGTGTAACCTCAGGCCAGATGTCCGAAAGTCCTGCCCCTGGACCAGCAAGCCGCACCCTGACCCCTAAGCGTGGTGTGGAGGAAAGCAGGAGCCTTCCTTCTCCCCGGGACTGGAACTGGGGCAGCTGATCGTTGTCTTTGGCTGCCCCCTGGTGGCCCTTCGGAGTAGTAGTAAAACGTGGAATCTATTTTCTTGCATTTTGTGTAAATTTATGCCCAAAGGCACTCTTTACTCATTAGCTGTCTCGTTTGTTTGTTTGTTTATATTCCAGATTTGTTCCTTCCCAGGAATCCAAACCAGCGTATATATTTTATTTTATTTTATTTTATTTTATTTTATTTTATTTGTACATATATTTATAGGCTGCCCATAACCGCTGAGGCCTTCCTAGGTGGCTTACAATACATAAAACATATTAACAAAATAAAATACGTTGAAATGAATTAAAACACAATGAATTAAAACATCTGTAAAAGCAATATAAAAAGGGCCACAGCATTCAGGCTGAGTGTTTAAAAAATCCTTAAAAACGATGTCTTTGCCTGGCGCTGGAAGGAAAATAAAAATGGCACCAGGTGGATTTTCCTAGGGTGGAAGTTCCGGAGATGGGGAGCAGCAGCGGAAAAGGCCCTGCGCCTGGTTGCCACCCCCTCATCTCCCCGAGGGGCGGGTCCCGCAGAAGGGCCTCCTGAGCTGATCTGAGAGGGCAGGTAGGGTTATACGGGTGCAGATGGTCCTTTCGATAGCCTGGCCCCAAGCCATTTAGGATTTTAAGGCTTTAATTCCCCTCCTCTCATCCTCTCATCTTATCCTCACAACAACAGCCCTGCAAGGTAGGTTGGGCTGACAGACTGTGACTGGTCCAGGGCGTTCAAGAGCCAAGTGAGGACTAGAGCCCAGATCCTCTTTTGCACTTCTGATCTACTGATCTGCATCGCTCAATTTGTTGCAAAAGTCCCCAGACTATTGTGAAGGTTTGAACAGAACCCCAGCATGAAGCATATGCTGCCAAGACCTGAAGCCTCCTCGGTGGTGCCTTCCATCATGGGACAATCTCCCATAATCAGTGTGATCTTTCTGGCACTGTGCTAGGCCCCTTTCCTCTCACGCACTGTATAATAAGTTTTCAAATCATGGATTTTCCCATGGATTGTTTAAAATTGCTTTTATGCATGTATCTCTATTTTGCATGTTTATATGTTTGCATGTATATGCATTTGATGTATTTTAAGGTTCAAATATTCAGCTAGTGGGTGGTAGAGAAACAAAATAAACGAACGGAACATCTTAATCACTCTGTATTCACCCCAACATAGGTATGGGGTGATCAGCACCGCAGCGGTGGAAACGCCTGCTGACCATCTATTGAACTAGATGAGGCTGATCGAGTGTCTGAGAGTGTCACAAAGGGCAACTTGCCCTAGGCACCAAAATTTGGGGCGCTGCTGGCAAAAGTCCCTCAACTCCAGTGCTTGAAGGCTGGAGATTTTGGGGGGGTACCCCCCATAAAAGTCAGTGGAGCCTGGTGCTTCCATGTTAGGACTCACCCTAAACTTCAAAGGAGCTGTCCGTGGTACTGAATGCAAGAATCACCAGCATGGGGGGCAGGCGCCCTGAAAGTGGACTGCAACCTGGAGTAGCTACTCTGCCCCAGTGCAACACGGGCTCCCGGCTCCCACTGAAATCTTCACCTGACATGCACCTGCCTACCCATTTTCCCAGAGAACCTTTTGCATCCTAAGAACGTTTGCGGTGTGCTCAGTTTCCATTCCTACGCTTCTGCGTCTGCATCGTATCCACCTTGCTCTCGCTGCAGCCATCAGCTTCCTAGTTTTTTCCATCTTTTCTTTTTCTCACACCGGCCAAATTTCACTGAGTTCCATTCCTCAGTTAGGCATCAAAGAGAGCCAGATTAAAGCCGGCCTGTCTGACTGTGGAGGCGACTGGGTACAAGCGGGTGCCTTTAGTTGCTCTGAGAGTCACTGTCTGTCTCCCCCTTTGCACCCACACCCTGGCTCCTTGCTCAGGCTCCATCCATTCATCCCTCCTCCTCCTCTGGTCCATTGGCAGCTTGCCCACCCCATAGGGAATGAGTTGCCTGGTTACCATGCAATGGAGCTTGTCGAGATGGCTTTCACATCCTGGTGGCGGCATGACTGAAATACCAAAAGGGCAAAGAGAAAGCAGTTTAGAGCCGATTCCTGGGCCATTTGTGGGTCAAGGAAGCCATTCTGGCCCTCGGCTTTCCTCAGAGACTCCCACAACCGATGCTGATCTTAATATCTTAAGCCCCCAAACACACGATTCCTATTTCAGGTTATGTTTCCCATGGTTGGCCTGCATGTTATTTCCAGTTTGGGCGTCTTCACATGCATTTCACTTCGTCACCTCGTTTTCTTGCTCCATAGCTGGGCGCTCACAATATTCTCATTCCACCTGTCGGCCCTCGTGCTACCAAACACGTGCGAAGTGCTTTCTGTGTATTGGGACCGCTTGCCCATTATGATAAAGTGCTATATTTCTCTCTGCTGATCTAGCAATCTCAAATAATCTCAATGAGACACGGAGGGCACCAGATGCCTTCTTAAAAATGATCTCCACCCTTCCCACTCGTAACCTTTCCTTTCATTTTACGGTGTCCCTGGGCTTTAATCCCGGAAGGCCAAGTCCAGTGAGGGGACCGCTTGCAAAACGGCAGATAGGCCATGCTGGCTGGGAATAATGGGGGTCGTAGTTCGACACCCAGTTGGGGGTGGCTGAGGCGTCGTTCCCCTCCGGCTTTGTTTGGCTGGTTGCTTTGTCCTGCATCGCCCTGCCCCCCCCCCCCGCCCCCAGCTTGGCCCCCTGCAGGTCACCTCTCTGCTCCTCCCATGGGCAGAGCAAGCCACTGTGGCAGATCCGATTCCCCCTCTCCTACTTGTTAAAAGGTTATTTGGCAGGCTTTCGAAGTGAACAGACCAGTTCTGTCCCAGAGCTGCGTGGAGGTTATAAATAATCCTTTGGCAACACGTGTGCCAGTAGATGCAGGCTTAGCCTTTGCGGCTGATCGGATGTCCTTCCTGCTGCTCTGATTTGTGCAGCCGGTGGGTGCGAAGGAGGGCGGTGGCCGAAGCCCAAAATGCACATTTTGCAGTATTCACAGCTGTGTTCAGCAATCTCTGCACACAGGATTCTGCCTTTTTGTGGGCCGGTTTGCAAGTCATGGCTGCAAGAGATGGGTTGTTTATCCGATTATTATTTCAGGGTTTTGCATACCTGCTGGCTGCGACTGTCTCAGGACAGTCACAGCCTCTGATAAGAATCGGTTCTGTGTCCTGTGAGCCCAGATGCGACCCAGTCCACATGATCACAAAAGCACACCTGTGGCGGCTTCCGTGACAGGTTTTCATGCGTGCCACCTGCCATTTTGAATATGCAAGCCATGGGTTTTCCCAGGGTGATCGGAGGGTTGTTTAACTTTTAAATAGCCCACGATACCGATTCACACGATGCAACAAGCCATCGTGTACTCCCACCACAGCCTGTGTGTTTTAGGTGAATTATTTTATTTATTATTTATTTATTAAAACGTTTTTATGCCGCCCCATTCGCCAAAGCCTCGGGGCGGCTTACAACAAATAAGTTAAATAACATTTTAAAATATATACATTAAAATAAATAACAAATATACAATATAAAATAAGAATTAACGCACAGTGACTTGCCATGACATGCAAACAGGATTGTTCATTGTGGGTTAAACAACCCTAAGCAAACTTCCAATTAGCTCTTGGGTTAACTTTGGGTTGTTTAGCTGTAAGAACTAGACGTTCTCCCCTTTGGGGCCTTCTATAAATGAACATGGAGATTAATGGAATTCTGAGCACTTTCTTTGGTCATTTTACCTGTGCCTGCAGGTAGCTTGGTACCAACAGGTGCCACATTAAAACCCCAAGAATAGGCAGCATGAGGGTCGTGTTGGGCAGACACCCAAGTCCTTAAGCACTAGGTTTGGGGCAGACCTACTGGTCTGGGGGTGAAGGTGAAGGCTGTTATCATCTGAACCATGTAGCTCCAGGTAAGCCTTCAGCAAAATGAAGCTCAGCGGGCCAATTCTGTCTGCAAACAAACCCTTATCAGGCATATACTTGGATGAAATGCCAGAAGCGAAAGGTCAGCCGCTGAACTTGAATGAAGCAACCTGCTGCTTTCCCCTTTCTCCCCCAAATCCCATCATGTTCCGCGTACCTTTGACTGGGTCTCTCGAAGTATTTATGGGTGAATATAAGGAAGTTACTTCTGACATGCCTTTGTTTAAGAAAACAGAAACAAAGTCCAGTTCATCAAGATTTTCAACTCTTTTTCAAGTTTTGAATAAGGACAAAGGTTTATTAATTTTTTTAACACTTTGAGCAGAACCTCAGACTTGTTGTCCCTCCGAGGCTGGGAGCAGGAAAATGCAGAGGCCCTTCTGCTTGGAGAGTTCAGCTGAGATGTTTCTTGCCACACAGGGTGAAACCTCAAAGCCGCAAGACTTATCTCTGGGGCAAGCACTTAGGGGGAATTCCAGGGGGCAGGGAGATGAGGGGTGGATGCTCTGGGTGCCTCAGCCCCTTCTCCTGGCAAAGGGAGGGGAGCATTTAAACAGTTGAAAACAAACCATGCTTTAGGGGGTAAGGGGAGGGTGCAGAAGGATTGGTGCTCCTTTCTCCCTGGACAGGAGGCCCTGTGGTCGAAAGCTTGCAAGGAACTGCATTCAGTCCTCTCTCTTGGTGGCCAGGCGGTATAGTCCTGAGCGCTCTTTGCTGCCTCTGGTACCAAAGGCAGTGTGCCTACATACCCCAGCTGATGGGGAAGATGGGCGGGAGGGTGCGATTGTGGTAGGATCCTGTGAGCAGCTGGTTGGCCATTCTGGGAACAGAAGAACACTGGCCTGGACAGTCTCCAGGTTCAACAAAAGGCCTTGTTGTCTTTTCCATAAGGCATTCCACTCCCCCCCCCGCCTCCTTGACCTCTCAGATACAGCCCCCGTCCAAAATTATCCTGCATCCCGTGACTGACAGCTGCCTCTTCGGCACGGATCGCGTGACAGGAGCGGGGCGTGCGTGTCTGTATGTCTGTTTGCGCACCCGGCTTGCAAAATAGATTGGACTGCAAAAGGTTGCCCAGGTCACGCTCTACTCCCAGCAGTGTGACCAAGGTTCATGAGCTCGTCTCTCGCTGGAAAGGCACAAATAAACAGAGGGAGGTTTTGGAGGGAACGCTGGTGTCCAAGGCCCGGATTTTTAGCCAGCTGTCCATCAAAAGTTCTGTGGAGCAGCTTACAAAAATCCCAGAGCAGGCAGCCCCTGTGTTTAGGCTTGCAAGCCACAAAGGCGGGCGATATGAGGAAAGGGGTTGGAAGGGGGAAGGAAGAAGAGCAGCTCTTCCATACTTGTTTTGGTTATTCCGGTGGGTGGGAAAAGGCTCAAGCCAACTGTTCTGTATGGCATCTGTTGGCCTTCTAGGCCGTCCATTTCTGGTTTTCTTCTGCAAGCAAAAGGGTTACATGGTTATACTAGATTATCTTGTGCAGTTTCTTCTCTGTTTGCGCAACAGAGAAGGTGTGATCCATTCAGGTCCATCAAGGGTCGGCAGGCCTCACTTGGAACAAGTTTGGACGAGAATGCTGAGCTCCACCGATTTGAGTTGTGGGTCTCAGAAAATCCAAAAATGGAGGCTTAATGGTGTAAACAATGGCCTACTAGGAAAGCTAGTGCGGCGTGGTGATCAGAATTGGGACTGGGACTTGGGAAATCCAGGTTTTAGTCCCCACTTAGCCACGGATGGCACTGGGCCAGCCACTGGTTCTCACCCTGGCCTACCTCACGGGGCTGTTGTGAAGCTAAAATGAAGAGGAAGGGAGCCTTGTGAGCTGCCTTGAGCTTCTTGCAACAAGAAAAAAGGCAGGACATAAATGTCACGGCAAGAAGATTTCACAGCCGTAATCCGAAATGCGCTTTGTGGTTGTGTATTTGCCATTTTTAACCAACGCAGCAGCCAGTAGGGCTATGCCAGGACCCCTCCCCTGGCATCCGAGGGGCTGTTTCTTGCTTTCGAGTAAATACTTCTAGGATCGCAGGCTTACTCATGGGACGCTGAGCCGGCTTACTCGGGCGTAAGTCCAGCGGGCCTGCCAGGATCGACGCCCGCCTCCCTCCGAGCGAGCCAATCCCCTCGCGAGCCCGTTCCACTACCTCCCATTCATAAAAACGCGCGCACGCAAGGCACGCAAGGCACGCACAAAGGGGCCGGCGCCGCCCGGGGAGGCGAGGCCCCGCCCACTCGCTCTCCCTCTGCGGCCGGCGCTCTATTACGCGCGCCGCCCCAGCCGCGCCTCCCGCGCGCCGCGCCTATCGCGCCGCTCGGAACGCGGTGACGTCAGCGGTCATGCCCGCGCCACGCCCTTTCCTTTCCACTTCGCCGCCGGCCGGGCGGCCTCGTGGTTGGCTCGGCGCGCACGTGGAGCCCGCCGCCGGCGTCGCGTGATCGGGAGGCTGGGTCGGCGCAGGCGCGGCTCGCTCCGACCGTTCGCAGTCCCGGCGGCGGCGGCGGCAGCAGCAGCGGGAGCGGCGCCGCGCCGCGCACGGCTCGGCTCGGCCCGGCTCGGCCCGGCGGCGGTGGGCGGTCGGCGGTGGGCGGGCAGGCATGGCCGGCGGCGGGACCGCGCAGGAGAAGAGCACGTTGCTGCACCTCTTCGCGGGAGGGTGAGTCCCCCTCCTGGTCGCAGCGCCTTTTCCTTTTCCGCGCATCTTTCTCCCGCTCCGTTGATTCTCGCGCCCCCCTTCCCCATTCATCTCGCCCTCTTCCACGGCCTTCATCCTCCTCTTCCTCCTCCTCTTTCCCCCATTCATCTTTGCTGCTGCTCTGCTCTTCCTTTCCCCCACTCATCCTTTCCCTGCCCCGCTTCTCCTTCCTTCACCTCCCAACACATGCGCGCACTCCTTCCCCCTTTCCCCGCTCTCCTTTCCTGCCTTCCATCTCCTGCAGTCCTGGAGCTGGAGAGGATTCCAAAGGGATCCCATTGCCTGGCCTTTGTTTGCCTGAGGCTTTTTGCCTCTGCAGCAAAGAGTAAAGCAGCCTTTCCCATCCTGGGCCCATCCAGATATTTTGGACTTCACCACCCATCAGCCACAGGCTGCATGGCCAGCAGTGCTGGGAGGCATGGCCCCCAACGTTTGGAGTAGAGCGGCCTTGTTCTGTGGCAGTGCACTGTTGTCTCGTCTGTCAGGCATCCCAGGCACTCGTTTGGCACCGGCTTTCCAAAGGACCATAGATTTAAGGGGGGGACCCAGAGGTCATCCAGTCAACCCCTTCACCAGTGCAGAGAGCTTTTGTTACTGCATCCCTGATGGGCAGGCATCCCCCTCTGCTCCAAAAACGTTGATAAAGGAGAGCCCACCAGCTTCTTCCTAGTGTTCGGTCAGAATCCCCGTTCTTGTAACGTAACCTTGTATTTGTGTTATCTGCTCAGAGGGTCCTTGGGACGAATTGCATTGCAGAATGTCAGCTGAATATATAAATAATAAACAATAGGAATAGGAACATAATAGGGCTTTGTGGGTTTGGGCCCCAACCTCTGAAGCAGAATTGGTCCATCCAGAGTAGCAAGCATTCATAGCCTGTATGAATTTGTCCAGTCACCCTTTAAAGCCACCCCAACTTGAAGCCATCCCAAAATCCTGAGGAAGTGGATTCTAGAGTTTAAATGTGTGCTGTGAGAAATGATGCGAGTTGCGGAGTTTCCTTCCAATAAGACTAGGTCTGCTGCTTTGAAATGTTAGCCCAGGGGGAGGGCAGCTGTGTGCCCCCCAGATGTTTAGGATTTCAACGCCCATAAATTCTTCAACACCGGCCGTGTGACTGGAGCGGTAATTCAGCAATGCGGAGAGTTTCTGGCTGCCTTCCCCCTGATCTAGAATGTCAGATCAGAACAGTGGAGACCCAAGTTCTCCCACTGTGGGAAGCTCAGTGGGTGAACTCACAGCACAGCTATGCTGGCTGGGGACGATGAGAGTTGTAGTCTGGCGACACTGAGAACCACGGAGTTGTGCTGGCGAGAGCATTGGACTGTGAGCTTTGTGTTCTAGTCTCCCTTTGTCCATAAAATTCAGTGGCTGATTTTGGGGCTCACTCATTCTCAGCCTACCCTACCTTGCAGGGTTGTTGTTGCATGGATAAAATGGAGCTATGTCAGCTACCGGGAGATTCTGGCAGAGAAAGAAAACATGGAATGCAGGTGCAATATAATAATAACAATACCTGGCAAGGCACACATTCCCCATCCCTGCTTGTAGTGTGTATGTAACTTTTCAAAAGTGCCCCCCTTACCCAACAACCATCATCAGCTTCATCCAACACGGGCAATGCAGTGGTCAGGGATTATGCGAACTCAAGCCCCAAACCATCTTGAGGTGGCCAGTTTTGGAAAAGCATTTCCGGAGAGTGCGATTCTCATGCCTTCTTTTATCAGCCAGTTGGTGTAACACAAAAGCGAAATGAGAGGCTTTCATGGCCTTTTCAAACTGCTGGTTCCGTTCACACGACTGATGCACTCTTCAGGGAGGTAAACTTCCCTTTTTGTGTTTTGCATGCACACTTAGAAATGCCAAGGTTGTCACACTGCAGCGCAGGGGCCCTTTCTTCCCCTCCAAGTCACCAGCTCTTGTGTGTATTCCTTTTTGTGGTGTGGAAGCCAGGCTGGGGGTCATTTCTGTTCTGCTTCAGCTGCCTCACGGCCCACCATCACGGCCCCCCCCCCCCCTTTGGCTGCACAATTGTCATACTTTGCAAAGGCTCCGCCGTTCTTTGCTGGCCGTGTGTCCCGATGCAGCTGCTGTCTTGTGCAAAGCTGTGTTGAAGACACATCTTTCAATAGCTGCATCACTGTGGGCTCAAACATTGCTGGGGAGAGACGTGTGCTTTCGGTGTTGCGGAACCTGTGAGGATATTTCTGTGCAGGGCATCTCCTGCGTGTGTTTTGCACTCATGGCATTGTGAGGATGCAAACCCGTTTTGCTTTCAATTTCCAAAAATGCAGAACTTGCTTCAAAGCGGCATGTGTCTGTGTCTGTGTGTGTTTATTCAGAAGGATGTCTTGCGTGGCATTCCGTGGGGCTTGTTCCCTGGCGAGTGAGCTCAGGTGCCACGGAAAGCACCCATTTTGTGTGTGGGTGTGATTATTTTCAATTAGTGTGTCTTCCCAGGGACTGCAAAAATGCCAGTGCCCTTCAGTCCGGAGGAGGCATACGGGGCTAGAAAAGGCTGACCATGCATGAGGTTTGGGTTGTTACTTTCTGGTTTGTTCTGATGTGTGAACCAAGCCACAGTAACCAACCATAAATAAACCACAAACCATCTAGAAAGAGAAGCCATCATTTGTTGTCGAGTTCTGACCTTCGGGCTAATTAACCCATGGTTTGTTGTTGTTTGAACTGTGGGTAGTTTAGGGGATTTTTCACCATGCTATAAAGTTGGCGACCTCTCTGAAGCATTGTTTTGTAGAAAGAAGTACTCTCTTCTGAAGTCACAGTTCATCAGTTTAATTGGCTGGTGATTATGGTTTTGATAGCTCAGTTCTGTGCTTCCACACAATCATGCCATTTTTATCCTTTGTGTGTATATTTCAAAGCTCAGCCAACCAACCCTTAAAACTATGTGAACATTGCGCACAACCACAACAGTTGTTTTGTGGGGGCAGTGGAAAGCCGTAGACAACCTTGGATGTTTCTGGTTGTGACATATCACCTCTTAGCATATCAACATTTGTCTTGCCTTTATTTTTTTTATGTTGCCTTCTGAGTTCATTCATAAGGCTTTCCAGGTAAACCTTGATCCTTGAAATATTTGCACCTTCCCCTCCCATTAACCCCGTTCGGTATAATCAGGGTCAAAAAGGATGATGGGCCAAACATTTTCATGGGTTCAGCTCTTCTCTCCTGTCTGGGGTGGGAGAAGCGTGGCTTCTCCCAAAAAGCTGCCAAATGCTCTGAAAGCTGCCAGATGCTTCGTCAAATTTTGGCTCGGCATCACCTGCTCCCATTGCAGTTATCTTCCCTAGCGCCGCAGGATTCCTTCCTGGGACGTTTGCAGCCTTGAACCCCGTTCCTTCTGCACGCAAGGGACATGTTCCTGCCTTGAACTACAAGACCATCCCTTTAACAATGCTCATATCCATAAAAAGCAGAGTGTGCGGAGAGTGGGAGCGGTCCTCGAAGGGAAGGGTCACAGGAGTTCAGGCGCGGCAGAGGAGAAAACAGGCAGCGATCCGGGGCCGCCTGCCAACTCGTGGAGAGAAGCTGGAGAGTTAGCGAATGGGCGGCGGACCTCGGGGGGGGGCACACGGGGGTGTGTGTGTGTGTGTGCGCACGCTGTCAGAATACCCGGCACGCTGACAGCGGGTGCTGGGTACACGAGCATCCCGGCTGACCCCGTGCCTTGCTTTTAGAAGGATGCTTGTGGAAGGACCACCGTGTTTCTTCACAAACGGCTATTTTGCAGCTCATGTGCCCTATGCAACTCCGTTGTTAAAATCCGATTAGAGTCTTTGGGGAATGGATACCCCCAAGGGCCATAAACACGGTCCCGACCATCGCAGGGGCCGGTTGCTGGTCAACGAACCGGCAACTCGGGGCAGGGGGTTGCTTGTTTCTCCCACCAACCTGCTTTCTTCTCTGCTTGTTTGACTTTTCCGTCTAATTTTCACATGACCCGGATGGCCTCCTCTGGCGGCATATTTAGCTGTTAAGAAGCGCTATTAAAAGACAGCGGAGGAAGAGCTTAGCTGGAATGGATCTCTGTGCCTTTTTAAAAAAAACACTGAGTATGTGTACCTGGGATGTGGAAGGAAGTCCCCAAGCCAGAGCCAAGGGGATGAGTGGCGCTTAGAAACATAGAAACTGAGCGAGTCAGAAGGGACCTCCCGGGTCATCTAGTCTGACCCCCGGCTCCAGCCGGCTCCGCTCATGACATGCCCACCACTTCTATAACTTGCTGTTTTGAGGTTGTCCTCACACCTCCCTGTGTGGTAGGGGAAGGGTCTTCGCGTTAGACAGGGCACCTGGAGCACGGGGGGAGGGTTGCTATTTTGGGCCAGCCGCTTTGCCTTTCGCTCTTCCCCATCATGCCTCTGGGTCACCCACGCCTAGAACGTGGCCCCGAGCCTGAAATACTGCATGTCAGCTGCCTTCCTCAGTTCTGCTGGCCAAATCACCAGCCAGCTGCTTTAAGAGGCCCTTCTGGGACGGTCCAGCGGTTGCGTTGTGCATTGCAAAGATGCGGTGCCACTGTTGGTGAGCAACAGAGTCCCAAAGGCCTCCTCAAATCAGTGAAATAATCTTTTTGGCTGCAAGGGCCTGTCCTCCAGACTGATTCCCTTTCACTCCAGTGGGCACGTGAACAGCGCAGGAAAGAAAAATGCGGCCCCTGTGCAGGTTGCCGCTGCTGTATTTGCAGAGCTCAAAAGCCAATGTCAGACCTGGCTCTATACACCGTGTGGAGTGACAGGCAGATAACAGCTGGCTTCCAGAGCCCCCTCCGTGCCTGCCTGCCGTTCTGCAGACTCGGCAAGGGACCCTGATCATCGTCCTGCGCTCGGCGTTGCTCTTTGCAGAAATCAAATGGATTCAAACTGACTCGGAAGGCTGCCGTTGCTTTCACTAAGCAATGAGCCGCTCCGGATGCTTTCGCACCCCTTCCCTCTCCGCCTTTGGCCCCTGCCCAGTGACACATGCCATGCTGAGCTCAAGGGGTCTAATTCTGTGTGAGGCTGTGGTCCTGGGCAAAGATGCAGCACCCCCAGTGTGCTCTGAAGGTTCCCATGGAGAGGATCCTCACTGCCGCCTGGGCGTATTGCTTTAAGGTTTGCACGGCTCGAAATTCCAGCGATTCCTTTTCTGCATGACTAGGACAGAAGGAAGCAACATTTATTGGCAATTCCAAGCAAGAATTGCTTGGTATGTGTTCCTAAGGATTTGCTGGGATTGTCATCAGGGACTATTGCCCTCCAGATCTTCTGAGTCACATCTTTGTATTCACAGAGGATTCTGGGTTGCATCACAAACCACATTCTTCCATTCCTATAAACCAGCCTTTCCCAAAATCCAGTCTCCGGGCACTGTCTCGCCCACCGAGATGTTGTGGCCGTGAATGATGGGGCTTGCCACTGGCTGCTGCAGGAGCAGAATCTGGCTAGGCCACAAGGGCCTTTCCTATGTTCTTAGGTCCCTATTCAGCTTTCTGGGTTGGCATTGCCCATGTTTACCACCAAGCCCCGGCACTTGACGTTCTCCCTCGGCCTCAGTTTTTTGCTTCTGTGCCTCATCCATTACATGAACTGAGTGGCAAGCCAACCCAGATGTCCAGCGTTTTTAACTGGAGTGTTTCAAACAGGTTTCCCATTAACGAGTCGCGTGCAGGTCTTGGTTTTGCTTTGCTTTTCCTTACCGTTTGGTGCACTGCTTTTCTCAGGTGTGGCGGGACGGTTGGCGCCATCTTCACCTGCCCGTTGGAAGTGATTAAGACAAGGCTGCAGTCTTCGAAACTGGCGTTCCGGGCAGTGTACTACCCTCAAGTCCACCTGGGGACCATCAGCGGAGAAGGAATGGTCCGGCCTGCCTCTGTCTCTCCGGGCCTCATTCGGATTCTCAAGTGAGTCCAGCTCCTCAGCGTTGGCTTTGCTCGGTTGACGGCTTTTGTGTGGGACTTTCAAAGTGCCCAGGCAACTCTCTTGGTACCAGGCTCCCTTCCCCTTCTCATTTTCACTTGATTCAGGTCTATCAAGTCATTACTGATTACTGTATTATTGTATTATATTTGTTTGCAAAGCAGAATGCTGCCCTCCGGTCCCCTCTGCCTTCGGGTGAGCAGCGCTTCTGTGTTTTGTGCTCGCTCTGCAGCTTTTGCAACTCGGATCTTGGGCAAGTCGCCTTTTCTTTTTCTTTTAGTTGCACAACCTTGCGTTCTGGGAAATCATTGCCTTGGGCTCATCATTGCAGCCATTCAATGCACCCCCCTCCCCGTTTTGAGAGAATGCCCCGAATGCATGAAATTCCAGATGTGGCCAGCAAGCTGCAATGGGGGGGGGAGCCAAATGGAGCTGCCTAGGCTGTGAGGGGGGGAGCAGCCCCATAGCTTGGTGACAGAGGGCCGGCTTGGCAGGCAGGCAGGCAGGCCTGGGTGCAGCACCTTTTGCCTTCAGGTGGGCAAGAAGAAAGACCCCCGTCTGAAAACGAGGGGAAGCTGTTGCTGCTGCTTTGTGTGGACCAGATGAGACAACTTGGAGTCTTCCAGCTGTTTTGGACTATTGTTTGCCTCACTTATTCATGTTTACTGGAGCTGATGGGAGTTAATGGCCAGAATCTTTGGAAAACACCAGATGGATTGTTCCTTGGCTGTAAAAGTGCTGAATTAAATGGTCTGATAGCGCAGCTCTTTATCTTTCTGCTTGCTGCGTTTTTCCTCCAAGCCCCGAGTGGTGGACACAAGACAGAGGCCTTCTCAGTGGTGGCTCCACAGCCTCCAGAAACACCTCTAGGGAAGGCTGCATGGGTTCATCAGACAGAAAAGTCAGGAACATTTTTAACTGAACTTATTTTATCTGTATTTTATTTTATGTTGACTGAACTTATTTATGATAAAATCTTCATTTTAATCTGAATCCTGCTGCGATTCAGTTTTTAACTTCAACTCACCCACTGCCGGAAGGCAGGCCCTGAAATTGCGTTCAGTCCTTGGAAGACGAGAAGCTGCCCGGCCTGAGCTTAGGGCGGTTTGCACGGCTGCCGTTTGTTTGCAGCAAAGGGGAGATTCTCATCACGTCAGGTGCCTTCTCTCCTGATTGGTGGCCCCACAACTTTTGGCAGGTGGATTTTCCACCTGGAAGAGTGCCCTGCTGAGGGGGTGAATAGGTGTCTCTCTTCACCGAGTTTACTGCGTCTGCATTTTCTGTTGCTCTTTGGCTTGTGCTAAGGACGGCGCCATGCCTGACAAAACAGCCTGGTGGAAAATCTTTAAACAGATCACCGTGGTGGAACCCATGGCTTCCACAGGCAGTTGGCCTGAATCCTTATGGAGAGGGTGGAATCAGCCACGCAGTGCTCCCAGGGCTTGCCAAGAAGTTGCCGAGCAAAAGGGCAGCGCTCATTTGGCCTGTTTGACCTGGCCTGTGGAAACGTAGCTTTCGAGTGAGACCTTACTGTACTTCTGGGAGGGGGGAGGAAGGCTGCCAGTTTTACGACTTAGCCTTTCAAGGGACTAGTGTCTTGTGTTTCCATGTTGGCTGAAAAACAGATCCCCTTTTCTGCAGCCCACCTGGCAATACAGGATGTTGACATCTTGGCAGGCTAGTATGAAGCAAAATACCTTCTGATATTAAAAGCGATGTACACAAGCAAAGGTCAAGTTTCTCCAGCCTCCTGAGTCACCTGCCCGGGATTCCTGGTTGCCTATGCCAAGCAGGTGCGCTGTTAAATAAGAGAGTGAGCTGTTGGCTATTTCTGGAACTTTTGAATCCGCATTCCTTCACAAAGGGGCAAGAAAGTTTCCAGTGAGGCCGTTAAAATGCAAGAATCGCCGAATCACAAGCCAGGGAGGTAAAATAAGGGAATTGCAAGTGCAGGAGAGCCCTTTCAAACCGGGTGTCTAAAAGCCAGTGGTAAGGCAGCCAGCTTGCCGAAGGTTGGCGTCTAGACGGTGCCTGGAGGGGAGACCAGCTGGGGACCCCAAATAGCCATGCCAGAAGCAACAGCTGACTCTCTCAAGTGCTCCTTAGCAGACCGTAAATCCAGGAGTCGCCTGCCGTTTCTTCCACGTGCTCCGTCTCCTGCTTGTCCTCCTCCCCATGGCGGTTGTTTGGGCTGCGGTAAGAGGCGGGTGGGAAAGCGGACTGCAAGTGATGCGGGGGGGGGGGCTTTTCAGTGGGGCCCTGCTTGTCCAGAGGTCCTCAGCCACAGCCCAGCCCTGAACCTTCCAGTGCAGTCGGCTCTTCCCCCCGTGGGGCACTTCCCGTTTGCAAGCCCCCCTCCAAGGTCGTGCTGAGAGCTCACCTTTCTCCGTCTCTTTCTCCCCTGCAGGTCCATTTTGGAAAAGGAGGGCCCGAGGTCTCTCTTTCGAGGGCTGGGACCAAACCTGGTTGGAGTGGCGCCGTCAAGGTACAGATCGGGGGGCGGGGATGGGCCATCTAATTTTTCAGAATGCATGTGCTAATTTTGGGGGGGGGGGTCATTTAGATTTCCCACAGTGCTTCAGGGCGGCATGATGGTGCTGTTTGGATTCGGGGTGGTCGGTTCCACTGAAATAGCTGCCTGATAACGTTTGATCTTAAAAACACGCCAATGAAGGATTTCATGTGCTTGATGCAGATTTCTTGTCCTGCCCCATCAGTAGGGCTTCGGGTGTGTGGAAAGGTGCACGGCGGGCTGTATGAATGCCCAGTACAAAAAATTGCGTTGGACCCCATCTGTGCCTACCAGAACCTACAGTTCCCACCAGCCTCAGCCAGCATAGACAAGGGTGAGGGCTGATGGGAGCTGTAGGCCATAATTTCTGGAAGGCCACAAGTGGCCAGACTCGGTCATAAAACTATGCATTTTGATAACATCACAAAAATAGGCGTTTCTGTCTGTTCCCAGGGCAGTATATATTTAATTTTCTCATTGTACAGGAGAGGAAGTTTCTGTGGGAAGGAAATTTCATATCCATCTAATCTCAAAAAAGTAAAGTTTCTAGACCTTAACACTGTCAAGACTGGCTTGTTATGGTGTCGGTAAATAACAGGCGACAATACCGGCTTGAGGAGGGTGCTGAGCTGGATGGTAGTCAATCAAAGAAGGAGCCGTTCGAGGAATTTCCCATCGTTGCTCATGCAATTCCACATGGTTCGAGGTGAACCGTACAACATTTCTCTGTCTCACTCTTGCATGTAGGGTTTCTCTGCCAGTAAAATGCATAGATTTCCCCAGCATTACCTCCCTGTTTCTAGAGGATCCCGTTCAGGAGTACGATTGGTACATTTCTTTTATTTTTGTACTACCCAGTAGCCAAAGCACTCTCGCCTTTCACAGCAGTTCATAAATCCACAAATCACAAATCCATACCATTTCAAAATATGAAAGGTTAACACATTTGGGCAGCTACATACATTTGCAATAAGTAGACTGGATGAGTTAAAAGGACCCTTGATCGGAAGTAAGAGACTGGCTTAACCTGGCGCTGAAAAGGTGGTAGCATCAGAGCCAGACCGGTCTCCATGGGGAGATCATTGCACAGTGGTGGGGCCGCCCCCAAAAAGACCCTCGCCCTTGTGGTTGTCCTCAAAGCCTCCCCCAAGGTCTGCCTTGGAGGAAGGCCTTGGCTGTTTGGTCATGTCAGGTGAGGAGCGCCGTGTACGGCTTCAGAGCTAAAAGCAGCGATTGTAACTAGCAAAGCATCTTCTCCCCTCTGTAAAAACAGCAAAGGAGGGTTTGTCCCTTGGCTGACCTGCCGTCTTCTTCTGGAGGGCTTGAAAGCACAGCTACAATACCGGCCTTGCCGTGAAAGGCGCTTCTTTGTTTTTTGACGCTTTCAGATGAAAACGGCCTTGTTCTAATCCCGGCGGGAAGGGGAAACTGGGGAGAGGACATCTCTGCTGAAATGCAGCAAATACGTTTTAAAAAGCGGAAGGAATTCGTGGGTGGAGCTGAAATTCACACTCGGGGAATTACCTTTAGTAGGACAAAAACCAGCCTTGCACAGAAATGTTCCCCGGAGCTCTTCCTCGGGTTCGGTGGTACAGCGGATGGAGGAAAATTTCTCTGCACATCCCCACCTGGCCTGTGGAAGAGCTCTGGAGAACTCGGAAGCTTACACATTATTGCGGAATTCTGGGTGCGGCTTAACAGTGGTATTGCCCGACGGTGGAGAAGGGGAATATGGTTAGGTTTTGGGAAGAAAAGCAGCTTCCTCTTCTGCTGGCGTTCTCCGCAGGGGTGTGCTTTGAGCCGAACGGGCTGCAGGTTTCTGCGTGAGAGCGAGAAAGAGTCTTGTGGCATTTAACGGCTGACACATTTAGGGAAAAGTCCTTCTGTATTTAGACTGAAAAAGTTTCTCGCATGTGGAAAGACTGCGCAGGGGCGCAGCAGTAAGCCAGAAGGCGTCCCCTGCCCCTGACTGAAAGACCCCGAGGTCTCCGAAGCCTCCCCACCCGGCCAGCCCCATGCCTCAGCTGCATCCCACATGCCTCGTCGTTTCTGTAAGACATTTGGGGGCAGCACCTCCGGGCATTTCCTTGCCCTCCTTTTCCATGAAACGGAGAAATGATGCAGATGGTTTTGTGGGCGGCGGCGTGCCCCCCAGGACGGGATCACGTCTCACTCGGCAGGGGGGGCCCATCTTTTACGCCCCACCCCCTGCCATCTGTGGGTCTAATCCTACATTTTCCTCTTCCTTCTTTTGCAGGGCCGTCTACTTTGCCTGCTACTCCAAGGCCAAGGAGCACTTCAACAACGTGTTCGAGCCTGGCAGCAACACTGTCCACATCTGCTCAGCCGGCTCTGCAGGTCTGCAAGCGTACTTTTTATTTAATCCCTGTTTGAAAAATTAATACTTTAATTGTGTCGAGCAGGTGCTCTGATTTTGTCTTTTATGTCATTTTTTATTGAATTATGTTTTTATACATGCGACTTTATTATTATTGTATTATTGTATTTCAGTTTTATGGATTGTGAGCCATCCCGAGGTGCCAAGGCATAAGGGACGGCATACAAACGGTTTAAACAAACAAACAAACAAACAAACAATTCATTTGACCCTTCATTCCACGCCAGAACTGGCCCCGTCCCAAGATGCCAAGGCATATGAAAGGTTTAAATAAATAAATATTTAAATAAATAAATATTTAAATAAATAAATAATCTATTCATTTGACCCTTCATTCCACGCCAGAACTGGCCCCGTCCCAAGATGCCAAGGCATACGAAAGGTTTAAATAAATAAATATTCATTTGACCCTTCATTCTACGCCAGAACTGGCCCCGAGCCAAGATGCCAAGGCACACGAAAGGTTTAAATAAATAAATAAAGGTTTAAATAAATAAATAATCTGTTCTTTTGACCCTTCATTCCACGCCAGATCTGGCCCCCGACCTAGTTGTGGTAAGCATTTGGCTGCCTGTGATTCAGGAAGCCTTCCCTGAGCTGTGCCAAGTCTATTCCTCACTCCATAGTGCCATCTAGGGACTTCCACGGTGCCTCCCTGTCTGCAGCCTTTTTTTTAGACGCTGCTTCATCCGAAATGAAGGGAACTGCATCTTGCAGAAAATAACTGGATTGGAAAATGGGGAGATGCATCCGTGGTTGTGTCTGGAGCTCAGATGCATGCAGAAATGCTGACGTTTAGGTGAACGACTGGTTAGGCCAAAAATAAAAACCAGCAAACAGTTCTGTCCTTAAGCTGTTGCAAAAAACCATTTTTTTAAAGTTGAAGGGAAATTAAGAGCTGTCCAAACCATAAAGTTCAATATGAATGCATTTATATTATCCATGTTAAAATGTACTGTTATTTCTTACCCTCTTTTCCTTCTATGCAGCCTTTATCACAAATTCCCTGATGAATCCCATTTGGATGGTTAAAACCAGAATGCAGCTAGAAAGGAGGTAAGAAAGGGGGCGGGAAAAGCCCTGCAGCGAGCAAAGATACCTCTACACAGCTCACATTCAGGACTAGCAACGTGGGTAGTATTTCAGTCCCTGCAGACATTTCTCTGCCATGTGCCACAGGTAGTCCCTTTTTGGAGAATGCACAGCTAATAGTGAAACCATGATGTGAGAGAGCTGAAAGGAAAAAAGTCTTAACCCAGGACCGTCCCAATGTTAGACTGTAACTCAGTTTGCTGGTCACTGTTTGTTTAGGCTGGGGCTGATGGGGAGTGGTACTCCAGCTCTTGCCACGTGAACCAGCAGGAGTGAGTCAGAAAGCACATCTGAACGTTCCCCTGAATTCCCTGCATGTAGAAAACTAGGAAGTCAAGGCGGCTAGCTTAGAATGTGCCGGCTCTCTGTGCAGAAACATGTTCCCAGCGCGTTAGCATATACAGCGCAGCATTTAGACAAATCTGACTCCTACTTCCTTCTTCCAGATGGTTGCTAACTGGGAACAACCAGACGCTGCTTGGACTTTTCTGTTTGACGAGATAAAACACTGAACCAAACGGAAATTGTCCCAATTTGGAGCGGAAAATAAGAGACACCGGCCTTCTGTATTAGGTATTTTGCCTGTAATCCGCTTTTTGATTTGCATTTTCCATTGCTTTTCTAGAGTCAGAGGGCTGAGGCAGAGAAACACTGTGCAGTGTGCTCGGTATGTTTACCAGACAGAAGGCATCCGCGGCTTCTACCGGGGCCTCACCGCGTCCTACGCCGGCATTTCGGAGACCATCATCTGCTTTGCCATCTACGAGAGCTTGAAGCAGCACATGCGTGAGCTCCACTTGACCCCTTCTGCTGGCGGGCCAGAGACAAAGTCCACCAATTTTTTGGGGCTGATGGCAGCTGCTGCTATTTCGAAGGGCTGCGCTTCCTGCATCGCTTACCCACACGGTATGTGGAGCCCTTTAGGGCCTGGATTTATTTCTGTTTTTCGGTTTATATCCTGCTTTTTTCCTACAAAGGGCTCAAGGCAGCTTGCGTCATTCTCCTCCTCCATCTTATCCCCACAACAGCAACCCTGTGAGGTAGGTTGGGCCGAGAGCCTGTGACTGGCCCAAAGTCCCCCAGTTGGCTCCATGGCTGAGCAGGGACTCGAACCCGGATCCTCTGAGTCCCAGTCCCGTGCTCTTCACCACTGCACCACACTGGATGCCACCTTTGCGTGCAGAAGGTCCTGGCGGCGGTGCTTCCTAACAAGAGACGTGTAACACAAGGGTTAGAATTATCTTGGGCTGTCAACCTCCCCACTGTTTAAGTTTTTTAGCCCAAGAGTATTAAGTACATCCAAGCCCAGGGTGGGGAATAATTTTAAACAAAGCTCAGCATGTACCCTTGGAAAGTTAGGTTCATTTTCCCGAGAATCTTTCTGCTCACTTTTTAAAAATATGCAATTTCCAGCCATTTCTGTTACGGAAATGCGCTTGACAACTGAGTGGCTGTGAACTTTTGCAATCATGGCAGCTGGAGAAGAGGCTTCTATTATTTTATGGGGTGGTGGTTGGAAGGGGAAACAGAGACGCATGCCTTTAAAACTTTTTGAAGATGTTTAAATGAGCAAGATTAGGACATGAGGAAATTCGGCCCTGCTTTGCATGGGTCCAGGTTCGCATTATTTTGCCCCTATAAAACGGTTAGAAGCTCTCCTATTCTGGCTAAATATTTCCTGTCAAAGTCACTTGGCTCGTGAAGAATGCAGCCCTGACTCCTTGAAGCACTGATTTTCCAGGCAAGGAAATGTTAAAGGTGCTTTTCGGAGGGTAAACAAGGCTGAAAATGTGGCAGAGTGGGAGGGGAGACACACTTCATCCTGCTCCAGAAACAGGAAAGGGGTGCAAACCAAGCCAGAGCTTAACTTTTCAATAGGCTAATATGGCAGGATTAAGAAATGGGAGTGCCGCATATTTGGAAAACAAAATTCTGGGAAGTAAACATTTAGATACTGCCCCTTTCGTGTTAACTCAGTAAGTGCTTAACTGAGAATCTACTTGCTCTTACCTGTGGGAGGTCGTCCGCCCCCGTTGCATCCCTTCCGACAGAATCAGTGTGGCGTTGCAGTTACGGACCGGACCGGGACTTGGGAGATCCAGGTTCTAGTCCCTGCTCAGCCAGGGCCTTCACTGGGTGACTCTGATCCAGATGCTGACTCTCAGCCCAAGCTACCTCACAGGGTTGTCGGAAGCAGGGAAGGCTGGGCCGAGAACTTAAGGCAACAATTCCTGCCCCAAAAATGGCGCAGAAATTCCAGTATGTTCTCACCCTGACGTTTTGTCCTGTTTCTTTCCTGCCCACCTGCCACAGAGGTTATACGGACGAGACTACGGGAGGAAGGCACCAAATATAAGACATTCGTGCAGACGGCGCGGGTGGTGTTCCAGGAAGAAGGTTACCTCGCATTCTACAGAGGACTTTTTGCCCAGCTCATGAGGCAGATCCCAAACACAGCTATTGTGCTGTCTACCTACGAGTTAATAGTATACCTGTTAGAAGACCGAGTTAAGTAGCAGACCAAGACTGGTTTTTTAAAAAAATGAAAACACAGACACATATGCAAATCCACAGAGACAAACGCCACAAAGACCCTTTCCAGTAGTAATACAGGGCTAAGACAGAGTTGAAAAGTGACAGGCTGCTTCTTTGACACACTTAAGTGTTCCCCCCCCCCCCCGACCAACAACTTTCTATGTGTACGTGTGCGCCCTTCTGGAGCCGTGCTTTCTGAAATGTGTTTTTTGTCCATGTTAATAGATAAAATAATTATTTCTTTTTTTAACTTAAAGAGGCAAACCTCTGAAATTAAAACGACGATTAAATTAAATCACACTATTTAATTTATACATCAATCTTGGGTTGTCTATAATTCTCCACTCATGCAAACACCCTTTTTAATCACATCTTCATAAACTATGGATGTCCATTCAATGTATTGAGAACCTACAGACAGATGTACATTCAAAAGGTAATTTGCTGGGTCCATATAGTATGTGGTTTTGAGTTTTGGGGTGGTTGTGCTGTGCAAACATGGCTAACAAGCCATGGCTAACTATGAACAACCTGGAAAGATAAACCATGGTTTGTTGGATTGTAAACACTGGATGGGTTATTATTATTGTTATTATTATTATAATAACATTTCTATGCCGCCCCTTGCCGAAACCTCGGGGCAGCTTACAACACGGTAAAATACAATGAAATACAATAGCACATAATAAATTACCATTAAATACAAAATACAAAAAATACATTGGTTTACAAATATAAGATTAAAATTATCAATATAAATTAAGTAAATAAAAATATAGGAGGAGAAAGAGAAGGAGGAAGAAGTTGCCCTGGCCAGATCATATGTTTCAACAATTAAAATGATGTTTAAATAAAAAGGTCTTTACCTGGCGCCGAAAAACCAGTAACGACAGTGCCAGGCGGACCTCTTTGGGGAGTGAATTCCATAGGTTGGGCGCCACCATAGATTGTCATAACGTGAGTCCAGAACAATGAGTTGTTCCTCCTTTTTGGAGAAGACCAGCGCAAAAAAATTCACCCACTCTACTACACTTGGGATTCAGGGAGGGAAACAACCCGATGCAGGAACTGAGAAAGCAAACGGCAGTTGGTTCAGATATCTGCTATGAACCCCGAGCAGGACAACAGTGCATCAGTCAACTAACCATGGGTTTGTGTTCTGTGCAAATCAGGTTAGTATTTTGGCTTCTTTTGAACATACAGCTGTTTGCCAGAGTTGCTTTCATGCGCTGCAGGCCAGCATTGCACAAGTGTAAGAATGGGCACTTGCCATAATTTGGTGGGTCACTTATTAAATTAAAATTAAAAATAGGTTTAAATAGGTATTAAATTACAATTAAAAATAGGTTTCCAGTCCCAGTCCTATCTCTCCTATCCTGCATTTACTCCTGAAAGTGCTGGGGAATGCCTGATAGGCTGTTGAGAGTTTATAATTTCCTGGTGGGCCACACAGTGCAATTCTGGCCTTTGTTTACATCAACAAAGGCCTATTCTCAAGTAGGATTTTTAAAAGGGAGGTGGCAACACAGGTACCATATGTGGTACATCATCTGAAAGGTGCCAAACCTCACGCTCAGGGGCCAAATCTTAGTCGGCCTCCCAGTTTTTGTCTAGTTTTCCCCCGGTTTAAAAGGCTGAGTTGCTGGCAGCTCAGAGCTTTCTGCTAAAATAAGCTGGAGGTTTTGCTCTGCCCCCTCTGTGGTGCAGCCCCAGAGATGGAATTTGGCCCTCGGGCTGAAGGCACTTCTGTGCCCCTGCTCTAAAGGGAACCTCTTATTCCTCCCATTGTGTGACTGCAGTGCCCCATCCTGACCCAGAAAGCCGTGCCTTGCCCCCGCTGCCCCCATCTCTGTCATCCTCCTCTCGCAGGCTGCTGGGGCAGGGGGCAGAAGAGGGACAGGCCAAGCACCTCCTGTCCGAGCCCTTCTGAAACGAAGCCAAGGACTGCCAGTTGGCCATGCCAGCTAAAACATTAACATAATCCCGCAGTTAGCATGTGCTGAGAAATGCTGCATTTTCCAGCTCAACACACACACATGGATGCATCTGTCTTTATGTTACCATGTCCCTGCCTTTTTGACAAGGTAATGGGGGTCTCCCTGGCTCACGGACACATTTAAAAAGCAGCACATAAAAATACAATAAACCAGTGGCAGTTATGCAAGAATAATAAATTCTTACGGGATGACTTGAGGCAGGAACCACCGCCCTGAGTGCCTTCAATAGCGAGGCATTTATTCAAGGCCAACCCTGTAATTGTCAAGCATGCTCTCAAGGAGCCATCTCGGACACGCTCGGAGCAGCGGTGCAATTCCCAAGGGTGCTGAGCATGGCAGGGCTTTTCCCCGTGCGTTACATTTTTTTTTTTTGATTATGAATACTTTTTTTTTGATACTGCCCATAGCCAAAGATCTCTGGGCAGTTTACAACAATAATCATAGCATCATACACTCAAGTCCCCCACCCCAGTTCAGACCAGGCCTGCCCCTGCTTAGCTTCCAAGATTAGGCAGGATCAGGCACTTCAGGCTATATGGAAGTGCATCCGATTGCCTTAAAATTCGCCCGTGGGGGGGGGGGGGTCCACAGCCTCCAGCCAAAAATGTCCGCCACGACGCGTGATCCACGCCGGCGCCCCCCCACCCCCCCGGGCGAGCTCGGCTCTCGGGGGCTGAATCACTCCCCCTCCCCAGGCTGATTCACGCAGCCCGTCTGGCACGATCCTGCCCTTTCACGCGGCCGCCCCCGACGCCCCCAGCGCCCACGCCGCGTCCTCCGTCCACGAAGCGCGCTCTATAAGAAGCCCGGGCAGGCGAGCGAGCGAGCGAGCGAGCGCGGGGAAGCACCGCGGCCGCGGACCGGCGCATGTCGTGGGGATGCCCACCCGCGGGCAAGCCGGACCCGCCGCGCGCAGAGCCTGCCCCGCGGATGAGCAGCGCGCCCGCCCGGAGGTCAGCCTCCCTTCTTCCCACGGGGTTGACTCGCAGGAAAACCGTGCCACGCAGCGCGCTCCGTTCCCTCTCTTGGGCTCGCCTTCCGCATCGTACGGACTTAAAACAACGGACCCACTGAGACCGGCAGGAGCGGAGGTCGGGCGCGCCTCCTCGGGAGCAAGTCCCCGCTCCCCCGCAGGGCTCCTTCCCAGGAACGTCGCGGTTCCCCTCGCCCGCCTGCGGCGCGCACCCCGCGCGGCTCCGACCCAGAAAGGGACGGGCGCCTGAGGCGCGCGGGGCGGGTTCGGGCGGGCGCCAGCCGTCACGCCCCTCTCCCCCGCCGAGCCGCGTGGAGCCGGGCGCGCACGTGAGGAGCGGGGCGGACGCGGCTGCTGGAGGAGGCGGGGCGGCGGAGGAAGGTCACGGCGCCGGAGGAGGAGGAGGAGGAGGCGGCGGCGGGCGAGCGGCGGCGAGCGGCTCGGCCTCGG